>NC_054379.1:102067414-102409914 GCF_017654675.1 Xenopus laevis
CAGGTATAGTATACCCTGCTCAGTTAACTGTGATGGCTTAGTTGCCCATTTTCCTGGAACATGTTGATAATTATCCCAATCTATGCCATGTATACACAAGACATTATTTGGGAAAACCTTGCTCAAAGCACACAGCCCTTTTTCTCAACTACCCCTTGGGAAAGTTCCTAATTATTGATCCAGGAAGTTATTTGATTGTCAAATGTTTGTCTGGAAACAAATATATTTCCTGCCCATGAAGTTGAATAACCAGTTAAGGTGTAGTCTTCTTTGCTTTTAGTGATGCTGCAGAGAATCTTGAGGACCTAACGAGCTTATGGGGCTTATTTACTATTGCACTGGATGAAAGGAGCACTAAAAGGGATCACAGGAACTTCGTAAATACAAGGGTTCTCCTGCAAAGTGCTCACATTGGCTTTCTTTAGCTTCTGTGAGTTGCATCTAGGAAATTTTTTTTGCATTAGAATTGGTGAGCTCACATGAAAATTTTTAATAATTACATTGGGCAAAGTGCAAAAGGCTACATACAGGTGCTCTTTGCTTTGTTTTTTTTCTGCTGAATTTACTATTTACCAATGTAATATGTTCTTTTTAACTTCTGTTTTGATTAGGATATTGTTATTTATATGACCGATTTTTTTCTGTTGCATTGCTTGAAAACTTTTAAAATGTACATTTTCAGTTGCATTTTCCCTTTCTCCCGAGATTGTATGCATAGATCCCCAGAGACAATTCCTTTGTCTGCAAAAGTCTTAAAAAAAATGTAAACCATGCCTGAAGTAATTATTTGATAACTGCACAGTTCCATAGACGAATCGCTTATCTAAGTAAATTATTTTATCTTTAACTTCTCAAAGAAAATGTTATTCATTTGTTCGGAGTTATTCTTAACAATAGATCTGCAGTCTGGCACTTTATATTTAAGTTCTCTGATGAAACTTTGGATTATACATTTCCTTTATATATAATGTATATACACAAACATACATGTAGGGGGTTATTTACTAAACCTCAATGTTGCTGGTCCGGGTTTGAATTTTTCGATATTTATAATACCGCAAAGCTGCAAAAAGTCAGAATCCAAAAATCCACCATCTCAAACCTGCTGAAGTCATATAAAAGTCAATAGCAGATGTCCCTTTTACAATTTGAAAATATCGTGGTCTGCGCTGGGTTTTGTCCAATAATTAGAAAAATGTGGGGTTTTCAGCCGGAAAAAATGAGAGATTCGGATTAAAAGATGTTAAGTAGTGGAATGGGTTATACACTTTATTTTGTAATTTTATGGTATTTGTGCTCAGTTGCCAATTAAATTAATTTTCAGTTAATTTTCATATTATTTACAGAACATATTGAATGGGTTACTTGATAGGTATTCTGTACTAAAGCTCCATGACACCTTTTTTCCCCCCATTATTTTGGCCTCTGTAATAATAGAGTTTGTAAGTTAATGCTTTACTATTAAAGGAAATGCTTTACTGTACGATACAGAGCCTATTATTTGATTATAAATGTGTAATTTTGTAAAATGATGCATATTAGATTTACTGGTAATTGGCAAATTGCGTTGTAAGATGCTGCTCAGTGGATTTCTAATTGATGCTGTACTGTATAATAATATGAATGTGTCACATTCAGTGTCCTTTTGTGCCCAAGAGGACTTTTCTGATATACCCTACAATTAAATCAGTTAGTTGGCTGTCAAAAAAGAAGGTGTACCAAGAGTGAACTACCGGATCCAAGCCAAAATGCAAGAGTTATGAAAACCTGCTACAAAGAAAAGATTTTCAGCTTGTGTCCAGAACATATTCTGTCTCCAAATGGGGTATATACTAATGCATGTTCATGGGTTGCTTATTGTTGTTGTATTTCTTATTGTTATTATGTACCATCAACTTAACCATAAACAAGTGAATCTCCTGTAATTCATACATATATAAGGCAATAGCACTCTAACTGCCATCTAGCAACTACAGATATGGGACCTGTTATCCAGAATGCTCAGGACCTGAGCTTTTCCTGATAACAGATCTTTCCATAATTTGGATCTTCATACCTTTAGTATACTACAAAATCATGGTAACATTAAATAAACCCAACAGACCGATGTTGCTTCCAATAAATATTAATTATATCTTAGTTGGGATCAAGTAAAAGCTACTGTTTTATTATTACAGAGAAAAGGAAATCATTTTTAAAAATTTGGATTATTTTGATAAAATGGAATCTATGGGAGACGGCCTTTCTGGATAATGTGTTTCCCGGATAACGGATCCCATAACTGTCTTAGAACATTATATCACTGATCTCTAAATCCCGCTCAATTGCATAACCATTCTTAAATTTTTTTGTCATTATTAGCAATTTGGCTTATTTCCAGTCTGCTGTCAGGTTGTCAGGGCCATTGACCTCAGAACAAAGTATAGAGTGACCATGAGGTTTCATTTTCATTGTAATTATTTTTATTTTTATTTTGTTTATTTTTCTACTCTGACTTTCAAATTGCTGATTATAATGTAAGCCTTAGTGACCAGTTGGCAGTTGCAATCACTGATTACTGCACTGCTTACAGAACAAAAAAATTAGAATAATTTAAAAACCATAAAAATGATTGCAAATTGTGGTTGAATTAAATTCATTTAATTCCAAGGTGACCTACAAAACATCTTTAAATATACTCTTTCATAGTAACCATTGAAGTTTACAGTATGATCTCAGTTTTCAGACATTCAATTTTTTATGGTAATTTGGCCAGATCACAAATGACTTGTACATGAAAATTTTGAGAACAACTTTTTCTGGGCAGTCTGTACTGCTCTTTATAGTTGCCTTTAACCTTTAAATCAAATATATCAACATACAATATAACTTGAAAGCTCTAGAAAAATACATTAATATACTGTAGGTCGCTCATTTACCACATAGGATAAAATATTTTACTCAAGCAATACATCCCCTATAAGGTATGTGGCAAAAAAAATCACATCTTTCATACAATAGGAGTACTTCATAGAGATCCAATTATATATGATTTAAAAACTACTAGATTTATATTGAAAGAGCAATTAGATACATATGCTTCAGTGCAGTATATCTGTGAGCTGATTAGTTATCAACCCAGTAATATGAGGTGATACAGAATTAAGCAGGATACCATCTTGGATTATGGGTCTCTGAAGTGACTGGAAGAGAGCAGGGTGGGCTTCCACGCCTTGCTCCAGTTAGGTGTTTTGCAGCTGCCCAGGTAAAGGCAGTTAAGTAATTAGCTACAGGTTTGATGTAATTGAAAGGAGGTGTGGAGCAACACTGCAGAGCTGCTGCTTCCCACTAGAGACCTCCTGAAGTGGAGGAAAATATGGGGCCATGGAAGGAGTGCTTGTGAGCACCAGGACACAGGAGAGTAATTCCCCTGAGTTGGAGAGAGGACAAGATAAACCGCTCCCAGGAGACAAGATTGTCTCAAGTGTGCCCAGAGAAGATTCTGGGATTTGTGGTCCGCTGAAAGCCAGCGAGTGCTAAACTCAAAAATGAATAAAGAGAACACCAGTGAGGGTGTGAAGCAGGACTTTTTATGTTATGTGATTCCCCCCCCCCTGTGAAGCCAGTGGGCTGAAGAATTGTGTTTATTTGAAAATAAAAGTTTAAATGTGAAAGGCTGCATCAGTGTTCATTTCTGTGCTGAAATAGTGTGAAATGTTCACACTTTAATAAATAAACAGATTAAGGATTGTTCACCTGCACTAAATACAGCAAAACTTCTCCAGCGATAAGGCATTTCGATAAAGTGTGTTACTCAACTTTTAGTAAGTAGGCAATGTCACTGTGAATTGTCTTTTTATCAAAAACATTTTTTATCGAAAATTTTGGGACCCGTACCCGCATCCTGCAATCCCCAACCCAGACCCGCAACCCGCATTCTTACCCGCTTGGAGCCGGTACCCAACCCTACCTGCAAGTACCTTATCCGCAACCCGGACCCGGTAGTAGACGTGATCAGAAAAAAAAAAGAGTAAACAGGAAGTGATGTCATCGGAAGTAGACGTGACCAGAAAAAAGGAGTAAGTATCAAATATTGAGAAGAGACCCGCAAACCCGCAGAACAGCGTCTTTACCCGCACCCGGAACTTCTACCCGCAACCCGCAGGGTACCACATGGCAGCTAAACTATATAAAGAAATTACACAACAGTGACACCTTCTGGTCAAACCAGGAATCTGCCAGGGCACACTTCAATAGGGAAAAGGACTCACTCCCCCTCCCTAATCAAATTCAGGCCCAACACTTAGCTGGCCACAGCATGGAATTTCAGGGAAAATCAGCGGTTGTGTTCATGATGTCCGCACAAAAGTCAAAGTGTTTTTTTTGCAAACATCATATAGTGATTCTGGAGTCGACTGCATGCCCTACAAACATGAGACAGTAGGTCTCATTTATCAACACTAGGCAAATTTGCCCATGGGCAGTTACCTATAGCAACCAATCAGTGATTTGCTTTTTAAAGCCAGCTGCAAGTAGAACAATGAATGCAGCAATTTGATCTGTCGCCATGGGTTATTGCCCATGGGCAAATTTGCCTAGTGTTGATAAATGATCCCCATTGTGTTTGAGGGGTACCTTGTCCTTTAAGAGGTGCAACTAACTTCCACCTAGAACATCGGATGCTAATGCTGTTTTTAGCACCACGCCATGGAAAAGATACTATTCCAGCACATCTGGAGGAAATAAGGTGCATCGCAACTTGCATAAGGTTTACTTAAACAATTGCTAATTTGTATCCGTATTTATTGCAAGCTAGTTGTGTTCATTGCAACTTTCCATGCAGCTGCAATTACTGAAATTCTACTGCAGTCTGCAGGCATTCTACTGCAATGGAACGTATAATAATTTATATGAAATAGTTTTGTTTAAAGAGAGCAAGTTTTTTTTTTCTTGTGGTATTATTTTCAAAGCTCGACATATATTCTTTTTTTGTAGACTCTATTGCTATACATTTTAATTATAAAACACTTCGAATTTAATAATACCAAGAAAGCAAAATGATAAAACAATTGTTTTATTCATCACATTTTAAAATATTTATAGAATAACATTTGGCTACATTTTTAAAAAATCATTTTACCAACACGTTGCAAGAATTTTTGTTGCTAAGCAACACAAATATTAAAAAAATAGAACATTTTCAACTCTTTAAAGGTTTAGGGTCCTATTAAGGAAATAATTGTGATGATCTGTTACATAACCATTAAAGAGTACATTTTCTGTTGTAAATGTATGGAAATGTTCTAGAAATTAAAGTAGCATAGGCAGCTATAGAACTTGTTGAATATACCTGTTTTTATTAAGGAACTGTATATTGCTGGGAAATACCTATTTTATGGAGGAACTGTATGTTAAATACTGCTATGAATGGGTAGAAACACTGGATAACTCTTCCTTTCATGAACATAGTGGGTCTGATTTATGCAATTTTGTATCATTCTTTCACTTGCACAGATGGGATTGGTAGGTGTCTTATATGTGGCTCTTATTTGTAAACCCACCCTTTTTATTGGCATAACATCCTGCATGGATATGAACGAATGACTTGCGATTTGCTCTTGCGGTGAAGCTCATAGTTAGTGTGTGTTTTTCTTTAGTTTCCAGGTAGTCAAATCATTTTAGATCATTTTTGATGTTGTTAATCAGGCCACTGGTGCCAAGTGTTAGCCGTTAACCTACCTATAAAACCCCTTGTTCTGAGCTAGCTAACTTTAAAGCTATAAAATATACCTGTTATTTCAGATTTTTCACTATGACTATAGGACTTGGTTCAGTTCCTCTGTATATGATGTTTGGCATCTACCACTTTTAGAGGACCATTTATCAAAGGTGTAATTTCGAATTCATGTGAGTTTTTTTAAACTCTAATAAATTCGAATATACTTGAAATTCGATTGGAGGATTATTTAATAAAAATATCGAATATCAAACTTGCACACATTTTACAGACTCGAAAACTCGAATCGTATTTGACTAAACTTGAAATCGGGTTTTTTCTCAAATGTCAGAAAGGCTAGTTGCATGTTCAAATTGGTCCCTGGACCTCTCCCATTGACTTATACATGAACTTGACAGGTTTTAGATGGTGAATAGACAAATTCAAGTTTTAAAAGGGCCAAGGTATGATAAATCTTGATGCTGAAGGCTGAATCGTGAACCGGCAGGATTTGGGGGGGGGGACAGGCTTTCGCCTTGGAGCGGTGCAGCCTCCTAATACACTCAATGCGGACCTGCAAAGAGCAGGGGTTATTTGATTTACTTTTATTTACTCCTCCTGCTGGCTCAGTGTTGGACGCATTCTTTTGCGGCTGCTTTGTTTCAGCTGCCTTGACAGTGACGGAGTGGGCACGGGGGTCGGCAGTCAGGGCTGCATTCCTGGAGCGGAGGAGAGGGAGACATCGCCTTCATACTGCTGCTGGATGAAGAAGAGCTGGAGAAGGCGATCAGGCAGAGGACACGCTGTCAGTGTATAGCCACGAGGAGAAATCGAGCGCTGCAGATGGATGGTCGCCCTTTCGCCGTTTCTGAAGTGGAGTTTCTGTAAGTTATTTCTTAATAAAGGCTTTGTTATTTTAAATTTCAATTTGTGTTGGTGGTTTTTTTTTCGTTGTATTCTAACAAATTTTTTTGTAAAAATTTTTTACGTTACTGGTCCTTTAACATAGACATTCAGATAAGTAACAGAATATTGAAACTGATGAAGAAAAGTCATTTCATTGGCTAAAACAAAGACAGGAGAAAATAGATTAAAAGCAAATGTTAAAAAGTTTGAAATAAGAAGTGACAACATCAAAACATAAAGTAAAATTTAACAACAGGTCCATTTTAAGCAAATAATTCACATTTTTAAAATTGTTTACTTTTCTCTATAATAATAAAACTACCATGTTCTTGATGGTAACTAAGCTGCACAAATCCATATTGGTGGCAAAATGATCCTATTGGGTTTATTTACCTTTGAAAGTACTGTTAGCAGACTGAAGGTATGGAGATTCAAATGACAGAAAGATTCATTATCCAGAAATCCCCAGGTCCCTAGCACTCTGGATAATTGATCTATACTGTACTTGTACATCTCTATGCATGGGCTAAATTAATAATCCAGAGAATTGTACAAGAGGAATTTAAATGGGTAACCAAGAGAAAGGATCAAATAAAGTTCATTTAAAAGGATACTGTCATATGGAAAAAATTTTTTTTTAAAATGAATCAGTTAATAGTGCTGCTCCAGCAGAATTCTGCACTGAAATCCATTTCTCAAAAGAGCAAACAGACTTTTTTATATTCAATTTTGAAATCTGACTTGGGGCTAGACATATTGTCAATTTCCCAGCTGCCCCAAGTCATGTGACTTGTGCTCTGATAAACTTCAATCACTCTTTACTGCTGTACTGCAAGTTGGAGGGATATCACCCCCTCCCTTTTCCCCCCCAGCAGCCAAACAAAAGAACAATGAGAAGGTAACCAGATAACAGCTCTCTAACACAAGATAACAGCTGCCTAGTAGATCTAAGAACAACACTCAATAGTGTTACATTGAGAAGGAAAAACAGCAGCCTGCCAGAAAGCATTTCTCTCCTAAAGTGCAGGCACAAGTCACATGACCAGGGGCAGCTGGGAAATTGACAATATGTCTAGCCCCATGTCAGATTTCAAAATTGAATATAAAAAAAATCTGTTTGCTCTTTTGAGAAATGGGTTTCAGTGCAGAGTTCTGCTGGAGTAGCACTATTAACTGATGCGTTTTGAAAAAAAACATATTTTCCAATGACAGGATCCCTTTAAAGATAAAAAAAAAGTTCAGTTGATACCCAGGAATTGTACATACATTTAAGGATTTCTTTTCTATCTGTATCTTGTAATTCTTGTATCTTGTAATTCAAGTATGGATCAATCAGTAAAATAGTTCCTGGAGACAAATAGATCTCAGTCAGAATTACTTTTTACTTCACTGTAAAAATCCAACAACGCTAATTGTAGGGAAAATGTTAATTTGAAATGTTTTCTATAAGTACAATATTTCAACAGTCGGATGCTTATTTTGATCCTATAGTAAGCCATTTTTATGCTTGCATTCTATTTTTAGCGCTAGTTTACCCAATACACTCAGGGGCATATTTGAAAAACTTTAAAATTCTAATTCAAAAAGACCAACCGAAATTAAGTCAAAGTTTTTTTTGACCAAATAGGTCCATTTTCGACTGAATTTGAATCATACAAATTGAATTAATAGTGCATTCGATCAAATTCGAATAAAAAGTTTTTCCCCAAAAAAACTTTGATTCTTCAAAGTCCATCAATTGACTCCAAATGGATTCTAGGAGGTCCCCCAGAGGCTAGAACAGCAATTCAGTAAGTTTTAGATGGCGAATGGTCGAAATCGAATTTTTAAAGAGACAGTACATGATCAATTTCGAAATTCGAATTTTCACATTTTAGATTCAAATCAAATATGGACTATTTCAAAGTAAACAATAAATACCTAGAAATTCGAATTTTTTGAATTTAAAAATTAACCTCGACCTTTGATAAATCTGCCCCTTACAGTATAATTAAAATAATAAAGGTGTAAATGAATTCAAAGTGTATGAACACAACATATCAATGCCCCATTGTAACACAGGTGTTGATCCATTAAACGATGAACATATTTGAAAGCTAAAATTCTAGTTCCTGTATGCCCCTTTTTTGTGGAACGAATGTGGGTTGTCCTTTACCTCTATAAAACTTTCACAAAGATGACTTATGCCATTGTCCCAGCTGATGCTTCCGGTGCAGAGTTAACAGAAATGTCCCCAAATGTATTTTCAAGCAGACAGCTTTAACTTTAGGAATGACTGCAGGAAGGCTTTACATGGCTTTAATATTGTAAGCCTGTTTGCAACCAATCACAGGATGAGCTATGGCTTACACAAAATTCTAATAGTTTTTTCATCATCATAATAATGACAGTAAGAGTGATAAGACAAATGCATATAATTTGCTGTTAGATTTGAGGGAACTAAACTAGAAGTATAGCTATTTGTAATATTACAGGAGATTTAGATTTGGAGAGCTGTAATTTATACTGACATGTCTAGTAATAAAGTAATTTGTGCTACTTACGAACTGTAAATAGAACTTATCTGATGTAAACTGAATATTTAGGGACTTGGTCTCGTAACTTGATTTAGGTCAGTTGACAGAAAAAGACTCATCCGAAACCTCTTTTATTTCCCGATTATATCTTCTCAAAAATTCCCCATATAATGAGTTAAGTTTGTGCTAGTGCAAAATGTTAAGACATTAAGCACGTATGTAAACAAACTGCAATAAAATATTGTTATTGATGTTCACTTTGTGCAAATATTGAGAGGCTGATGGAGGGTTCAAGGGAAAAACAATCAGCAGAAAATAGACACACATGAGAGAGATACACCAGGAGGGGGTATTTCATCTCTCAGCTTAAACACATTTAACTGAGAAAATGTTTCATCAACATTCAAAATCCCCAAAAACCAGGGTGGTTAATAATTCATTCAATGAATAGCTAATTTAGAGTTGATCCATTCATCTGTTCAACCGGCAAAACAACAAAGCTTGGTAGAATGATCAATGTATTTAGAGAAAATTTCACAGCCCAGTCAAGTGAGTAGCATGGAATTATGGGTACAAAATGTAGGTAAGTATAACTATTTATTTGTATAATTACATATGACACTGGCTGAATTTCAAAAAGGCGTGTCTTTTATGTCCCAGAGAGAGTTTAATAAGAACAGTATACAGCAAATATCTTCCCTCTCAGTCCATTATTACAGCCACTAAAGCAGCAGTACCCCTTGCCACCAGCAGTACTTCTTTAGTCAGTCCACTTCCCAGCAGTGTATCATCCCCCTTAGCTGTGTATCCTCACCTTTTCCTAGCAGTATTTCTGCATACTCCATCTCTTCCTCTTTCAATCCACCTTCTTTTTAATTTTACCAGCAGAACAATCCCTTTGCAATCCCTACACCAAAAAGAAAATACTTCATGGGATTTTGGGCTACCACTTCAGCAACACTTTATATATTACCCTTTGCAAATTTAATTTAACCTCCCTGTGTCTCAGACACCAAACAAAGACACAACATCAATGTACTTGAATAACTATATAGCACTGTAAATAAATAAGTAGTACTACTTTTAAATACTAAAAGATAATAAGAATGCCTATAAAAAATGTTTGTTAAAATACCTAACAATTTAAATGGCATTAGAACACAGAAACAGATTTTTTGAGGGTGGCTTTGCAGAGAATGATGCAGGATGGTAGAGCATTTCAGAGACGGAGTGCAATAAGTGAGAAGGGTTTTGTGCAACTCAGCTGTCTTGGTGAACTGTATGATCAGTAGATTGTCCTGAGCTGAGCAAAAGGTCTAGGAGGGAGAATATGGGGAGACGAGAGCTAATATATAGAGGGGAACATAAGTAGGAAGGGCTCTAAAATATACTGTAGGATTAGAATTGTATATTTAATGCAACTGGTAGATAGAAGAACGATTTTAGTAGTGAAGTGGTGGGGAGAGATTTAGATGTGGGTGAGATGATGTGGGCAGTTAGGATGGATTGCAATGTGTGGAGTTGTGATTTTGTAAGACCAGCTAGTAATATGCTACAGTAGTCTATCCTGGAGAGTATGAGAGCCTGGATCAGTGTTTAGTAGTGGAGGGTCAAAGGCGGGGACGTATTTCTATATACTATTCATAGTAAGCATGTTTTGGTGAGGGTCCCAATATGGCCTGAGAAAGTGAGGTACGAGTTTTAGGAGACAACCAGATATCTGCCTTGAAAGATGTAGGGTGACATTGTCAACTGTAATCTTATATGGTGGGAGGGGGCCAGGTTTAGGTGGGAATATAAGTAGAGTAGCCTTGGACATGTTAAGTTTAAGGTGGTGTACAGCCATTCAAGATGCTATGGCAGGAAAGGTGGCCATAGACACACAGATCCTATTTTCGGATCGTGTGTGGCGTGTGCCGACATCTTTTGTCCGGCGGAGATCGGTCGTTTGGTCAATCGGTCAGGTTTGATTTTGACCCGACCGATCCCGCCGGAACCCAGGGCACATTGTAGTCATACATTGTAGCCATACGGCCGAACAATCAGATTACACCCGATATAGCCATGTTTGTTAATGGCATATCGGGGAAAGATCCACTCGTTTGGCGATGTTGCCAAACGAGCGGATCTTTGCATCTATGGCCACCTTAAGGCATTAAGTGATCTTTGCCTGAATAGCAGGGTGGAGATCAGGACAGGAAAGGAATATCTATGTATCATCTGCATAAAAAGGTAATAGAGAGAGGCTGAAGGATGTGATGAGTTCACCAAGAGAGAGCATTTAAAGAGAGAACAGAAGAGTTCCTTGGGATACGCCAACAGAGAGATCAGCAGGTGGAGAGGTATTGTCAGAAACTGTTACACTGAAGGTGTGCATAGAGAGAGAGAGGGTGACAATGACAACCATGATAAAACAGAGCCACTGATACCAACCATTTGGAGATATTTTAAAAGATGACAATGGTCAACTGTATTTAATGCTACAGAGAGATAATTAAAATAAGCAAATATATGCTTTAAAATCTGTCTACATCTATTTCAAAATGTGCAACATAACATTCTTTTGATTTGGCAAAGTATTGTTTTTTTTAATATAAATAAATTACAAATAGCCAGTAATCCTATTTTAACCTTTAAGATGAATTCTAAATGTATTAATGTGTATGAAAGTTTTATAATCAATAATTTATTAAGTAAATGTCAGCATGTAAGAAATTTTCTTTATCCTCAACAGCTTGAGTTGTAAAAAACAGATGTTTTCTCTTTATGATCAATAACCTGTCTGACCTCGTTTTTTCTTTGCTTGAAGTTTTGTATTAAGCAGTTTAGGGCCATTATTAGCAACAGCTAGACCACAGGACAAAACACATAAAAGCTGTACATGTATGAATCAGTATAAATAACAGACACAAGAAGGATGAATAAAGGTGAAATTGAATACATAGTAAAATAGGGTAAAAAAGTCACTTCTAGTGGGTTCAACCTTTACGTCTAAACAAAACCTAGCTGATCCTGAGGATTGTTGTTATCATACCACATCCAGTCTAATCAGTTTCAGCTTGGTCATTCATTCCCAGTAACTGAGACTTTCAATACTCTTTACCAGCTTTGTCAGGCGTAAAAAATTATTTTCTTCTTTACCTTTATACAGTTTAAAAACATACTGTCTCATGTTGCTGCTAATTAGACCACATGTCCTTCAAGAATTTCTCAGTCAAATTAGCACTGTAAGTGGCTTGCATATTTTTAAATGCCAGTTGAAAACCTTACATTTCTTAACGGTTAATCTCATCTGCCACTTATCAACCCACCTTGTCAGTTTGTCAAAGTTTTGCTGCAAGGATCCTATATCCTGGAAGGAATTTTTTGGGCTATCAAGCACACATACATTGCTGAAGATGCCAGCACCTAAGTCATCAATCAACAATTTATCGAAAAACTGGTCTTAAAAAATAATCCCACAGCACTTATTATTATACCCATTAACACTCATGGTTGATCCTTTAGACCGTTTCCTGTCTACTTACTTTACAAACAACAGTTCATTTACAAAGTGCTTTATAAAAAGTAGGTCTACGGCAATACCACTGCACCATTTTTACATGAAAAGTCAAGCTGGTATTTATACCAGGTACATTTCTAGAACATAATGCTAAATATGGTTCCTTAAACTTTCAAATTACTTGTCCATCACAAATGGGGGCATATTTATCAAGGGTCAAATTTCAAATTTGAAAAATTTCCAAATTCGAATTCAAAAAGACCAACCGAAATTAAGTCAAACTTTTTTTTGGGCCGAATAGGTTCATTTTCGATCTAATAGGTCCCTATTCAGCCGAATTTGAATCGTATGAATCAAAGTAATAGCGCATTAGATTGAATTTGAATCAAAGGTTTTTTTGGGGAAAAACTTTGATTCAAATTTGATCTAATGCGCTATATCTTTGATTCATACGATTCGAATTCGGCTGAATAGGGACCTATTAGATCGAAAACGAAAAAAAAATCCACCAATTGACTCCAAATAGGTTCTAGGAGGTCCCCCATAGGCTAAAACAGCAATTCGGCAGGTTTTAGATGTCAAAATTTCAAAATCGACAGTACATGATACATTTCGATATTCGAATTTTCTAATTTTTTTCAAATTTGAATCGAATTTGGAATATTCAATAGTCGAGGTACACAAAAATAGCTCGAAATTCATTTTTTTTTAATTCTAAAATTCACCTCGACCTTTGATAAATCTGCCCCTTAGTGATGGGTGAATTTCTCCCGTCTTGCTACGTCGCAAAAAATTCCTGAAACTTAAAAGTTGAGGCCTTGCTTCAATTTTAGATGCACATCTGAAAAGTTGCTCTCGTCAATTTTGATGCTGCCATTAAAGCATCTGTAAATACTTTTATGCCAAAATTATAGATAGCATGCAAAGACAATATTATGATAGATGTAAAAAAGGTTTAATTTTTGGTGTCAGTATCTCTTTAAAGTCAATGGGCATCCCAATAGTGTAAACGCACGGCAATTTTGACGTGAGCGACTTTTCGGACGCGCGTCCAAATTTTTTTTTACTTTTTTCAAGAGTGGAACGCGGAAATTCGCTGCCAATTTGTCCCAGTCTGATTTATTCGTCCATCACAACTCATAATCCCTTTTTAGATATTAATATATTGTAATTACATCTTCTTTCCTGGATAAAACTGAGCTAAGCTCTCTGTTCTCAATGGTGTGTTCCATCAGGCCCAGGGGATTTCTTCAAATTAACGTTATGTAAACAAGTATCATATTCTATGTTTGCCTTATCTTGATTGAACTGAACCATCTGTGCCACTACAAGGAGGCTCCTGATACTGACGCCTCTAGGGTAGTCACATCTTTTTACTGCTAATATACTTTAGTCTTTGTTTGGTTGATGCGTTCAGGTCCTCATTTTTTATTTTATCTTTAACATAGTTCCATTAATTTCAATGAGGCCTGTGCGAGCATTTCATAGCTAAGATGCGCTAGTGTTCATTTGCATAGGGCGGGAAATTTAAAGTTGTATGGACATCTTTATTATATATATTGCTGCAATTCCCGCTTAAAAAAAGGAAAAGTCGCCAGCGTTTTTTGAACTTTAATGTATTTTCAGCACACGGGATATGATGTATGTGACAGAAGATTGAGGAAGATCTAGCTGCCAATGGAACATTCCAAAACTACCATAAAAGATAGTGGTTAATAATAAAAAACACTGTTAATTATACTATTCCAACCCCCAATCATCAAATCCATCCGGTAATTGTTGTGAAAGCATTTCAATACTCATTTAGTTATATGCATGCTTTTGTAAAAAAAACAAAAAAAGAGACCACTGTTTCATCGGATCTACAATGTCTCGTTGAAATGCATAGCATATGTTAAATAGCACTGACACAAAAGTCAATTAACTAGTACTTGGCGAACCTTACACGCATATATTAAACAAATACTGGAAGGATCTGGATGAAACAAATTGTAATTTACTCTCTAACCTCAACCAATTATGTGTATGTGACAATATAAAGATACTACAAATATATACAGTAACCTACATGGGCTTGACAAAATTGGCAAAAAATTCTCATAAAAGACAAGGGAATGAGAAAATGGTAATTCTGGGATATAAAAAGAGAGATGCCCTCTGTAGGAGGAGAGCCATACATTTAGTGAGATAATGACATGTGAAACACTCAGGCATATTTATATAACGGAGTTCATTGAGTTCAAATTAACTGTGTGTAGTGCTATCAAAGATAATCTTTAGGACTGCTACACAGAGACCATTGATCTTGCCTTGCATTAAGCACTTATACAAATATGTAATGTGATTTAAAAACCTACACATTTTGCCCAGTTTTAGAACATCATAGTAATGAATCAGTTTTGGTTTCAAACAACTGACGAGTAAAATACATTCCAGTGATTAGTTGATATAAGTTACTAGACCAGTAACAATGTACTTTTTTAATTACCATACCTGTATATTTGAATAAGCTGGAATCATAGTTGAAGAAGCTCATCAATGAAAATTACACCAAAAAACACCAAACAGAGGCATTTCCATAATAGCTTCTAATTTTGCTGATGCTTACAATCTATTATACATTCTCAACATCATCCTTCATTCTCCTGACTTGGCTACATAAATTGATTTAGACAATACTATAGCACTGACAGCAATTGGGAGTCACTCCAGCTTTAGAAGTATCAGCAAGACTAAAGTTCAAGCCTGCAGGCTGCCTGTTTTGTTATAATTGAATCTTATTGAAGTTTTGCAGTGAGAAAAGTACTATAAAATGCTGTTCCTCAATGGCAGCTTTTAAAAAGGAAAAATTGGAAACAGATACATTAGTGAAAAAAAAAGTTTCCTTTTTAAAATATGTTTGCTTTTTGTTATTCATGTAAGCCATTTGCTATATGTTGCTTGCAAGAAAGTATTTTGTTCATGTGATGTTGTATATAGCATTTTGCTATATACAACAATATATATTAGTAGTATATACACAATTTAAACTACATTGTTCATTGTATCACCCTTATCACCAAAATTCCTTTACACTCAGGATGTTTAAGTAAGTCCCATGTAACATTCTATATAATGATAGCTGTGATTCCGTTATTTCCCAAAGCACCTACATCAGGAGTTTTTAGCTGAGATGATGTTGATAATTATCAAAAAGTGGGAAAAGTAGTTTTAGTAGAGAAATTATATAACTTTACTGTAGAAAGGTGAAACATAGGCAACATAAATCAGAAAGGAATAATAAATCCTTGTGACCCTTAATTTAATTGGATTGTAAGCTTTATGGGACATGGGTTTCCAATGACTGTAATCAATGATTGGGACATACACCAAGGGTTTGCTCAAGCAATCGGCTGCTTATGTTTTTTTGGTAAAAATTATGGAAGTTACCAACTTTTTTTCGGCATGAAACCAGCTTGAATTAAGGAAATTTGTGCTGGGTTTTCTAGACAATTGCTGAAGCCGAACCACTCAAGCAATCATAAATGACTGTAATCAATGATTGGGACATACACCAAGGGTTTGCTCAAGCAATCGTCTGCTTATGTTTTTTTGGTAAAAATGATGGAAGTTACCAACTTTTTTTCGGCATGAAACCAGCTTGAATTAAGGAAATTTGTGTTGGGTTTTCTAGACAATTGCTGAAGCCGAACCACTCAAGCAATCATAAATGGAGCCTTAATACTTAGGGGCAGATTTATCAAGGGCCGAATTGAAAATTTGAATTTTTAATTTTGAGTTTATTTTAGTGTAATTAGACTAGGGAATAGTCCAAATTCGATTTGAGTTTAAAAAAAATGCAAAATTAGAATTTTGAAATGCATCATGTACTGTCCCTTTAAGAATTCAATGCGACTATTCTCCATCTAAAACCTGCCGACTTGGTGTTTTAGCCTATGGGAGACCTCCTACAATCAATTTGGAATTATTTTGAAAAAAACAAACATTTTTTTTGGTAAACAAACTCAAATCAAATTGATCAAATTCGATTTGAGTTTGCAGGTCGAATCTATTCACCCAAATATAAAAAATTTGATTTTTTAATAAATTTCTATTCGGAATTTATTAAACCCAGAGGGCTAAAAAGCCCGAATATAAATACACGACATCTCAAACCTGTTGAGGTTGCATAAAAGTCAATGGGAACAGTCCCATTGATTTTTGGTTGTGTCGGGGGTTTCAGGCAATTTCACAACGTTTTCGGAGCTTTCGGGGGAAAATTGACGATAAAATCTTGAAAATCTGAGCTTTTCCCGCAAAGGTAATTTTCGGGAAAATGTAATAATAAATAAGTGTTAAAGACCTGAACGGCTTAGATCGCAGTTTGTAGCAGCCAATATTGAGATAAATTCTGACCTTTTTTCCCCAAAAAAACTTAGATTTTTCAAAGTCCACCAATTGACTCCAAATAGGATCTAGGAGGACCCCCATAGGTTAAAACAGCAATTCGGCCGGTTTTAGATGGTTGAATGGTCGAAGTCGAATTTTGAAAGAGACAGTACATGATAAATTTCGATATTTGAATTTTCTAATTTTTTTCAAACTCAAATCAAATTTGGACTATTTCCTAGTCGAAGTACACAAAAAATAGTTCGAAATTCAAATTTTTTCAATTCGAAAATTCACCTCGACCTTTAATAAATCTGCCGCATAGAGTTGGTAAGTATTATCTTAATGATTTCTGTGATGCTGGAGGAAAAACTGGACAGAAAGAGAGACATCAACAATAGAGAAAGGGCAAAGGCATTTATACCGCACATACAGGCATACAAAGGAAATCACTATGCATATCATAACACAATCCCATCTCGAATACCATGTCATTTATAAAAGTTGCATTCAAACACCTGAAAATGCATGAAGGCATGAATAATCTGGGCTGCATTCAGTTTTTTAACAAGCATTTTATGTACATTCTAGAAACAGTTTTTTGCATTCATTTATTTTTGATGGATCATATTTTTATTTTTTTTTACATCTAAGCACTTTTATCATATTGCTTTAATACATGCAGTCCATCTTTATTTAGCAGTTGTTCAGCAGTTTGAGTATTAAAGTTATGGTCAAAAAAAAAAAATCATGTGCAAGTTTGTACATATACACGCTACCTTTTTTACTTTCAGTTGTGCTACACCTATAAAGCATCTGATATTTATTTATTTATGATTGCGTTTTCATAAATATAACAGCGACCTTTTAAATAGTCCACTGTATGGGTAAACAACAAAAAAATGATGACATTCAGTATTAATCAGTTCAGAAGGTAAGAAAACGCTATGCTTGTGGGAGCCTAATTACATTGTTTTATTTAGTCATAAACAGAAAACATTTTGTTATGGCAAATCAGTTTTCATATTCTGGGAAGAATGTGATAAACTGGTATTTGCTAATTTTTTTTATGTGCAGGCCAATGCTATCAAAATGATATGTACGCCACTAAATTCAAAAGAAAATGACTATAAAGGGAAATTGAACACTTCAACACTGTTTATATTAGAGCTCAGCTGAATGTTTAGGTCAATGTGATGTATGACTTTGATTGCCAAGTGTAAGTCTACTCACTGCAGCAAAGAGTGAAAAGGTACTGTGAGTAATGGATCTGAGTGGAAGAAGATAATACCCAGAGAACACAACACGTCTTCTGACATCATAGTGAATTTATTGCAGGAATGCCATTCACATTCCTACAATAAATTCACTACAGTGTCATAAGAAGTGTTGTGCTCTCTGGGTATTATCTCCTTCGATTTGGAATCTTATTCAATATACATGGTAGTTGCAGCCTGAGGAGCACTAAACAAAAATATACTTGAACTAAAGGACAATTTCTCATTTTAATGGACCTGAATGATGCTGAAGCTCTCAGGCCCGCTCTGGACTTACGTTCCATGGAATATGTGTGATTGACTGCAATTTTAACAAATACCAAATTAAACACTGCTGCGATTCACCTTGGACTGCTTTTTTAAAACAAAATCTTAGTGGCCTTGTAAAAGTGGGGTGATTGGTGGTGTCCTATGTGTCTTGCTGCATTTGACAGTGTGTTTTAATGAAGGCAACATCCCAAGGTTACATTCAGTTGAGAAGTCTCTGAATTGTGCTAAAATCTGGTACGTTATCACATTGGTTATTCTGTATTATGTCTCATTAAAACTTGTTGATTATATAAACCAGCTGCATCATGTATATTAAATCAATCTTGAGTGCCTATTTGTTGCGATGTCATTTGTTGTGTGTTATTACATTTACAGAATGTTTTAAATTTTGCACCCCAAGGGGCAGATTTATCAAGGGTCGAATTTTGAAGTAATGGGAGTTTTTTAAACTCCCATAACTTCGAAATTCGAATAAAAAAAGACCAACTGAAATTTATTAAAAAAAAACTAATTGTTTTTTTTTTGCAGGCTGTATTCGATCGTTTGAATCGAAGTAAGATCGTATTCGATCGAACCCGTTTCACAGTATTTTAAAAAAAAAACTTTGATTTTACAAAGTCCACCAATTGATTCCAAATACACATCTCACACTTGAGAAAGGGCGTGCAAGGCCCAAAACCTGTTGTTTAAAAAAAATTCCCATTACTTCGAAATTCGACCCTTGATAAATCTGCCACTTGGAGTGCAAAATTTAAAACATTCTGTAAATGTAATAACACACAACAAATGACATTGCAACAAATTGGTACTCAAGATTGATTTAATATACACTATTCAGCTGGTTTATATAATCAACAAGTTTTAACTACCGGATTGAAGATACTACCTAAGGGTGAGCGGTTCCCTAGATAAGGATTGAGGCAGTTTTGCTTGGATTTATTAGAGGCAGGGCGTGAGAACATCCCTGCTGGAAGGTCCCCCATAGGCTAAAACAGCAATTCTGCAATTTGTGAAATTTGACATGGGGCTAGACATTTTGTCAATTTCCCAGCTGTCCCTGTCATGTGACTTGTGCCTGCACTTTAGGATAGAAATGCTTTCTGGCAGGCTTCTCTTTTTCCTTCTCGATGTAACTGAATGTGTCTCAGTGGGACATGGGTTTTTACTATTGAGTGTTGTTCTTAGATCTACCAGGCAGCTGTTATCTTGTGTTAGGGAGCTGTTATCTGGTTACCTTCCCATTGTTCTTTTCTTTGGCTGCTGGGGGGGGGGAAGGGAGGGGGGTGATATCACTCCAACTTGCAGTACACCAGTAAAGATTCATTGAAGTTTATCAGAGCACAAGTCACATGACTTGGGGCACCTGGGAAATTGACAATATGTCTAGCCCCATGTCAGATGTCAAAATAGAATATAAAGAAATCTGTTTGCTCTTTGGAGAAATGGATTTCAGTGTAGAATTCTGCTGGATCAGCACTATTAACTGATTCATTTTGAAAAAATGTTTTTTCCCATGACAGTATCCCTTTAAGATTGTAGTTCAGCTTACAGGAACATACTCTTGGTCAATAACTATTGCAACATATTTTAAAAAGTTTATTGCATCTACTGCCAATGTACCCATTGCACCTTTTAAAGGGAATAAAGTACAAGATGCAGCATATGAAGAAGCCACAACAGGTCTGTACTTTCATCCATGAAACAGATAGTGAAGCTCATCCAGTGCACGGGATCACATGCAAGTAGGCAGGAAAAAAATATTTACATGCAAGCACTGTAAAACACAGCAAAATAAAATGCAGGTCAAACAATGGAATGGAAGAAAATGCAAGCTCTTTGTGAGCCAGGTTTTAGGAGGCAAACTTTTTATTTTTGATGGAAAATAAATCCAGCACCAAAAAGCAATTAATGCAAGAAAACATGAGCAAGTTAAAGAACTCACTCACATTTTCCTTTAATCTATCTACCCCACAGCCAGCTCTTTTTGTTTAATAAATCTGACACCACATATCGCAACCTCCAGATTCTCCTGAGAGACACAATTCCCACAGGGGGAGATCTCTCTTCAGTTGGTGGGCTGTCAGTGCATTATAGAACTATGATTCTTCTCATTATTTTGTTAATTATAGTGCTTATTATATATTTATAAATATTAAAATTGATGGCAGACATTAGTTTCAAGTGTTACTGTAGCTTTCAAAAAGGTATTTTTAAAAATATTATAGTGTTCATGTTTGCCTTAAATTAGTGACTTTTAAGTTGCTGTTTATGAAAATGTTCCTAAAGCATTGTTCATTTGAGGATTAGTAACTCGTTCTACAAACACAGAAAGTAAATAGTATGTTTTGAATTTCATCTATTCATTCTTACGTTTTCTTCTAATTTAATTTTGACGATAGCAAGTGAACTTAATTCATCAGTGGGCAAAAAGGCTGCACTATATATGATATAGTATACATATATATATATATATATATATATATATATATATATATATATATATATATATATATATAGTGATTAAATATATATATACCGTATATACTCGAGTATAAGCCGACCCGAGTATAAGCCGAGGTACGTAATTTACCTAAGAAAACTGGGAAAATGTATTGACTCTAGTATAAGCCTAGGGTGAGAAATTAATTTTAGGACATGGCCAATTTAAATTTTTTTCTTACTATATATTTTTCTCCTTCACTGATCCTTTTTAATTATTTTTAACATTATTTCTCTGCCTTCATTTTCTATGCAATTTGCCCTCTTTGTATTTCCATGTGTCATTCTCTTCTACACAGTACATGAACAGTTCTCCCTCATTATGTCAAATGTACAATTCTTCCACCACCCACTTTTTTTATTTTAATGTTATCTAAACCCCCTGCTTCTATTTCCTTTTATGCCTAAAATGCCATATATATCTGCTTTCCCTGTTCCTTTGCCCCCTCCCCACCATCCACAAATAGCTTGTGTCTAGAGTCTAGTACTTTTTCCACTGTGCCTTTCTTCTTCAGACTTGACATGCTTGTAATTTACAGTCATGGTGTGACCTATGTAGTATAACAAACCTGGAGGAGCACATTGTACAAAAGAAATAAACTCTGGCCCCAGCCAAATTATCAATCACTGAGCTACGTGGATCGGTTGCTTCTAGCTGAACTCTGGCTCTGACAGTCACTGCGCGACAGCAGAAACTCCGTACCGATCTGCTCCGTGACTCCAACAGTGTCCGACTGCGGCCAGAGTTCAGTAGAGGGTTACAAGCCAAAATGATTGCACTGAAGTGGTTTGTTTGAAAAAGAAGGCAAACTGAAGGTAAAAGACTTTCCACATTACTCATTTGCAAAGCTACACCCCCAGTCATCCACTCGTTCTGACCCTGCCTGTCCTAGTCTTAAACACATTACGTTTAAGAAACTCAACGCCAGCCTATATCTCACTTACCATCCACGTGTGCCAAGGTTCTCTTACTTGCGGGAGGAGCGCGCAAAGTTTCTGGAAACTGGGCCCCTAAAACAAGGTGGTTGTGGGTAATCCGGCCCTGCGAGTACTGAGTGACGAGAGCTGAGAGGGGAGGGGCTGAGGGATAAGGAAACAGAATCAAGCCACGAGGGGGGAGAAGTATGGGCAGCACGAAGGAGTCACTGCACGCTACAATCAGTGAGTAAGCAGAAACTTTTTATCTGCCTCGAGTATAAGCCAAGGTAGACTTTTTCAGCACATTTTGGGTGCTGAAAAACTCGGCTTATACTCGAGTATATACGGTATATATATATTATCCAGAAACCAATAAGAAATAATAGGAGCCATTATCCAGAAACCTATTATCCAGAAATCTCCGAATTATAGGAAGGCTATCTCCCAAAGACTCCATTTTATATATATATATATATATATATATATATATATTGTAGCATGGTTGGGAAGATCATAGATGGAAAGTATATCCCTCCCAGAATCCTCTATGAAGCAGTACAGAGGGCTGTGAAAATGAGGCTCTGAGCAGCAGTGAGGAGTGATTAGCCTCATCTGAAGTTAAAAGGTGGGGGCTCAATTAAGGCAGCTTTGCCCTGGAGAGTGTGAGAGAGAGAAAGGAGAGCTATTGGGGCTGTATTGAAGAGTGTTCATGGTAACTGCATTTTACCTTTGTTTGAGCATAAGGACTTTATTCGCTGCACACAAGTTTTTCCACAAGGAGACAAGTTCTCTGGTAGCAAGGACTGGCTACCAGTTACTGCCCTATATTGCTTAGGGAGTGAGCGGCTTCCAGGAGAAAAGCACAGGGAATGTCCAAAGGACTGTGAGTTAACAGTTTATTTTGTTTGCTGGACTTATACTGTCCAAGTGGGGCTGTGGATCCTTTGGGAAAATGACATTTTTCTTTACCAGCACAAGCCTCCAGGTAAAAAAAAGCTTTGAAAGAAAGATGGGAAATTATCAATACTGATGTCAACTTACCATCAGAGACCCTATGATGGCATACAGGAGAGGACAGAACCTCAGCTATCTATTAGTGGTTAAGGATTTATCCACGGACCCCGTAAAAAAGACCACTTGGCTGGGAAGACCCATAAAAAATGGATGCTATAAATGTGCCAATTGTCTTACCTGCAGGGGGACATGTTACAGGGGACTCACTTCACCCACCCAAGAACGGGTGTAAAGTTTAAAATTAACCACAGAGTCACGTGCACCACGGACCATGTGGTTTATATGGTTTGGTGCCCAGGTGGATTACACTATATTGTAAAGGCCTCTACAACTTACTGTGAGCGAATGAACAATCACCGCTGTGCGATCAGAAGCGCTGTAGCAACTGGCAAAGCGGATCAACCCATATCCAAGCACTGGCTCACGAAGAATCACACCCCTCCTCAATTTAGACATATGATCATTAATCATGTACCAGTGCCGAGGAGAGAATGCAATAGGGGTTTGCTACTTTTACAAAAAAAAATCCATGTGGATCTTTAAGCTTGAAACCTTGGCACCAAAGGGCTTGAACAAAAACCTCCCGATGTCCCCCTTTTAATATCGTCAATTTGTTAGAGACGTAATTAACTTTTGTGATGACTCTTACCTGGTATCTCATTTCGTTGGACTAATGACTCTATAACATTACGTTATGACAGTATTATGAGTTTATGACCTTATAATACAATGTTTTGCAAACACAGACCTCCCTTGGGGTACTTTTTTCTGAGGTCACAAGCTGTTTTTTCTTTGTTTCTGCTTTTATATGTTTCTGCTTTTTTTATGTTACTACTTCCTCTCTGGGGCACTTTTACTTTTATTGCTTCGTAACCATGGGGGTCCCCTAGCAACGCTTGACTTACTGATACTGCCTACAACACCACAAAATTTAAATGCCTGAGAAATGTGTACATTTAATCCACCCGTGGTTTTGGATATAAATCCTGTTACCTATACCAGGGGATAGCAACAGAGACCCTTGGTAGGTAGGCCCCTGACAGAGCGACGGACCAACTAGTCACATAACTCACTGAAGGTATTAGAATATGGTCTTATTGCCGCAATGTGTGATCTGAAAGGTCAGCACAACTTCTCTTTGCGCAGCACAGCCCACCTGGACACTCGTTGGATGCGTTGGCTTCGCAGTGTAATGCTGCCCTTAAGGTGGTTAGCGAGAGATAGGTGTTTCACTGAACTCAATGCTCCACCAGGGCTTCTATGTGTAGAGTGACATCCTAATGTGGATGACTGAATAATAGTGCGGCGATCAAGGAGACAGGTGGCCCACCTGCATGGCTCATTCAACGCATAGCTGGATCATTAATACAGGGTAATCTCGCACAAAGGATGCTAATTAAAAGTCCATATTTATTGAATATATTTCTGATGGATTCTGATGAAGTGTCCCATGCAGTCACGAAACGCGTAGAGCCATGCACTCCCCTGCCCAGCTCATCCACTTTTTGCAATACTCAATGTTTTTAAAATATATTCAGTAAATATGGACTTTTAACTGGCATCCTGTGTGCAAGATTATTCTGCATTTATGATCCAGCTTCACGTTGAATGCACCTTCCCTAATTCAGATGCTTTGTAGTCCACTTGACCAGAGTGGAATTTTTTTTGGATCAATCACACTGTGTACTTCTCGTTGGATGCATGTGCGTTCATTCTTCTGATGGCGTTAACTCCCGTTGCAGTGACATGTAAGGGGGCGTGGCCAATGAGGCTGTTAGTAAGCCGGCAGGGATGTAATAGGTGCACAGCAGGAGAACACATGCTTGTAGACCTTGGCTGCGATCTTGAAGTGTTGACAGTGACATCTAACGTTGGTCCGACCACTGCTAAAGGGGCGAAAGTTTGGCACTCATCACTCTGTGTGCTGCGATCCCTCTCTGCTGATAAGGTAACCGCTTATAGTAGCTTCTGATTCTGACAATGGGGGAGGGCTGCTGACACTCACCTGTATATTGCACATTAATATGTCTCACTGAATTTGTATGCCGGGTCTTGCAAAAAAAATGGTTATTTATTATTTATCAAATCGATGTTTTGACCCTCACTGGGGCCTTTATCAAGATACTAAAAATCACAAACAACAAGCTTTAAATAGACAAACTCACCCAGCCATGCCCAGTCACCAACCCCCACCAAGTGAAAAAAGTCCAACAGATCAGGCATAGCTTTCCCAGCATGCTCCTTTGTCCCCAGTCAAAACCTAAAAGTGAAAAACATATTTTTTCATAAAAAGCCATACGTTATATTATAATAGACAAGATAAGAACAATAAATATGTATCAAACATTTAAAATACTCCATTAACGACTATTTAAGAATGATACAAAAGAACAATATTCATTGAGGCCCCTTGGGGAAACAGTATTCAAAGTCTGTATCCAAAAAGTTTCTCTTTGTAGCAATAATTTACTCCAATCACCTCCTCTTCTCGGTTTAGTTCCAATATCAATGCCCATGAAGCGAAATGTGGGTGGGCCATGTCCCTTTTCTAAGTAACCAGTAAACCCCCGATTCTCTAAAGAATCGTTAATGAAAGAATGGTAACAACAGTGAGGCAGCAAAATGCGATGGGTGCTGATTCACTCGGCATCCCCAGGCAGCAACTGGCGACGCTAATTTGTGGGGATGTAGAGTGAATCTGTGCCTATTGCTTGTTATTACCTATCTGCTATTAGAATTCTTAAATTTTGAGTTTATTGGTAGTAAAGTGTTACTGAAAAATTTCTTTATAAACAACATTTTTTGTGAAAATGTTCTCCTGTCCTTGAATGAGTTCTCCCTGGTGAGCTGTACTTAAAATCTTGACTTTAACATCAGATGAACGCTGCACTCTTGAAAATGCAACATAAAGTTGACCATGACCAAACACAGGCTCAGATAGGTAAATGCCGACTTTATCCAATGTTTGTCCTTGTGATTTGTTGATTGTCATGGCAAATGCAGCCTTAATGGGGAATTGTCGTCGTTTAAGTTTAAAAGGTAATTCCTGGTCAGAACTGGTAAGGTCAATTCTGGGAATCAAAACAGTATCACCGCTATGGGATCCTGTAAGCACTTCTGCCTTGATAACATTTTGTCTCATGCTCTTCACAACCAACCGTGTACCGTTACATAAACCTTGCTTAGTGTTAGGGTAGGGGCACACGGCGCGATTTCGCCGCGATTCTGCGCTGGGCGAGTTGTCGCTGCGTTTTTTAAGCCGAAATAGCTTTGCTAACTTTGGCGCTGGCGTCAATGCAAATCGCGGCGAAATCGCTGCGCTAATTCACACGCGGCGATTCTTTTTCTACTGTCGCCCGGAAACGCTCAGCGAGGCAACTTCGGACGACAATAGAAAACGAATCGCCGCGTGTGAATTAGCGCAGCGATTTTGCCGCGATTTGCATTGACGCCAGCGCCAAAGTTAGCAAAGCTATTTCGGCTTAAAAAACGCAGCGACAACTCGCTTAGCGCAGAATCGCGGCGAAATCGCGCCGTGTGCCCCTACCCTTAAGGTTTCTTAACAGCATGACTATTGTTCCTACTTTGAGTATAAGATTGTGTTGTGGTAATCCAGCATTGTTGATAGTGTTTAAATATTCTAATGGGAAGTTAAGTTTCTCACTTTCGTCTTCAGAATCAATACAGTCAGTACTCAGAAAGACACAGCTTTGTCCAGGAAGTAATGCAATCACTTGGTTGTTTATCATGTCAACATCAATATTTTTTGGAGATAATATAGCCCGTTTTGCTAAAAATGGCCACCCACGCAGGTACGCAACCGGTTCCCCTCCTAGAGTGACGCTAGCGCCGCCATTAGACAAACTTGCAAAGGAGTAGCAAGATGGCCGACGCTTATACAGACTTTAGTGGGCGGATGACAAACTCGCAGAGGAGTAGCAAGATGGCCGACGCTTATACAGACTTTAGTGGGCGGATTTGGCAGTGGGCGGATGACAAAGTCGCAGAGGAGTAGCAAGATGGCCGACGCTTATACAGACTTTCGTGCAGGTACGCAACCGGTTCCCCTCCTAGAGTGACGCTAGCGCCGCCATTAGACAAACTTGCAAAGGAGTAGCAAGATGGCCGATGCTTATACAGACTTTAGTGGGCGGATGACAAACGCGCAGAGGAGTAGCAAGATGGCCGACGCTTATACAGACTTTAGTGGGCGGATTTGGCAGTGGGCGAATGACAAAGTCGCAGAGGAGTAGCAAGATGGCCGACGCTTATACAGACTTTCGTGCAGGTACGCAACCGGTTCCCCTAGTGTGACGGTGAGCGCATCTGCCTCCCTAGATCCTAACCTTCCAGCGGTCGCCGCCTGAGTGAGCAGGAAAGAAGAGGCGGCGGGAGGCAGAAGGAGACGGTGAGCGCATCTGCCTCCCTAGATCCTAACCTTCCAGCGCATCTGCCTCCCCGATCCTAACCTGTTCTGATCCTAACCTTCCAGCACATCTGCTAATCGAAGGCCGCATCTATGTCTTTCGGCTGAAGTTGCGCGCGCATCTCATAGATCCTAACCGAAGTTGCGTGCGCATCTGCCTCCCCTCCACTCGGGACATAGATAGGCCTTCGGTTAGTATATAGGATGTTTATACAGGGCAATGTCATTCCTGCCTGTCTCGAATGTGGCCCCTAGTGATGAGCAGTGGTTCCCCATCTGCTCCCTTAAACTATTCTGTGTTTTTCCCACATACATAAGGCCACATGGACATTTAATCATATATACAACGTGAGTACTTGTACATACAATGCTTGATAGTTTTGCCTGAATGCAGATGCTGGAAATTCGGGCCGGTGATCATATTTCGATGTAGTGCAACCTGAACATTTATAGCAAACATTTTATATATATATATATATATATATATATATATATATAACTTCACAAAAGAGGGACCGCTCCAAGTTAACACTTCCTGTTTGCTGCTCCAACCGGGTGCTCAGTCCGCAGCGTCCCCACTGCTAGAATTCACATAGACATACAGAAGAAAGGACGGCACTCCGATACGTGGAATAGATGTTTATTCCAAACACATACAAGGATCCAACGCCCTACGCGTTTCGGGAATCACTCCCTTAATCATAGGCATACATCTTGGACCAAACAGACAGGTTATATACACAACATCAATAGCGACCCCTGCTGGGCCCAATGTAGTAATACAGTTTAAAAACATATGTGCTTTATTAACCATTAAAACCAGTCTACTAAAGGTCAAAACCTCGTTTTCCATATTAAAAAACTGACAATCCTTCTGAGAATGTGTAAGAATATGTAAAATGAGTTAAATGCTCTGGAGAATAAATAGCTGGTAATAGATGCTTAGTAGCTTATCATCAGCGAGCAAAGAGTAAGCCTTTACAATAAAAAAGGTTTCAGGATGTATATCTATAGCATAGTACATTTAGATGTAAAGAAAGCGTTGTAATAAAAAGTTGTAAATGGATAAAGTATAAAGAGGTAGGACATAAGTTAAAGTTAGGAGGATAGGAGGGGGAAATATTTAATGCTAGAGGCCAGTCCAGTTAGTGGCCCCGGCACTCTAATATAAATATAATAAATCATGTCTGGTGTTCAGACCGTTCGGTAACCTAGTCTCCATTTTTAGGATCCATCGAGGTACACCTAGACTGCAAAGGATAAAACCTCGAGGGTATCTTTTTATCCTTTGACAATTTCACCCGGTCAAGCTGTTCGTCCGTAGCCTGAAGATCATCCAGGCTCTCACGTTGCAGCGAGTCCAGGTCTGTAAGACAGCAATGTTCACGGAAAGAGACGAACATATCCTTTGTTCCCAACCCACCTTTTTTAGGGGATATCCCATGGTTGGGGAAGTATTCTGCCCTATCCGTGCCTAACCCACATGTGCCAAAGTGTCTACGAAGAGTTAACTTCCGTACAAACCTGTTAACATCTAAAAGTGTGTTAAAGAGGTTAAAGTGATGTGTGGGGGCAAAAGACAAACCATTACTTAAAACACGTTGCTGGGCTTTGGTCAATGTTACTGAAGAAATATTGACTACATTCAGAGGTTCCTGTCCTTCTTCATCGAATTCAGGCGTAGACCATATCTTCTTTCCGTGGGACCGCTGCCTACCCCCTCTCCTTGTCTTCCTTCTGTTTGATTGTGTCGTTTCTCCCATCCGTTCTGTAATGTTGTCAGAAGATATCTCCCAATACTGCACAATGATGAAAAATTGTCAGGAGTACTAGCTGCCACTAATGTCAAATGTGTCTCGAGGAAAGCACCCACTTTAGGGAAAATGCTGGCGCCCAGTTTAGTGGTTACAGGTCGTGAAAGCCATAGATGTAACTGGCTGTCTACTAAGGGCAGCTATAAATGTGGGGCCAACATCTGTAAAACCTGTAAAGTTATCTCCACGGGGACGACCTTCAGATCTAGCGCAACGGGCAGGGTGTTCCACAGCAACGGTTTTTTTAATTGCAACACTAAAAATGTAGTTTATCTATTGGAATGTTTGAGTTGCAATAAGCAATATGTGGGCCGCACTACCCGTTGTTTAAAAGAAAGGATACGAGAACACATTAGATCGATTGAGAATAAGGATGAGGGGACCCCCGTGGGGAAACACTTTGCTTTATGCTCGAAAAAAGGAATCCGCGATCTGTCGGTGAAAGTTATTGAACAGGTGAAACTACCCCTTAGGGGTGGAGATGCTGAGCATTTACTAAATTTAAGAGAGGCGTTTTGGATCCTAAAAATGGAGACTAGGTTACCGAACGGTCTGAACACCAGACATGATTTATTATATTTATATTAGAGTGCCGGGGCCACTAACTGGACTGGCCTCTAGCATTAAATATTTCCCCCTCCTATCCTCCTAACTTTAACTTATGTCCTACCTCTTTATACTTTATCCATTTACAACTTTTTATTACAATGCTTTCTTTACATCTAAATGTACTATGCTATAGATATACATCCTGAAACCTTTTTTATTGTAAAGGCTTACTCTTTGCTCGCTGATGATAAGCTACTAAGCATCTATTACCAGCTATTTATTCTCCAGAGCATTTAACTCATTTTACATATTCTTACACATTCTCAGAAGGATTGTCAGTTTTTTAATATGGAAAACGAGGTTTTGACCTTTAGTGGTTTTAATGGTTAATAAAGCACATATGTTTTTAAACTGTATTACTACATTGGGCCCAGCAGGGGTCGCTATTGATGTTGTGTATATAACCTGTCTGTTTGGTCCAAGATGTATGCCTATGATTAAGGGAGTGATTCCCGAAACGCGTAGGGCGGTGGATCCTTGTATGTGTTTGGAATAAACATCTATTCCACGTATCGGAGTGCCGTCCTTTCTTCTGTATGTCTATGTATATATATATATATATATATATAGATGCTTTAAAGAATCACACTCACAGGACTTATATAGAATATGATTGCATTTATTTATAAAATGTGTTTCGGCTGTGACACAAGCCTTTATCAAAAGTGCAAAGTTACTAGGGATGTACAGAATACAGGATTCGGTTCGGGATTCGACCAGGATTCGGCTTTTTTCAGCAGGATTCGGATTTGGCAAAATCGTTCTGTCTGGCCGAACCGAATCCTAATTTGCATATGCAAATGCAAATTAGGGGCAGGGAGGTAAACTGCGTGACTTTTATCACAAAACAATGAAGTAAAAAAGATTTTCTCCTTCTCATTCCTAATTTGCATATGCAAATTAGGATTAAGATTCGGTTTGGTATTCGGCCAAATCTTTTGCGAAGGATTCAGGGGTTTGGCCGAATCCAAAATAGTGGATTTGGTGCATCCCTAAAAATGACAATAAAAAAACAGCTTAAGAACATTGTTTGGTGCGAACCCACTGTGACATGTATCTAAACTATGAACCAATGAGCATGGTTCATATCTCCTAATGAACACCCACAATTAGTACATGTGTGATTATTTAGTGAACACCAAACCAGACCTAGTAATATCCATACAAAACATAAAAATCATGTGAGCATAGTGAGTGAAACAATTAATCAAATAACACATCGAAAATCTGAAAACCCATGAGTGTTATAAAGTAATAAAAAAAACGGAACCTAGAATCGAAAGTGCCGGATAATGTAAGATAGGGACCTCTCCCATCTGAGATTTTCGGATTTTCCTTGGGGGTAAAATTCAAGGGGTTTTTTTCCACTAGAAATTATAATTTTATAGTAACATTTTTTTCGAGTTTTTGGCATTTGGACTTTAATAAATAACCCCCTAAAAGTATGGAGATTCAAATTTCAGAAAGACCCCTTTATATGGAAAACCCTGGTCTCCAAGCATTCTGGAGAACAGGTCCCATACCTGTATTAGAAATCTTTTAGATTTTTCTAACTTTTTTTTTCATTTTTAAGCATGGCAAGATACCCAGAAACTGTCACAGAAATCCCCATAGCAATATTTAATTCCATGTCAGATTTCATCCATTAGCGGTAATCGTAGACACAGATACACCAATTACTCTACACCATTGTCTTTAGTGGTAGTGACTATTTCCATTGTGCTGATCAATCTCCAGGGTTCATAAGCTGATATTTCAACAAAATGACAGCATGATCAGTGTATGTCTGTAGCTCCAAGCTGTAGCAGCTTTTGTAGCAATTATTTTTATATTGGTATAAAATGTTCCGACCTATAATTCATATCATACCATGAGATATTATATATTAAAGTAAGCAAATGAAATGATGATACACTGGATATTTCAGTAAACAATAGACAACCTACTTTATAAATACCATACATTTAATTATAAGTTTATTTAGAAAAAAGGTGTCCAATAATTTTCTCTTCACCTAGAGGAATTATTATTTTAGAAATGATATAAAGGTGCTGTGCTATTTTGAACTCAATTTCTACTAAAGCTTAGTAAGTGCATTTTAGGTATTTTCTATGCTAGAATCTTGCCATCGGTCAGGCAAGATAAGCTATTACATGTCAGTCAAGACCATGAAAACTTAATACTGCTCATCATTGTCATGACTCAGGTCCATAAGGCATCCATCATCTTTTCCTAAAGTCACCAAATATTTAGCATCACCCTAGAATTTCAGACCAATCTATGAAAGCACTGAAAAGTGTTTCACTTTGCTTGTGAAGCTTTTCAGAAAAACTACAATTAAATGTCAATCACAGCTTTGAAACACCGTCATAGTGCTGACCAGCTATTGCAATTTAAGTAATATAGATCACTTTTTACCTGATACTGAATTAAGTCAGGTAATATTTTTTGTAGCTTGCTATTTATCTTGTCATGGATCTCACATTTTTATATTTGGCTTATTTCATGTATGTGAACCATCAATTTACAGAATGTCACAGGATTTAAAGCAAATACAGTACTCAGTTTAAGTAAATTCTTTTCTATATTGTATCATCTGACTAAGCTTGTATTTTTGCACTTGGGATTGAAAAAAACAACATTTACTTAGACTCACATTTTTCCAATTTTTTTATTAAAACAAAGTTGACCTAATTCCCTCCATGTATTTACCTAATTTCAAATTGTAAAAGGGACCTCTGCCATTGACTTCTGCATGACTTCAACAGGTTTTAGCTGGAGTATTTTTGGATTCAGATTTTTAGCAGATTTGGAGTATGATACATTTAGAAATAATTCTTAGTTTTTCCCTTTAAACACTCAACAGAAAAAAAAACAAGGTTGAATTAATAGGCCCCTAAGTGCCTACCTGATAATAGATATCACTGAAGGAGGGTGTTGCCAAGGGGGGTCTGCATGGCCAAATCTATTTTTTTTAATACTATTTACAGCCCAATTTCTCAATTTATCTTTTTCTCACCCACTTAATCCTAAAACCTGCCAACTAATTCCTCTATAGCTTGTAACCACCAGCAAAAATCAATTCAACATGGCCTCCTTCCTTCCCCATATATTGAGAAACCTATATTATATGGCTAAAAGTACCTAGAGATCTGTCTTTCAGATGTTATTTTGATGCTGAGTGCCAGAAATTACAGCATCCAAAATGATTATTTTCAGTGCAGTATTTTCAGATTCGTTTTTGAGTTAAGTGCTTCTTCTTCTGGTGGATGCACTGACTATGAAATTATGCATTGTGGTTAAAAGATATCCTGACTTTGCATTGTAAATGGGCCTTTTGTGTACATTGTTAGTGGGATTTGCATGTGTGAGTTGAGCTCTAACATGTTACAAAATGAGAAGCACACAAATCTGAAGAATATAAATGTTCTTTGCTTTTATTTTAATTGGGATCCCCAAACCCAGTTAGCATTATGCATTGAGACATGAATAAATGGCATCCTTCTCTGGCAGATAGTGGAGCACAATTTATTACTCCAAAAAAAAAACACTGATTTAATTGTGGCAACATTTACAATGCTCCAGCTAATGTTTGGAATTTGGAAAGGTGTTGATAGGCTTGTGTGCAGTTTGCTCCTAGACACGTCAACCAAATATGGTGTATACTGCCCCTTTTAATGCATTTTCAATTTACTGAGAAAACACTAACCTCAAATTGGGGCTCATTTATCAACACTGGGCAAATTTGCCCATGGGCAGTTACCTATAGCAACCAATCAGTGATTAGTGTTTTAAAGCCAGCTGCAAGTAGAATAATGAATGCAGTAATCTGATTGGTTGCCATGGGTTACTGCCCATGGGCAAATTTGCCCAGTGTTGATAAATGTGCCTTATTGTCTTCTTCACAAAAGCATACACATGTCAAGATGATCGAAAAAGCGCTTAAATCCTAGAAAGCATTCAAAAAAGCAACATTTGTGAAATATTTATGAAAGCCTCTTACCCCAACTACATTGATCTCCACACGCAAACTCCTGTCTCATTTGCGCGCCATTTGCGAAAAGTTATTCACACTGCGAATTCGCAAAAACCGGAAAGATGGGCAGAGCAGTGCAATATATTAGCGCTCAGCAAAAAACATGCGCAATACAACCATTTGCGAAAAATATGCGCTGCGCGAACTTTATAAATGACCCCCAATGACTTCTTTGCAAAGTTTGACCAAACTGCTTTTGCAAACATTCGCAGTGTATGTAATAAAATTTCACACTCGCAAACCATTTTTTGCGACAAAATATTTAATGAAACTCCAGAGCAGGAGTTAAAGGTTCACAATGCGCAATTAAGATTTGCAATGCAATAAAAAAATATTACATTGCGACGGGGAAATTTTTATTCGCAAAGTTTTGCTCTTTGCAAATTTTATTATATTCTCCCCAAAGCCTAATTTACTGTATTGTAATAGTGTGCAAACTGCAATTTTTGTATGGAGCTTTCATGAGGCTGGGGTAAGTAGTGAAATCATATTGAATTAAATAATTGCTGCAGTCTCTGTAGTTTGTAACAGGATTGTCTAAATTTTAGTTAAGTACATCAAGCATATGCAGCTAAATTTGATCAACTCAGCCTTGTCTATTGAATACATCAAATCTGTGAAAAACCGCCAAAACAGGCATCTCACACATCTCAGGTACAGACAAATAACAAGCCTTTACCACATTAACTAAGTAAGATAGGCATTCTAAACTAATTTAAGATATTCCAATATACAACAAATTACAATCATGTTCTGTAAATGAAGGTACAGATGAAGCAGAATGATCTGGTCTCATGCTATGGCTTTTTAAATTAAAAAAAAAAAAGATTATGTGGATATGTGTGCTAAGGGATGGTGGAGTTTGCAGGGTTTCTAACATCACTTCCTTTTTATTAGAACATATGATTATACCCCTGATTGATCTGGTACAATTTATTTTATAAAAAAACCCTTAGTACAAGATGCTTCTATAAAGTTTTATCTTTAGTGAGAACATTTTCCTTGAATGCGGTTGTAACATAGAGACTGAGAATAAAGAAGCCTTTCAAGGTTAGATATTGAAGGGTCACTTAAGCAGAAATAATAAATGATATCAAATGAAAGAAGTCATCTCACGTCTCCTAAAAAGCAATTACAAATTATTTCTGCATCAGTGGTTTACCCCATTTAAATTATAGATGATCCAATAATGTTATGGATTTTCTACCATTCATGTACCATTGTATATCTGATGAAACCTTGAAAATATGTTTAATTTTTGTTTGTAAACTTGATACTGTAACTACAGTACTGCAAGCTGCTATTCTTTATTGTCAACCATTTTTTTGGCTCACAAAGGGAATCTGCAGTATTCTTTAGCAGTTATAGTAGCAGGAGGTCTGTTAAATATTGCCTCATCCATGATAAAAAATCTCTCTCAGATATATTTAGTTCTGATAAGCTCCTTAAACCTCCACACGTCTATCTGTAAATGTTACCAGCCGTCTTCTGCAAAAACGGAGTGACTTTCATAAAAGAATCAGTACTGGCAAGGGAAGTGGATGAGTACAGGGGAGTAGACCAGTCCTGAAATGTATGATATAAAGACTTAATAATCATATACACTATAATTGTGTCAGAGGTCAAAATGTAATGAGCAGTAAAGGCCTGACATATCTGAGAACAAAAACCCTACACATTCCTTAGATACAAATGCTGAATAAAAGACTGCCCTTTAGTAAGCACTTTAACTAAACCTTTTTAAGAAACAATAAAGACTGGCTGAGGACAGCAGAGCTTCTTGTCCAAACACAAATGCTGTAATAAAATATACTGGTTTAACTATGACAAATTACATTCCACATCTATTTTTGTAAAAGATATACAGTAATTGCCTCAAGCATTTAAGATGTTTAAAAGAATAACTTTTTTATTTTGTTTTGTTTTTTGCTTACTCAAGCTTTTACATATTTTTATGAATAAAAAAAATAAAAAGACGGTAATTTCTCTTGTGGAAAAATTATTGCTTCTCTTATGATTTATCTCTGTGCTTTCAGATAAACTTAGTGTACTTGTAGCTTTTCTTTCTAATAAAGCTGAAATTATACAAAAACCTTTTCCAAAAATGCTTATGATTTAGATATTCAGTATCAAAATTACCTACGGTATTTACCAGCCGGGGAAAATAAGCAGAGTTCAGGTTCTTAACCAGTAGAAGTATTATATGTCAGTGGCCAAGTGTGGTTACTTGACAAGGGTAGAGTAGAAGCCTAAATATTATTGCCAAACGCTTGCTAAAGGGGGAAGCAGCAAACATGGGCTACGGGGAATGCTGCTAGCTAGCATTAAATGAAGCAGATGTTCACATCTGCTGCTTTCTTAGTGATTTCCATAAAATCTAGATTGGTAATAAGAATAATTTATCTCCAGTACTTCTTACGCTAACAAGATTTCCGATAAATGTCGCCTGCTCAGATGCCTTGCATATGGCCTTGTTTTAAAGCATATTATAAATGTATATTTCATATTTTTTATACATGTTTAGTCATAAAAATGTACCTTAGTTTTCCTTACATCATTTGCATTGTGTCATATGCTTCAAGTTGACAGTAGTGTATTTGCTATGCTTTATGCTCTTCAATTTTAGGTGTCAGCATTTGCTTATCAGTGGTGTGCAAGACATGCTCTAATAGCCGAAGGAGGGGAAAAAAAACCCACGTTCTATGCACTGAACAGAGTGGGAGGGTGAGTGAGCAGAGCATCTGCAACTAATGCAGTTATTGCTATCTGAGGACTTTGCCATGAAAGTTCCTTTGCAGCTTGTACTAAGTAAAGAGAGATGTGACAGTTGAATCTGGAATCATTCAACAGCTCTATCATTTTGATCTACTGTTATTCTGTAAGTCAAGCCAGAAGTAAAATGTATAAGCTGGGGGGCGTGGCCTGACGCTGTACCTGTGCAGTCGCATGTGTTGAGAGCTCCCGAGACAAAGGGCCTCCAAAGCCGAGATAATTGCGATATAAGATGACTAAACGTGGGAAACAGAAGGCGAAATCTCCTCGACAAGAAGTACCCTCTAAGAGTGGAATACAATCCTTCTTTAACGCCAAGGAAGGCAGTGGCAGTCAGAAAGACCGTAAGCGGCAGCCATTTTGGGAAGCAGGCCTAGATGAGGAGGCGGCCCGGGAAAGCAGTAATTCTACCTCCAACTCCGCGACACCTCGGCGCAACCCACAGCCAGGTGACAGTGCAGTCTCCCCAGCACACCACACGGCGAGTACTGTTGTTCCTCATACGCCTATTGCCGAGGGTTCTCTGGAGTGGAGCAGTGGCGACGGGGGGGAGTGGGACAAGGCCCATGAGTCGCGGGCCTCGCAGTCTGAGTGCTGCGCGGCCCGACCTCCTGACTGCACTGCAGCAGTGTATACTCAACAGTCGCAACCCCCACTCCCTGGCTCCTACACTTTGGCAGAGTCGCTGACAGGTGACAATAACCAAGACACGAGGGGGCGACCCTTAATGGCAGATGTTGTGATGGCGCATTCACACCTGCCACCTACACCTGGTGCTTATTCCGCGGATATGCAGGCCATTAGGAGCCTCATTGGCAATCTCCCCCCGAAAACTGATTTTACCATGCAGATGGCACAGTTGGAACAATCTTTACGGGGTGAGATCACGACTATTAACAAGCACATCCAACATTTGGGCGCTAAAGTCACGAGGCTTGAGGATCAACATGGGGAACACTCCAAGAAGGCGGAGTCCATGCAAGCAGTGATTGACACCCAGTCACGGCAACTGCTCCAGCTACAGCAGCACCTGGATGACCAGGAAAATAGGAGCCGCCGGAATAATATCCGCATTAAGGGCCTACCGGAAGCTACCGGGCCAGAGGACTTGCGTGCCTCCATCCAGGACATTTTCAATAGCTTACTGGGTCGGCCGGACGGTACCCACCTGGAAATGGACCGTGTACTCCGGGAATTACGGCCTTTCAACCCGGAGGCTAAATATCCAAGGGATGTCATTTGCCGGGTTCATTTCTATGCGGAGAAGGAAATGATTATGCGGAAGGCGAATGATAAAGGTGAAATTGACTTTGATGGTGCTAAACTCAAGTTGTTTTATGACCTCTCCAAATACACGCTAAGGCAAAGGAGAGCGCTTCGCCCGTTGTTGCAGGCCATGCAAGACAAGGGTATCAAATATCGGTGGGGTTTTCCATTCGCCTTAATTGCATCTGATAGAGGACGTACGGCGGTGCTGCGATCCCCAGCGGACTTGGAGGACTTCACGAAACGGCTCAGCCTACCCAAGATCTCGGTTCCGGATTGGAATCAACTCGCTTGGGACCCGCAGAGGAGACCCCCCTGAAAGTTAGGAGATTCCGACCCTGTCCGAGTCATCGATACCTCTATACAGCTTTACCCAGGACTGGAATACTGGCCGGGACTCCTGTTTGCCTATCCAGTGCTTTGGCCGACTCCCTCGATGGGATACCTGTGAGATTGTACTAGTAATCGATGGCAGCTCTTCCACCGTGACCTGGGAGACGTGAGATATTAATGCCTATGCCTTTTTCTCTATTTTGTTTATTTCTATCTTTCCTCCCTCCACTTCCTTTCTCTTATTTTACTATCTGCAACTTCGTCTGCACATTCCAATGTTATGTATTGCAGATATGTGAGAGTGTCGAGCTACTACTGCTGTTCCTAGGTTTGTGCCCACTATGTGTGCCTTTTATGGTTAATACGCATGGCCTGAATGTGGGTCTACACGGGAGGCCTCAGATTGCCACTACTTCTCTGTATCCTTAATCATCCTGAGTGGCAGTGCATGTGCAGACGCACATCAGGCTCGCGATTATTTGTGACTTTCAGGTGACTACGTACCTGTTAGCTTTCTATGTAGCGATCCCCCACGGTGCTACGACTGTTTCCTACTTTTCTAGTTAAAAACTTAAAATTTAGAAAAAAAAACAAAAAAAAAACAAAACAAAACAAAAAAAAAAAAATTATCATTACTCCAGTTTGTTCTTGATGGCTTTGGAGGCCCCTTTTCCTCTTTTACACCCCTCTCTAGTGTGCTCTCCAGTACGACATGGTACTGGCGCCCGACTTTGCTCCCCACACTAGGGAAACCATGGGCATGAGACCCGTGATCACGGTTGTGTACTTAGTTTTTTGTTTATTGTTTGTATGTGTAATCCCGAATCCCCTGACACAGTTCCAATTGCCTCATCCTCCAAGCCCGAGGAGTTCATGCCCTGCAGTTTGGTTTTGGGTAATTTTGGATAATGGCTAATATTAGAGTCTCCACTCTAAATTGCAGAGGCATGAACACAATTGAAAGGGAGAAAAGGTCACAATTGCTATACGAAATGCATAAGTCTAGAACAGATATCCTTCTTTTGCAGGAAACACATTTTAAGGAAGGCCATAGGCCTGTGTTCACCAACAAATACTATACTACCTGGTTTTTTAATGACAATCCAGAGGCTAGGACAAAGGGAACAGCGATAGCCATACACCGCAACTGCACACATCACTTGATTGACACCAAGAAAGATGACTCAGGGCGTATACTTGCAGTAAAAATTGAGATACAGAAATCTGTTATGACCATAGTCAATTACTACGCTCCAAATGTTCAACAGCCCCAATTCTTAGAGAAATCGTTTCAATTTTTGTCCAATTTGATGGAGGGAGTTGTGGTTGTGGGGGGAGATCTGAACATAGCGCTGGAGCCCCTATTAGATGTATCCACTGGGAAATCGAGTATCCCCTATCGCCAACTGAAAAAAGCTAAAACAATGCTTCATTCTCATCAATTAGTGGATAGTTGGAGGTTTCAACACCCGACCGTTAAGGATTATACCCATTATTCTATTCCACATAACCAATATAGTCGGATTGACTACCTTTTCATCTCCCATCATGTCCTGGATTGGGTTACAAACACTGAAATAGGTGCTCAGACTTGTTCAGATCACCACCCGGTCCATTTAGATCTGAATGTCCCTGACCTTCCCATACGTGCTTGGTCTTGGCGACTTAATGAATCCTTACTGGATGATGCCCCTTGTCTTGCTGAATTAAGGGAAGTAATTTCTAATTTTGAATCTGATCATAAAGCAGACCCTACAGACCCTGTCTAACTAAATGGGAAACTCTGAAGTGTATGTTGCGGGGTTCGTTGATTAAACACGGAGCGAGAATTAAGAAACAAAGGGCAAAAGTTATGCAGGAGTTAATTCATAAAATTCAATCCTTGGAACGATCCCACAAACATTCTCTGTCCCTACAGGTATTTGGTGAGTTGACTAAGGCTCGTCAGGAATTGTTATCTCTCACTCAACAACGCTATAAGAAATTTATTGAACAATGTAAGGGTCGGTTCTATGAGATTGGCAGTAAATGTGGGAGTTTACTGGCTAGACAGTTAAAGAGGAAACATTTGGCCACCTACATTCCCCATATTAACACTCCAGATGGCTCGACCACTCACCTCTCCTCGGAGGTGGCTGAGACCTTTAAGCAGTACTATAAGGCACTATACAATATCAACAATCCTGCCGCCTCAAACATTTCCCCACAAATGTTGGATTATATCAAAAACTCATCTCGCATAACGAATCACGACCCGTCCCTGCAGGAAGCGTTAGCTCAGCCTTTGACAGCAGAGGAACTTAACGCAGCCATTACCACGACTCCGAGCGGAAAGAGCCCGGGTCCTGATGGTTTCTCAGTGGGAATATACAAATCCCTGGGAGGGAATTTGGCTCCGGTAATGCTAGCGGCTTATAACTCTATCTCAGATCTCTCGCCTCCCTCCCCGGCATTCTTGGAAGCTACCATCACCTTAATTTTAAAACCGGGCAAAGACCCGAAGAATTGTACCAGCTATAGACCCATTTCGTTGTTGAACGTAGATACCAAATTGTACGCAAAACTGTTGGGTAACAGAATTAAGCCGTTGTTGAGTGATTTGATACACCCGGATCAGGTGGGTTTTGTGCCCGGGAGGGAGGCGAGAGACAATACCTTGAGGGTCTTCTCTCTTATACAGACTGTTCAAACGGGGAAAACCCCGGTGCTCTTATTGTCATTAGACGCGGAGAAGGCCTTCGATAGGGTGAGTTGGGCCTTCCTTAGAGCGGCAATGCTGCAGGTGGGATGGGGTGAGCGGTTTATATCTAAGGTAATGGCCCTTTATACTGTTCCCACTGCTAGGATTAGAATTAACGGGATCCTGTCTGAACCGTTTAGCTTAGCGAATGGGACACATCAGGGGTGTCCCTTATCCCCATTGTTATACATTTTGGCGATGGAACACCTTTTACAAGCGATTAGATCGAATCAGCTGATATTGGGGCCCACAATTGCGGGCCAGGAGGTCAAGACTACAGCATTCGCGGATGACCTCTTAATATTTCTTAAATCTCCATTCTTATCCACTCCGCCCTTACTTGCGGAATTGGTTAATTTTGGGAAGTTCAGTAACTTTAAAGTAAATGTCACAAAATCTGAAGCTTTAGATATTTCGTTGACCTCAGGAGAAGCCCGGCGAATACAGGAGAACTTTCCGTTTTCCTCGCAGTCTCATTCGCTTAAATACCTTGGCATTCACATCCCCAGAGATCTGAGCCAGACGGCAACATTGAATTACAATACATTGTTAGCCCAATTGAAACAGGATATTAGTTCTTGGGGGTTGTTGCGCCTGTCATGGTTTGGAAGGATCAACGCAATAAAAATGGTTATTTTGCCAAAATACTTATATTACTTCCAGACCATACCTCATCAACCGCCCCCAGGGATTGAAACGGTCTATTCTATTTACCCACAAACGGAAAGGAGGCTTAGGGCTCCCAGATCTGCAAACCAATTGCCAGGCGGCCAATTGCCAGCGTATAGTGGATTGCTTCCATCACACCACTTGCAAATTATGGGTACAGCTTGAGCAAAACCAGATGAAGCAGCCCATAACGGCGCTTCCTTGGCTGAAAATATCTGACAGACTTAATAGACAACTGCTCCCCCTAGTTACACAACTTACGCTCTCTATGTGGGATAACTTATCCAGATCAATCACCATCTCCAGTAACTCAGGACCCATGACCCCGCTGATTGGCAATCCTAGTTTTCCTCCAGGTACTTTAAGTAAGGGGTTTTTACATAAACGTGGGCGTGACACTTTGACATTTACCTCAGTCAGAAGTTCTAATGGCATAGCCCCCCTTCACGCTATTGTTGCTGAGCCAGGGAACTCTTTCTCCTTTCAATTTATGCATCACCAGTTAGTACATTGGTTCCAAACACACTTTGAAAAGGTCAAGTTGTTAACGGATACAACGCCATTTGATGATCTATGTCTAGCCAAGGCCCCACCACAACATACCATTTCGCAGATTTACAATATCATTCGCAATCTTAAACAGTTACAGTTACCTGGTTACACTACGAAATGGACTGATGATATCAAACGCAATATTACCGAGAAAGAGTGGGATGTAAGCTTTAAGCTAACACATACAATGGCAACAGCCTGTAAAGCGCAAGAGACGAATTATAAAATTTTGTCCCGATGGTATGGGTGCCCGGTGGTCCTTCATAAGATGTTCCCAAACTCCTCTAACAAATGCTGGAGGTGTAATTTACACAAGGGTGAAATGCTGCATATGTGGTGGGAGTGTCCTATGATTCGAACCTACTGGATCGCTATAATAAAATGTATATCTAAAGTGACGGCTATGGACCTCCCCATTGACCCTGGGATGGCACTCTTATCAATACCTCCTCCACAAACCAGTATTGTGCGGAAGGCATTGGTTGCTTTCGCCCTAACGGCGGCAAGATCAGTTATTCCCAGATATTGGAAACAAAGTGTTACTCCGCCAGTAGGGGACTGGATAAAGGAACTTAATTCTATCATGCGCAACGAAGAATTGCTCTCTTATTCCAACAAAACACAGGACAATTTTGTCCGCACATGGTCGACGTGGGTCGTCTTTAGAGAATCCCCTGATTATACTACTATGCTTGTCAGTTGAATGTGTAATCTGTTTCTCTGTCCCTCTAACTGTATGTCCAAGACAGCTCAGGATGACCTTGAGACAACTCATAGGATGTTACATACTCGGGTTTAGTATTCCCCCTCGTTTGCTGAGAGGGGAATTAATGGTATTGCAATGGAACTGTGTCCCCCCCCTCCCCTTGTTATTGATGTATAGCGTGCATACATGACTCTACTTTGAGGTATATGGTTAAAACTTTCTGTACTCATTGTTATGGAAATTGTATCAGTGACTGAGACTACACTTCGATTTTTACCCTGCAACATGTGATAATCCATGAATGATACTCTCAGGATATGTATGCATGTAACTCTTCCATATCAGTCTTGCTGTTTATTGTGTGTATTTTGTCTTTCAAAAACGGAAAATAAAGAATATATATAAAAAAATGTATAAGCTGATCATCATTGTTAAACCAGACAACGAAAACTAACAAGTGATCAATGCCGGCACAAGAAAAAAAGATTACACAAATTTCCGAAAGAATGCCATTTTTACACTTCAATGAGATATGATAATTATTCTTTTTTCGTAAGTTGGTATCATAGTCTGACAAGATGCCTGCTGTGAAAAAGGCAGCAAAATAAATTGCAGCAGACTGCTCGCGTCTATTCTATTATCACAGAGTTCGGGATACTGTTGACAGCTTCCCAATCACTTGAGACTGGCAACAGTCTGCAAGAGAACAAGAAAAACTCAAGACAAGCCAGACAACAACTAATATATTATAAAATACACAATGTATAGTTACAGTTTTTAAAAAAAAGAAATAGGAAGAAAAAACTGCAGAATGGCAAAAACAAATGAAGGATTTAGCAGAAATTTTCAGCCCCAAAGAAATAGATTGAGGAAAGTATGATAAGATATTTATTTTTTAATTGACACTTGAATATAGTTGTGATGACATCCCAACATAATTAATTTGATTTACTGAGGTATTTTGAGACATTTACTTTACTTTTACTTTAATCCCAGATACAACTGCAACATCACTAAGGGGTGCAAAGGCATGCATCTTAGTGTTAATTTAAAAATGATGTGCAAGTTAGTGCCACCTCACTCACCCCTCATGAATACAGTGCTGCCAAACACAGACAGCACTGAATTCAATGAGATTGTGCAGGTCTCTGAGCTCCAAAATGATAGAATGCCTCCTTTTTTTGCACTTACCAGTCTGCCCTGCACTTAGTATTTTGCTAAATCTTTCAATATCTATTATTTGTCTATACCAAGCACACAAATCTATTTGCAGATAGTGCCCTTGTTGCTATTGAATTGATGACCCAAGCAATATTAGCTAGAACTAATGACCACTATGCTAATAAGTCAAACAAGCAGAAAATTGCTTCTAAAAGTATCGGTTAAAAAACCTGGATCCATATGCTGCATACATGGCTTCTTTTTTAAAGTAAAACATACTCACAAGTTTCTTGTGTATGCTACTACACCCTTAATATTAATGTACTATTCTATGATACTGTAAGGTGTAATTTCTGCATTTGCAAGACCATTTTTTTTTTTATTCTGGTAAAGCATATTATATATTGAATACTCAAAGAATGTTGCCTAGTTTTAGCCAGTTTAGGCATTGCTGTTGATTTTTGTAAAGAAATATTGACATTTTATAGATAACTTGGCTTGACTTATGTCTGTAAGTGGCCAGTAGACTGTTTGTTTAACTTCATATTTGTAATCCACAACAAAATTGTTCTAGGAACAAGTTCAAGCTGTCTGTCCATGGTATCCGCTTATTCAAAGGATTAAATGGAGTATGCAAGAAATGCACATAGATCTGATAATAGGGGACATTTACATCTACAATTGCAGTGAGCAAAGTGAAATTATGCAATATCAATGTTTTGAACTTCTTACAGATGTTACATGTTACTATATAAATCCAGTATATAGTGTTTCTGAAGCAAACAGTCTATTACAGACTATAAAATCAATGTTTTGCACTTCTTCCAGATATTACAGGTAAAATAGCTGGTGATGCATTGGTTGGATAAATAATGCCTTACCCTTTAAAAAGCAAGTAAGTTGCAGGTAAAACTTAGTCCCTTTATAAAATGTATAATGAAGCAACAGAATTCTTAATGAATCGGATACAAGTTGAGTGTAGGAACTGGCCACATCGGGGATGAATTTGATGTAATTGACCAGCTTAAATATATTGCAATATGTAACACCCTCTTGGCGACCCCCCTGGTGCCAAGGTTGTACCAGCTTACCAACTCGGGTCTTGAGTTCCCTTTGCAAGTTGAAAGGTACTGGGAAAACTCTTCTCTGGCAGTGCCTCCACCTAATGGGGTCCTTGAATACTCCTGAGGATATTCCCATTAGGAAACAAATCACCCACACACTTTATTATATAACATATATAACTTTAGATAAAACAAGTGTACTATTAAAGGGGAAGTAAAACACATTCACATCATATAAAATGACCCACTCCCATGGGAACCTATGCAAGTCCAATCCTGACACCTCCTTGCCAGGCAAAGTCCCACACTACTCCTTTTGGCAGCCCAAGAGTTCCATCCCTTGTCCCCAAAAGAGTACACTTGGTCCCAGGTAGCGCTACAACCCAAAATACCTTTCCCTCCGGTTAGGTACTGGCTCCCTCGTGGCAGGCATCAACAACAGCCTGTGTCATAAACAGAAACCATCCTGGATCCTCTCTTTTTCTACCCTCCCCATGGCACACCTTACCCTGGGGATTCACACAGATGGGTAGGCTCATCCAGAGCTGGAGCAGGCATCCACAGCGATGAATCCATTCCATGAAACACATGCAGCTTGTTTGATCCTCCATTCATAGCTTCCAGCACTGTCTATAGCGCGAGCACAAAACAACATCCATGCTGAACTGCATCTCTCACCCATCTCCAAAAAGGTGAATACAGAAATCCGGTATCCAAACTCCAAACCATCTCACTTGAGTTATCCAGGCACTGGAGGATCCTGCCCAGCCTTTGGCAGGCCTATCATACTCCATTAAAGGCCTACATTTTGCCGGTGTTGTCACTTTATCCCAAATGAAACAAATATCTGCAGCAGTCACTGTAACCTGAACTGTAACCTGAACTGTAATGGCTGACAGAGCACATGGCATCATCTTTTATAGGATTGCACAGCACCACTTTGTGGTTCCTTTTGGGATCAGCCATGTGCACCAATCCAAAGGCTCTGCCCCTGGAAAATTCAGGCAGAAAACCCATATCTCAAGCCATGAGGCTCAGGGGAGGGGCCCTTAACCCTTTAAACCGTGGATTAACTCTACAGGTCCCTACATATATATGGTCAAACAATCCCTGTTTTGTTTAAAGGGTAAGGCATTTTTAGTAGCTTTAGGCACAATATGTTTTAATGTCCATCATATATTGATAATGGGTTGAGTGCAGAGGATCATATTCTGAAAGAATGCTACTGCAGTATAGTCAAATGCAATTAAAATGACAACCTGTAATATATTACTAGCTTTTTACAACCATGGCAGCCTAGATGAGTGGAAAAAAGATGGCAGTTAATGGAACAGTAACAACAACAAAAATAAAAATGTTTTAATGTAATTAAAATATAACTTATTGTTGCCCTACATGGGTAAAACACATCTGTTTGCTTCAGAAACACTACTGTTGTGTATGTATAGCAATAAAGGCAACTGAAATAGGCTAAATAGCCCCAGTTGAATAGTGGATATCTCTGTAGAACATCATTACATTCTACCTAGTTTATCTGCAATGTGACCTGTCCTCTCCTTTAAATGACTGCCCCCATAGCTACAAAGCTGCTTATTTATATACTACTATGTAAATCCAGTATATAGTGTTTCTGAAGTAAACACATATTTTAAGTACTTTAAAACACTTTCATATTTTTGGTGTTACTGTTACTTTAACATAATTCAAATGGTGGAATGGAAAAGATTCATAAGAAGGGAAGGATATGGGAAAAGTAGAAAAAACTGTTAAATAGAAATGCAATGTAATGCACATTGTAGAAAAACAGAAACATTATAAGAGAAGGAGGCAGAATATAAAAACTGCACACCGGAAGAGATAAGTTTGCATATGTACATAGAGTAGGGGTGATTTACAGCTGCAGTCAAAATTGTAAGGATGCTAAATTGGCTGCAGTCTGTTGTGAGAATATCACATTGATTAAAGGTACTTTTAATAACATGCATTTTAGTATAGCTATGTTCAGAGCCGCTCATCTTTTAATGCCACCTGTCCTGAAATTTGTGAAGTTGCACCTAAATAGGCAGGGGAACCCTGGAGCTACCACTAACTCTGAACCAGATAATAGTGGTTCCACAGCTTGCTTCGTCTTTTACCACAGTGTACTGTAGTGTACTGTAGTTGCACTGAAATTATAGGGAGCACCCATTACTCTCATGATGAACACTGAAGATTATGCCAACCAGACTTAGAAAATTTTCATCACAGTCGTGTCCAATTTGCTTCAAAATGCTCAGCAATGTCCATTTTGATTTATTGCCTGCAGATGCATCAGGTGCAATTCCCCCTTGTGACATCAATGACGCTGGAGTTATAGGAAAAAAATGCTGCATTGTAGGAAAAAAATTGGCTTTTGCGTCTGAAATTGCACTTTGCACACTGTGGAGCAGTAGGTAAATTACCCCTTATAATTTTTGTACTCTGTTCGACCTGTGAACTGTCATGTACCCTGGCTAGCACATTTTCTTCTTTAGGTGTGCCTGTGGCGCGGCATTCATACTTTCTGCATGCATACAATCATATTGAATGTCAAATTGACACCGGCAAGCTTCACCTCAGAACACCGACATTGTTTTGGAAAGTTGTTAAAGGTACACAGCTTATTAACCTCTGTTTTAGCAGCCCTAATGAAGCTTATTGTCTGTACTGACACTGACTTTGCTTGCTGCACGCCCACATGTCCTGCCTGAAATTTGAATCTTTGATCTTGCAGCTTGCCCTAACCCTAGCTTGAACTCTATAACCTACCATGAAATTTGGCTACCTGCTGTTTTACTTGTGTGTCTACCTAAAATGGAGAGTTCAAGCAGAAAGTTTGGGGCCCCAAAATTGCATTGTAACATGAGTATTTGTGGATTTCAGGCACTATGGGCAGGTAAGTTCTAGGTAGCCAAGAAACATGTTTGTCCATATACTGACCAATTGTCAAGTACCTTTAAAGAAAACAGTATTATAATCTATCTATCTATCTATCTATCTATCTATCTATCTATCTATCTATCTCTATCTATATATAGGAGAAGGTGGAAAAATGTCACTATAGCCTTTAATTTCTCCCCAGGTACTCCGAGAGGCTCCAGGAAGGGAGTTGTCTTTAAACAGAGAACTGACTAACTTAAGCAGCCAGGTATTCCATTCCACAGATCCACAGGTTGGAGTTCACCTTCCCAAGGAAAGCTGTCCAGTGGGCTATTTAAGGCTATTTAAAATTAATTGGAATGGGAGATTGGGTCTCTCAGCAGGGCACAGCAGGTAGGAGACCTGGCTGTGTACAGAACTCCCAGAGGAGCTGGGAGTGCTGCCTGTAACTGCCTGAGGCAGAAGGTGACTGGGATCATGAGTTGGTCGAGCTGATGAGTCTGACTACAAGTGAGTGAGGACGCCAGGAGGCTGAATATTACCTGTGAGTACAGGGGTGAACCAAACTATATTGTTTTTTGTACTGGTGATTCTTGATTCTTACCAGATTTGTCTAATAGTCCAACGCATATTAAGCCCATTATAGAGTACAAGAATGGGATCTATTCTGCATACATAATTCCATTTAAGAAAACAATTCTTGATTTTTCACTAATGTATTTCCTTTAACTTTAAATATACTAAAATGACTGCAACTGTAAATTTGTAGTGATTGGCAAATTTATTCGCCAGGCACAAATTTGCGGAGAATGTCCACGTTTTGCCGACAGTGAAGAAATTTGCGAAATTGCTACGAAAATTTGTTGGCGACAATTAAAGGCACCCATTGACTTTAATGGGCGTCGGAATTGTTGCTGGCGACCAAAATAGACTGCGTTTCGCAAATTTTTCGGCAAAGTGAAACGGGAGATATTTGCCCATCACTGTAAATTGTAAATAAATAAAATAAACTGTACTCAATTATTATATAATTTACTTCATAGCATGTCCCTTTTCCCACCTTTAAACCTAACAACCCGATTTGGATGGTCTTGTTGAAATTTAGTGTGAAATCTATAACATTAATGTCGAAGCTCAGGCCCGAGATGTTCCCTGTAAAACAACTGGGGATTGTGTTCCATTACATTCATAGACATAAACATTTGATCTATAGAAACTGCTGACAGAGTAATTTGAATCATCTCTAAAAATGTCCTTATGCTGCTCCCGTTCAGATGCTTTTAGTGGCACTTTACTAGGACTAAAACTTAATAAATCAGTTTGGATTCGTAATGCTTGCAAATGGGAGTAAATCAGACATTATTTACTAACTTCATGCATTTGTATGGTGCCTAGTGTGCTATTCTATCTGCATTAAAATACTGAGCAGGATTTACTGCACTCATTTTGTTGACCTCAGATAATCCTGAACTGAGTTAAAACTTGAAAAGGCAATTCATTTTAGCTTACACCTTTGAACGTAGTTTATTATGTTAATGCAATAAACTGTTTAAAACTCATAAAAACATAATGAAATTTAATGAAAATCATTAACATGGGCAATGCAATGTATCTCATGTGTCCCCTATTTTCTTTTGCCTTGCCGTCTCTTAATATCACCATTTCTCTCCTTTCCCATATTCAGTGTGAATAATTTGTGTTTTTAATTTTAAGACAAAGTTGCATGTGCATTTTTAGATAAAGTGACAAAAACTGTGAGTAGGGGAAGCATTTGCTGCAGTCTGGGGGTACGTTCACCATTTGGCATGAATCCGTTTTTTACCATCATTTTATATTTCTTCATGTGCGAATTTGTCCCTAAAAATTCACGAAACACTTTAAAATCAATGGGTGTCAAAATTATTTTGACGCATGTCAATTTTGACGGCCGCGACCATTTCTATACGTGCACCTATTTTGTCCAAATGCATTAAAGTCAATGGGCGTCCGAATAATTTTTTAAGCGTGTACATTTTTATGCGCAGGGCTATTCTGACAATTTTTTTGCGGCAGCGGATTTTTTTTGTTCGCTAATTTTCTCCACAGTTTTGCAAATTTATTCGCCAGTGTCAAAATGTATAAATTTGCTGCAAACCTGCGCCTGCCAAATTTATTCGCCCATCACTAATCCTAATCAATGCAAGTGGCTGGTAAACACAAGAATAATAATTTGAAAAACTATAATAAGCAGATTAGAAAGATGGGTAACTCCTCTCTGGATGACCCTTAGATACAGGCAAGTCACAGCTCCCAGTAGAGCACATTGCACAAAACTTTTTCCTCCCACGTAGGCCATGGCTGTTCTGGTGGAGGAAGTGTTAGCCACACGGGTGGTACTGTCTAGTTGGCACAAGCATCATTCATTTCACAAAAGATGGTATTCTTACACAAGTACTGATGTAGTGTTTGCAACACCCCAGAGGTAGTAGATTCTCACAGTGGTTGCTTACTCCAGGAATCTGCCAAGCTGAGGCTAGAGTTTCTATACTGGCTGGTAACATTGCAGGAAAGTTGCTTTGGCAGACAAATACAATGCAAACACTGATATTCAGCCTAACTTCTGAGAATGGAATCCCCTTAAACTCTCTAAACTTTATAGTAACAGCCAAATCATGTGAGAGGATACAATGGCAATCAGACACCAATCTGTCTCCCTTCAAAGGCCACTATATACCTCTCGAATAAGCTGTTAATTACTGTAAATTGAACTGAACAATATTTGTTGTTCATACCCAAAGTTCTATGGCATCCAGTCTCTAATAATAACACTTCTCTATTTAGCAACTCCTCAGCTAAATTTGACATCACTGACTTTAGCAGAGTGGGAACCAGGGTGAGAGGTTAGGTTTAGAGACTTTTTTGACAGACATCCAACTAACCAGAAAAAAAACAGAAATAAAAGGACCCTATACAATGAAAATTCATGTTCTGCCTTGGCAAAAACATACAAAAGCCAAGCTTCACAAAGAAAATGATTAAGTAGCAGAAGAGATAAGCTTTGCTCATCCATCTTTATAAAATTGTGATGCACTGGCCGACAACATGAGAGGTTAAAATTGTAAAGACATACATTAGGCATGAAAGAATTGCGTGGGAAACACAAAAACCCATGTTATTCACTAAGGAGCTCCACATGAACAGGGTCTTATATGTTTTAGAAATGCAAGGACGCACCAGAAAGGTCACAGAATGCTTCTAAAAATGTTGCATGGGATAGCAGCCCATAGTAAGGATCTGGCATTACTGTATGTCTGTTAAGGAGGATCCTGCCAATAATAATTGCATTAGCATTATAGCAGTCACCAACCCATACACCTGTCCCAAATCCTTCCACTACAATGCTACTGCAATGTTCCCCTCGGCTCATATGAATCAAAGATCTTCTGTAAGGTTCACTCCTTCTGCTCCTACCAGCTATAAAGTCTGTGCAAAGATTCTAATTAGAAAGAAACTAGGAATCCATATTGTTAGAGAAAGAAGAGAAGGATTTTCAAGGGAGCAATACATATAAACCTGAACCATACAGTTTAAAGGATTCTGGGAAATAGAGAATGCTAGGGACCTGGGATTTTCTGAATAAGGGTTTTTTTTTTGTAATTTAGATCTTCATACCTTAAGAAAAAAACAATTTAAACACAAAATAAACTCAATATGATTGTTTTACTTTCAATAATGAATTCTATTCTCAGTTTGGATCAAATACAATGTACTGTTTTATGATTACAGAGAAAAAGGAAATTATTTTTAAAAATTGTAATTATTTGTTTAAAATTGAGTTTTTGGGAAACGTCTTCCCGTAATTTGGAGCTTTCTGGATAACGGGTTTCAGGATCCCATTCCTGTACTACATGTCCAAAGGTACTAGCAGAAAGTGATATTGTTAGCTATTGTTCAGAATAGAAAACCTGTTTATGCCGTTCTGTTTATAATGTTAGCTTTTTTTTTGAAAAGTAAAGGCTTTGTATCATATTTATACAATATGTATATTAATATTTTATATGGTTGTTATTTACATCTCCTCATTAGGCATACTACATTAAGCACATTGCCTTCCCAGAGGTACAGGAGCCCTAGGACATTGTTGTACATTAAAAAAAAACTCTTTTATACTTCAGCCCTGATTGTTATTAATGACAAAATGTTGAAATGCAAAGAAGGGACAGTAGCATCCAAAAATGGCCTATTTTAATTGTATAGGGCATTCAGATGCTGAGGGATAGTGCAGATATTTAGCCTTGGTAGTCTTTAAGTATGCTTTGTACAAAACCTAACTGGGTTTCTAGCATAGACCAGTAGTAAAATGGGTTATCATGTATTCTATTATTGCTGTAGGGCAGCCTGGCAGAGAAAAGAATAAACTTGATATGCATGGGGGGATGAAAAACAAGCCAGTAAATTCTTGAAATTCCAGAAATATTAATTAGAGTTATTGTTGCAGAATAAAGGGGAGATGTAAAGCCCTTAAAACTGCTGCTTGTTTCTGGTCTCCAAAAGGCTTTGAACAGTGTCGGGCTGGCCCACCGGGATACCAGGAATACTTCCGGTGGGTCCAGGTGTCAGTGGTCTAATCATTTGGCCTATTTCATGGTCATTATTAATTTCTATGAGAACAAAGAAGCTAAATAGATGTATAAATAGATTATAGTATGTCAAGAAAAGAGACTAGGAGAATAGAGGTTGAGTGAGTAGAGGAAGAATAATAATACTGAGAGTGTGTCCCTAGGTCTAAGGTTTTTGGGTGGGCCCCTGGTGTCCCAGTCTGACACTGTGTGGGGGCCCCTGAGGTAGCAGGGGCACATGACCCCCAGTCTGACACTGGCTTTGATGATGTCTATTGTGGGGCTTTTAAATAATTAATAAAGCAGAGATGTGTGTAATATATGTCATTTAAATATTTATGTAGGGAGACCAAGATTAAACCTTCCACTTAATACTTACATTACCTGTTTTATTTGTCACTAGCAACACATTTCTGTCTTTAGGTTCCTTCAAGAAGGAACTGCCTTAAGTCAACTATACATCAATTATGGCAACTTGCTTCACTATCTACACTTCTGGCACCTATGCTAATTACATAGGCGCCTATATGGCCATTCATCACTTGCTGAGTTAATTGTATTACCTTGTAGTTGCAGGCTGGGAGCCCAATCAACCCACTTCTCTGCTGTAGAAATATACCTGTTGCATTTCATACCTTTGTTCTAAATACAATAAAAGACATTAAAGGCACCTTTCTTCTTTGCAAGTTTTGGTTTCACTTAGACAATGACATTGTATCCACTTCAACCTAATAAAAGCAAGAGAAAGTGAAAGCCAATATAGTACTTACAAGAAATGGCAGGGGTTGAAAAGCACACAATACTCATAGAAATCTATACTAATGTACGATAAAGATAAAAAAGTGTATGGGTCAAGACAGTAACATACTGATGCTACATCACGGAGCGAAGAACAAAATAACACAATCAATAAAGTAGGTGACAAAATCCCTTTAGATACATTGTTGATTGAGAAAAAATACCCATAACAGAAAATCAGACAGGTTAGGGAAGACATGGTATTACTTACTACTTATATAATTGATTCTTCTCAGTGTAATGCATCACTGAACAGTGAGTGTCTATTTTAATTGTTTTTGCCCTGTGTATCTATATGGAGCAACGGAACATTCAACAGAACATTGCTGCTGACTGCAAAAGGAACATCCACAACATATGTTTAAACATGCTGCTGAATGAACAATGTTTAAAATTAAATGAAGATAAAAAAGTTACATGTTCTTGTCCCCAAATTGTTTGTTTTTAATTTTTTTACTTTGAAAATTCCCTCGAATTCACTTCGACCCTTGATAAATCAAGGGTCGAATTTGGGGGCATATTTATCAAGGGTAGGGATGTAGCGAACTGTTCGCCCGCGAACTAGTTCGCGCGAACTTCGACCGTTCGCGTCCGCCGAATGTTCGCGAACGTTCGCATTTTGAGTTCGCGTTCGATCGTTCGACCATTCGACCATTCGAATTCCTTCGACCGCTAAAAATCGAACGATTTCCATTCGTTCGAACGATTGTAAGCATTCGATCGAATGAAAAGCATTCGATCGAATGGCTTCGATCGTTCGATTCGAATGAAAATCCTTCGATCGAACGATTAAAATCCTTCGATCGTTCGAATCGAACGATTTTAGCGGGTGTTCGAAGTTCATGAACCGTTTGCGAACACCAAATCGGCAGTTCGCTACATCCCTAATCAAGGGTCGAATTTCGAATTGAAAAAACTTTGAAATTCCAATTCAAAAAGACCAACCGAAATTAAGTTGAAGTTTTGTATTTTTTTTTGGTTGAATACGTCTGTATTCGGCCGAATTCGAATCATACGGATTGAAGGAATAGCGCATTTGGTTGAATTCGATTCAAAGTTTTTCCCCAAAAAAACTTCCAATTTTCAAAGTCCACCAATTGACTCCAAATAGGACTATTCCCTAGTCGAAGTACACAAAAAATATTTCGAAATTTTAATTTTATTCATTCGAAAACTCACCTCGACCTTTGATAAATCTGCCCCTTAGAGTTCATGGGAGTTTGCAAAATCTCCCATGAAATCGAAATTTGGATAAAAAATGACCAATCAAAATCCCAGGACACATTTTTCCTGCAATCCTGATCCCAGGACATCCCCATAGACTTAAACAGCAATTCTGCAGGTTTAAGGTGGCGAATAGTCGAATTTGAATTCTTAGGCTAAGGCCACACTAGCCGATAGCGCCGCGATTTGACTCGCGGCGACTTTTCGCCGCGACTTTTAAGCCGATCTTTTTTCTATTGTCGCTCGAAATCGCCTAGCGAGGCAATTTCGAGCGACAGTAGAGAAAAGATCGCCGCGTGTGTTTTTACGCTGGCGATTTTTCGCGATTCCCCATAGACGCCAGCGCAAAAGTTTCCCCAGCGATTGCGGCTTAAAAGTCGCGGCGAAAAGCCTAGTGTGGCCTTAGCCTTAAAGGGCTAGTACATGAAACATTTCAAAAATCAAATTCAAATTTTTTTAAACACTTTAATCAAATTTTAACTATTCCCTAGTTGAAGTGCACAAAAAACCTCGAAAATTTAAACTTTAAAATTAGAATTTTCACTTGTTAAATCTGCCCCTTAAGAACGTTTCTTTAACAAATCATAAATCTCCAAGAATACAGTCGAGAAGTGTTCTGTAACATATTTAGTGATGATCGAATATGCCCTGTTTAGTTTTTCCATACATTTGCAAACAGCAAACATTTACAAAACTTTTTCTGTGCCAAAATTTGACAAAAAAATACAAGCATTGCAGCAGTTCTGGGTCTTTTACCATTGGTATTTAAAACTTTCAGATATGGAAGTGGGCCTTGTACTGCCATATATGAGTTGGCAGAGTGAGGGATTCTGTGGGCAAAGGAAGCAATTTTCTGCCAGCAGCTCTAGGGTTAATCCTGTAAGACAAGCATGTGTATAGGTTTCCAATGAACATAGCTGCTATGTTTTAAAAGTTTGGCTTCCAGTTCACCAGGCTGCCGGCTAGAGGAGATGGGAGTTCTTCAGTGAAACTGCTCTAATAAAAGCCATAGTATTTTGAACAGGTGAATACCTTTTTTGTGTTTTGTATGTCAGGGTCAGAATAGGGATCAGAAAGGGAAAACAGGGTCAGAATAGGGATCAGAAAGGGAAAACAATGTGTTTAGTTAGCCCCTGGACAGAAGTAGTATTTTGTTTGTGTGGGGCCTGTTTGATATACAAACTACACATTGTGTTGCAAGACATTGGTTCCTTCACTGCCAATCAGTCACAGTGGTTATATTATATATGGTCATTGTTTAGTCCAGTTTCAAAAGATCCAGCCATTATACTACATGCTCTTTTTTTGTCTCTTTTGAAGATCAGTGCAATTCTCCATTACGTTGCTCAGTGATATTATCTCCATATATTGTTTGTCAAGACCCTGTGAGAATACAAAAGGGACCCTATCTTTCTTTAACCATTCACCCCATATGTTGCAACTCACATTTTACGTTCTAAGTGATCTGATGGATTTTTAATGGTCCAAAACTCAAACACATAAGATATCTTTGTATTTCTGACACCTGTCCTCCCATTTCACTACTGCAGCAGAGATATCAATTGTTAAATTCAACTGCAACGTGCCTTCAAAGCTCAGTCTGTCTGTAACAGAATCAATCAGCACACTGCCGGGTTTGTGGAGATACTATGAGACTCAAACAAAGGAGAAGCAATTTCTTGGTTATATAAGTCTCTAATTTAAACAAAATAATCACCATTTATAAAACACTAAAAAATGACAGAACGACTACTGTATGCATGGTTTCTGCAACTGCATGTCATATGTAGGTTTCAAAGGTAACCTTTACATTGTATTAGTATGCATGAATATTTTTCATTCACGTTCACCACAGTTTGAATATTTAAAAAAAGCAAACTGCAAAGGAACTGCAACAGAATACGCATGTGACTTGTTGCTATTTTAAGTGTGTTTAATACATTTGGCTTGTTACAGTTGAAGATGTAGAGAAACTCCCTTCATTAGAATGAAACAATATGAAAAAACAAAGAGAAAAATGACCAGGACTTCCATGCATTTCACAAGAGTGGAAAATGCAGAGAACAAAAAGGACATTGACTTCAACGCCTTTGCTTCTAGAACCTATAAAAATTGCAAAAGCATCTTTAAAAAAAAGTTCTGTTCTGGTTTAGGGGCCGATTTATCAAAGGTCGAATGAAACAGTTTTTTTGTTTTTTTACCTAGAATGAACTTGAAACAGAAATGGTATCTTACGAAAAAACGTGAATGGCAAAAACCCGATTCTGCGAGTTTGTATCACGCAACCCGAAAACTCAAATTGATAGAGTTTTCAGTGGAAAAAACCTGAATCAATTGAATCGAGTACTCAATTCGAGTTTTTGTCCAAAACTCTTCAAAAAAAAAAAACAACCAGGCTGTTCCAGGGACCTCTGCCATTGTAAAAACAACTTGAATCTTAATAAATCTGCCCCCAAATGTATAACAAATTATCAGGATAGTTCAGCCTCAAAACACATTTTTCCTGCAGTATATCTTGGGTATTGCTGGGTCGAAAGTTAATATTATTTATGCACCAATATTTCTTTTATTTCCAAGCACATATAGCCTTTGTTACAGAACAGTGCATATACATCCAATATGCTCACAAGCAGAGATATCAGACCCTGCAGGGGAGCCCTGGGGGCAAATTTACTAAAGAGCAAAGTGACTAACGCTGGCGAAAATTCGTAATTTCGGTGCTTTGCCGATTTACAAACGGTCGCTGGCGTAACTTCGCTAGCGAAGGAGATAGACTCTAGCACCACTTCGCACTCTTATGCCAGGCGAAGTTTCACTCTGGTGAAAGAGCTTTACTTCGCAAATTCACTAAGATGCAGATTTTACTGAATGTTACCTCTTGCGCCAGACTTGCCTTCACAACCTCAGACCAGGCGAAGTGCAATAGAGTAGATAGGACTTCCTCAAAAAATAGTTGAAAATGTTTCCCAAAAAACATTGGCGACTTTTCATTTTTCAGGGTGATAGGCTAAAAAAGATTGTCAATTATTTCTGGGGTACCTGGCTTCCCCCTACATTTCCTAACATATGGCACATAAACTATACAGTGGGTTCATGGGTAGGGCAATATAACACCTCTATTTTCTTTGATTAAGGTTCCCTGGGCTTGTGTCATGTAATGTATTTGCTGCAACATATATGTCCATTCAACGCTAACTTCCCACTGTATGCAAATTAGCCAACGCTAGCGCAACTTCGCTTTATTTGCAACTTCGCCAACGTTTGGTGCCCTGGACGCAACTTCGGATTTTAGTGAATTAGCGTCCTGGCGAATCTACACCTGGCAAACCTCGCACACTGAGTGCACTCACACAAACACCCGTTTGATTTGCGAGCCATTAGTGAAAATTGATTCTAATTTGCAAAAACCATAAAGAAGGGCACAGCAGTGCAATATTTTATAGAAAAGCACGGGCAATACAACAATTTGCTTTATAAATGACCCCCAATGTATTGTGCATTTGCTTGGCTTTCTCTGTATAGTGTGATCATCAAAAAACTTTGACTTTGACCCTCTTGGGCTATATTATAACCAACTACTTATAAATGATAATTGTGTTTCATTGGTAATTGATGGTTCTGCTAGTAGTTGCAAGAGCTACAGATGGTCTATACTACTGTCTGTATGAATTTATACTTAACTACTTAAGACCTTTACTTTTTGGAAAGGAATAAGACATGCAATAGTAATCAGAATTATTCATAAACTCATCTGGATTTTCATTTTTCCTAGAAATCAAACTGAAGGCAGACTGTGTATGATCTCGAAAACATTACCAGCTAGTTTATTTTCTTTCTTTTTTTTTTATTTACATTTTTTATTAATTTTCTTTAAAGGGGTTTTTCACCTTCTCACACTTTTTTCAGTTCATTTGGTTTCAGAGAGTTCACCAAAGAGAGTTCACTAAATAAAGACTTTTTTCAATTACTTTCTATTTACTATGTTTGGCCATTTTTCTAATATTGAGTCTAATCTAAAGTTGTTGACTCACTAAACTGTTCTAAATTGATACATTTAGGGGCATATTTATCAAGGGTCGAATTTCGAATTTGAAAAACTTCGAAATTCTAAATCAAACAGACCAACTGAAATTAAGTCAAAGATTTTTTTTGGCCGAATAGGTCAGTTTTGGTAGGAATAGGTCCATATTAGGCCGAATTAGAATCATACAAATCGAAGTAATGGCGCATTTGTTCAAATTCGAATCAAAGTTTTTTTTAACTTCGACCTTCGATCTCCCAAGCTCTCCCAATTTCCTCCATACAGGTTCTAGGAGGTCCCCCATAGGCTAAAACCGCAATTTGGCAGGTTTTAGATGGCGAATGGTCGAAGTTGAATTTTTAAAGAGACAGTACATGATAAATTTCAATATTCAAATTTTCTAATTTTTTTCAAATTAAAATCGAATTTGGACTATTCCCTAGTCGAAGTACACAAAAAATATCTTGAAATTAGAATATATTTGAATTAGAAAATTCACCTCAACCTTTGTAGTCTGATATGAGGAAATTCACCATAATATGTTTTTTTATTTTTATATATTAGTGGACCTATTGACTTTCTAACTGGTCTTCATTTTTTAGTTGTTATTGTTTTCTAATTATTAACCTTCCTATTCTGCCTCTTTCAGGCCTGAAAATGACAATGTATTGGGCTGTCCTCAGCAACAAAACCAGATTGGCAGTGTGCCTTTAATTTTGCTGCTATTACTCTTATTTTTTTGTATTCCTTATTATTTCCAGGACCCGTACAATAAATCTTACATTCTGGCTTCAAACTGCCTAATCGCTAAGTTAATTAAGCCCTAACAACCAGTTGGCTGTTAAAATTCCAAACCTGACAGCTGCGCAACAAAAAATGTAAATAAATTCAAAATACATTAAAAATAAAAGGTGAGCATCATTTGCATCATTTTTGCATCATTTTGCATCAAACTAAAAGTTAATTATAAGGTGATGTGTACTTTTAATAACGTGTATTTATGTTACACAAATTTAAATAAGTTCAGCTCTTGTAAGAAAAAAAAATAAACACAGACATCAAAACATTACTGTATTCTCCGGAAAACAAATTGTATGTAGTGTCTACAATAATGGTATAAACTCTTGGGAAGTTGACATAGAGTATTTATATTCATTGCTGTAAATCCTCCTATTTATTGCACTATGCTGAATTCTTGCAGGTGTTCGTCATGTTTTTATGTTTGTAAGACACAGTGAATGTTGAGATCCATTTATTTATGTTCTGTAGCAAATGTAGACTGTAATAAAGGACTAATTCATCTATACATCACATTTGCTTTTTTGGTGGTGAATTATGTATACATTATGATACAGGTGTACGTTTTTGTAAGTAGTACATCTAACAAGGTTATCAGTGCTGTATTCATAATCATGTTAGGATGTTACCCTTGGAAGGTCAATTAGCAGAAGTAAGGATAAATGAAATGATAGCCTAAGCTAAATATTAAAGAAACTTAATTTGTAAGCAAACTATTAATTTAACCAGACTGATTTTTAAACCCTCATGGCATACTGCAACTGGGTACTCTACCACTACTATTTTAAGCAGTTTTTCCAGGCACTTGAATGACACATTGTTATGCCATAGCTAATAGCGTGTTATTAGAGTACCTCACAAGTTCACCTTGAGAGGATCACAGCAGTAAAAAAATTATATTGGACATTTACAATGCCCCATAAAGTGGTGTTGTGCAAATAGCCGCAGGCCTCTGCACTCAGGCAACCTTCCACCCCCTATCTGCCCAGTGCTTTATACAGAGGGTGAGGTACAGAGTGGCAGGAGGGCCGTGTACTTTCCGACTGCCCAGAACCCTGATATTGCACTCTTGTGACCCTTAGTGCACTTGCATAAATGACCCCTTATAACTGCTACAAGCCTATGAAAAGCGTTTCAGATATGGAGTTTGATGTATAATGTTGATCTTTCTCTAAAAAAAGGACAACTATTACTAGTAAGAGTTGAGGATAACCAGGGTTGGACTGGGAGGTCAGGGACCCACCGTGGCTGCTGTCCCAGGGCCCGAAAGTGCCCCCTACTGCTTCACGAATGCTGCGCCGAGATGCACGTGCACTTTTTTTCTACAACCTCCCGAAATCCCCGGATCTGGGTGCGAATCTGTGCCGACCCTGAGAATAACTATGTGACTATCTTTTATTCCTCTACTCTTGCCAATGTGAATGTTTTTACATTTTTTTAAATAATTTTAATGTCATTCTTCTAGTTACTTCGCAAACATAGATTTCATAAACTTGTTTATAGATATATTCTAATTTATTCCAATAAATATTTTAATTTCAGTTGAAAGGGGGCCCATCATAAGTGGATGCTTAATAATCATTTTTTATATTATTGTATTACAATTGTATTATGTTGTCTGATTTAGTTTGGTAATACCAATGGTTCCTTTGTGTCCTATTTTAACCTAACATTTTATTCATTCTGCAAAAATGCAGCCATGCTGTTTGCCAGTATTGCACTGCAAATTGCTGACTTATTCTGGGATCCGCCAGTTAAAGCAGGTGAAATCTGTCAGCAACTCACAGCATGAGTGTGTTGTAGCTAGAAAAAAATTTATTTGAGAAAATCCCAGTGACAGTTCCTCTTTAATATTGAAAGTTTAGTATATTCATTCTTGACTAATGTCACTATGCACTCTTATATGAAATATGTCTTATATATTATATACTGGCATACAGTGAAATATTTAATTTTAATGTCTTGACCTAACAGGCTTCAGTAGGCTATTCTGCAGAACACACTAACCCTGCAAAATCAATGTATTCATTTAACAAAACGACTGTACGCCGATGGCATTATCCAGACACAAAAGCAATTTAATATTTATTTGGTCATTTGTCTAGTGACAAATAAGCAGCATTTTCTAAAAAGATATTTACATATTTTACTACCCACAATGTATGTAGTGCTGTTCAGATGTAATGTTCCTTCCAGGAATCCCTTTATTAGTATTGATCATCCTTGAATATTTATATGTTGATGGGCAGAGCACTGTCAGTATACTGGACAAATGGAACACATCTATGTTAATATCATGTCCATCGACTATTTAGTAAAGTTTGCAATTGTATTCTATCCAGACGTAATTACTCACACCCACATATGCAGAAGAAAATTAACAAAAAATGGCATTTGAATTGAATTCTCATAAAATGGGAAGACATATTCTAGTTATTAGGATAAATGTTCCACTAATGTATAAGTTACTAAAAACTTCATAAAATGGTTGTTTATTTGCATAAAATGCTTAGTTCTTTTATTTTCTGCCACCATTTACTCAAACAGTACATTGTTAAATACTATATTTCTCTGAAATAAATAATGATGCAGAGTTGGTTTTATAGGAGCTGGCAGTTGGCATACATTACCAAATTTTCATAATGCTCCAATAAAAATCATACTTGAGAACATTTAAGGAGTAGTTCACCTTTAAATAAACTTTTAGTTATAGAATGACCAAGGCAACTTTTCTTCATTATTTATTTTTTATAGTTCTTGAATTATTTGCCTTTTTCTTCTGACTTTCCCAGTTTTCAAATTGGGGTCACTGACCCCACCTAGAAACCAGTGCTCTGTAAGGCTACAAATTGTTATTTACATTTTTCATTACTCGTTTTTCTATTCAGGCCCTCTTCTATTCATATTCCAGTCTCTTATTCGAATCAATGCATGGTTGCTAGGGTAATTTGTACCCCAGCAACCAGATTGCTGAAATTGCAAACTGGAGAGCTGCTGGATAAAAAGCTAAATAACTAAAAAAAACACAAATAGTAAAAAATTAAAACCAATTGCAAACTGTCTCGCAATACCACTCACTACTAAAAGTTAACTCAAACCCTTTAAAAGGAACATTCTCAGTAAAAAAAACAATCCTACAGGGTCACCCTTTGTAAATCCATCTATCCAATCCACTTATCATGCATACAGATGGATTGACATTTGTCTGATATAAGATAATTTTCTCTGCAAAATGTCCTAAAAAAGCTGCCTTTGTTTGCAATACAAACTTACTGCCAGGTTCTGGAGAGAGAAGTAGTGATGGGGGAATTAATTTGCCAGACACTGATTCGCAGCGAATTTCTGCGTTTCTTCACTACAGAATAATTTTGAAAAACTGCAAAAAGCGGCGAAAAATCCACTGCCACAAAAAAATGTTGCTCTTTAGAATAGCCGCGCTCATAAAATTGTTGGGCGTCAAAATTATTCAGATGCCCATTGACTTTAATGCATTTGGACAAAATAGCCGCACGTATAAAATTGTTGAGTGTCAAAATTATTCAGATGCCCATTGACTTCAATGCGTTTCACACTGATTCGCCCATCACTAGAGAGAGGTATTAATTTAATGACCCCTGATTAAGATTAAGACATTTTTCACCCACTTATTTAGGGAGTAGGAAGTCCAGAGAATACAGCTAGCTTTGCATTCTATCAATACCCCCTTCAAGACTGATGTAGGGGGACCTAAAAAGTCCACTATCCATTTAAACGTTCTACATTCTATCCTAATCCCCATCCATAATTGGACTGGCCCACAGGGATACCAGGAAAACTCCCGGTGGGCTCAGGTGTCAATGGGCCCTTTTGCTTCTATGTGGCCAATTTCATGGTCATTCCATATTTCTTTATGGTAAAAAATGCTTAATAATGAAAGAATAGACTAAGTAAATATAAAAGACTAGGAGAATAAAGAGGTTGAGTGAGGAGAGGAGGAATAATAGTTTGGAAAGTGGGCCCACGGTCTAATGTTTTCTGGTGGGCCCCTGGCACCCCAGTCCTACACTGCCCGCGCCTAAGATCATTACAGACTTCTCTTTTCTGCTACTAAGCAACTAGATATTTCATTTCCTTCCACTAGGAGTTTAGTACTTTTTTTTTACTTATACTAAAGGAAAGCGCACTATATACTAACTTAAGGACAACAAATGCAAATTCATCAGTTATGGGGAAATAGCAGCAGAATGCAACCCAAAATGTATGTCAGATTTAGTATAATACTGTTGACAAGTGCTAACAATTGGCACTTAATGCAACTGTCCTCCTACCACAAGTGCTAATGATCTCTGCAGACGACTAAACTAACCATTTCCACTCTCTGCTAACTTAGCTACATGTACTCGTGATAAGTAACTACTAAAGGATGATATTTCAGTTCCCATTAGGGCTGATATCTGTTTGCAGACTTTTGGAATTCATGTCTAGGGATGTAGCGAACCGCCGAGTATGTGTTCGCGAACGCCGTTCGCGAACACCGGCAAAAAATGCGAACAGTTCGCGAACTGTTCGCGAACTTCGAACATCCGAAAATCGTTCGATTCGAACGATCGTAGGATTTTTAATCGTTCGATCGAAAGATTTTCGTTCGAATCGAACGAAAATCGTTCGATTTTAGCGATCGAATGGTCGAATGGTCGAACGATTTTGACGCGAACGCCTATTGGCGAACGTCGCGCGACGTTCGCGAACTTGCGGCGGACGCGAACAGCCGATGTTCGCGCAAACAAGTTCGCCGCAGAACAGTTCGCTACATCCCTATTCATGTCTTACAGAGTTTCAGAAATATTTACAACCCTACTGATCTGATTTTCCCTTGCCTGCCTTATAGAAGCAACTCAGGGAATCACAAAACATGTTAGAATTTGTATTCTTATGAGCATGTTAAGCACTGCCACAGAATGTTCTTTCTTCTTAATAATGTTAATCGTTGTCCTATATGAATCAATATGAATCAGGAGCAGGCATTATTGTGAAACACCAATGTTCAGCTTTACTCATATTATTTATTTCATTACATCAAGTTTAACGTTTGCACAAACTGCAAATCGTTCAGGGATTCTCTTCAAGGAAATTATATGAACAAAAACATGTGAATAACACCGGACTTCGGTGATGTTATTTTTAAAAATATATTTTGAATTTGAAAATAGAAACTAAGAAAAAAAGAGGATACAGTTAGATTTTGAAGATATTGATGAAAATTTAACAAGATACTGATGTTTCTTCATAGTCAATACAGAGATGGGCATTTTACTGCAAGGGCGTGCTTGAGGGTGGTTGGTTTAATTACTGCTGTCAATAAAGACAGTTAATATAGATTTTGTATACAGATGGTGTTTAGTGTATGATGAGGGAAGAAATGTAAAATTCTTTCAACTGTAATTTCAGCTTAATGTACTTATTTGAGAGCTAGAATGTAAAATATGGCCACTAGATGGTGATAGTACCACATGTTACACAGGCTTTTTTTTATTCTTTATTTTTTTATTAAAGACTGCAATCACCTCTGTGGCTCTCACAACTGTATAGCAAAGTCAGCCGCCTTCAATGCCCATTTTCTTTATTAATCCTATTCAAATAGAGAATATGATCTCCCTGTGCCTCTGCACCGAGAGTCTTACTGGATCAGGAAGAAACTTGTTTGAACAATTAATATGTATTTCCTCTGATCACAAGCTTCTTATGAGATACTAGTAGCTTAACCCCTTCATTACTAAGGCTGAGGCATCGCTAGGCAAAACCTATAACTACCGAAAATTTCTGTAGTCTAAATCAATGGGCAAACTACATTTGTAGTGTTGTGGTAGAGACAGATTGATGAAAAGATAGACAAAATACAAATACATAAGCACAAATGGATATCTGTCTATAGATAGATAAATGCCAGTACATACTGTAGATCCATGATAAAAATATAGACAAATGGACTGTTGGGCAGAAGTATAATAGATAGGCAGCTCTAATAAGACTTTGCCATGAAACCGTGATGAGAAGCATGCCGACAAGTTGTTGAGTATTCCTAGCATGTAGCCCTAAAGGGAGGGGGAGTGCTGATAAATGCAGACTTATTACAGCAGAATTTTAGAAATGCTTTTAATAGCAAAGATTCTTCTTGGTGACACGAATCATTAGGGATGTCACTGCTTTGAGGATCCATCCTTCCTCAAGGAGACGTCAGCTCTTTGGTTTCCTAAAGAGTGCCAATTTGTTCTGATCAAGAAGTGCAAATTAACTTTGAAGGCACTTGCAGGGATGAAGACCCTATAGGTTACCCTTCAGTAACTGCTGCCCTTTAGCAGTGATCGTTGCCTTGCCAATAAACTGAGACTAATCGCTTTCATTACCATACCTCTATGCCATCTACACCTCTATACAATCTGGCAAATGAAGTACAGCTGCAAAGCCAGCAGAAGTCCATAGTAACCACATCCCTGCCACAAGTTGCTAGCCCAGGCTACAGTCTGCGCATTTGGGAAAGCCTTGTGTATCTCTTGCGTTTCCATGGCTTTTAAAAAGTGGGATTCGTGATAAGCTACAGGTAACCCCCTGAATACTGAGCAGCTGCTGTACTAGAGTCCATAGAAACTACCACGTCTGCACCAGGGAAAGTTCAGCCAATGCAATCTCTCTGCTCATTTCCACCCCTCAGCATGAGAATGCCTATGTATCACTGCCTGCTGGATGCTGCGCTTTCCTTGCACTGGTAACTAGTTTGCTGGGTATTACTGTGCCAGCGTCGGAGAGAGAGAGAGAGAGAGAGCTGGATGAAGAGACAGAGTAGTAGTGCGCTGTTGGGGAGGACTCTTTTCTTGTGCGGCTCTTTTCCCCTCTCCCCGCCCAGTGATGGTTGAGTCCATCTGGTTGTGCTGCTAAACGCTCGAGTCTGGCTGCTTCGCTCACAGTTCGCTCCTTGCGATCATTCCTCTGCTTCTCGGCGGATACAGCTGTGCGCGCAGCCGATACCCAGTCGCTGTCCATTCAGCACCATTCGCTCTGCAGTTTCTCTCCCTGGACCCAATGAGCCTCCAAGGATCGTGCCCCTCAAGCAGCCGTCTCCCTGCAGTGCCTCCAGGCTGTGCATGATGACATGAGATCCAGGCAAGCCCATCTCCAACTCCAAGTGGCGTCAGATCTCTTTGAACCAGGATCACTATTTTTGGCTGGCTTCTTCTCCAGGCGCCTTGATTAGCGGCACATTTCTCCGAGACGCTCACTTGCCTTCCCCAAGCCATTGGATGTGTGGAATAAATACAGTCATGACTGCGTTCTGGAGATTGAAGTATCTGCTATTTCTGTGCCTAGGATTTTTCAATGCAGCAAAGGGTAAGATTTATTTAGCACGTTACAGGTTTGCCTTGAACTCGGGGCAGAACATTTCACAGTGTTGGTGATAGTGATCTTTAAGTTGTGCGCTAAAAGCGCAAGCAGCCAACAGCAACCCCTACTTTTAATAGGGATCAAAGCTTATAATAATAACCGCGGCTGCTCTGGGACTATTGTCAGTCCTACTACCAGTGATTATATTAGCAGTGCCTGTTACACTGGCATAATCCCCATACCAGCAAGAATAGCTCTACCTTTACAGGATAGCTTCCCATGGAACGACAGGCTGCTCCTGAAATCTGGGGCTACATAGAGAAAGTGGAAGGATGCAATAACTCTAGAGCATTGGAGTCAGCCCTGATTTAGAGAGATGTAAGGTGTCCTACTCCTGTGTTACTAAGAGAAATGTGAGGTGCACCATTCCCCTGTTACTATGCAGCTCCATCAGATCACTGTAGCCTGTCTTCTCTAACATTATAGCCACATTTGTTCCAGTTTTGCTGCTGAAAAGGTCTGATCTGTTTATTCCATCTTCTTGTCCTAGTCAGAATATTTTCCCTCTGTGGTAGTTCTGAAGTAGCATTTATGCTGTGTGCCTTAGATTCTACAGTGCGGGGGCGTTATTCCTCTAAAGCCTTGTATATTTTAGGTCAGGTATTATGCGTTCAAACTGAATTGTTACTTCTGATATTGATTTTTTTTACAGGTCTATCATATTTCATTCTGTTGTGATTGAACTGATATTGAGCCATCTATAATGTGAATTATATGAATGGATCATTTTGGGAACCTAAAATATCCTATTTTAACAGGTATTTAGTGCAAAAGCTTGAGTTGTTTGATTTAAGGAAAACACAAACCTCTACCTGATTAGTTTATGCTGTCATCTGCCCCCCCCCAGATATGTGTAGGGAAACCATATTTTGTATATATTATATATGTATCTGATATTTTGATGCCAGGAATGGAGAGCTATGCACATATAGTATTTGAGGTTTTCCAGCAACGATATGGTTAAGCAATAAGGATATGAGGACCCTAAGACAACTAATTCCTGGGTCATTTGGATAATTCAGTCAACCATTTAAAGGTTTGGTAATACTACTACAGACAGATCTGGAAACTTAATGTCATTGGCAAATGAAACCTGCAGGTGAAGTCAAACTACTCTCTGAAATTTCCATGTTATGTGCCTTTGGTACAGTCCATGTAAAATCTAAATCAATTGCCACTGTACAAGTTTACATTTCCCTACAATTTTTGGCATGCACTTGCCTGGGTATTTGAGATTAGCAGCTGTGCATATAGAATACATACATTTTGCCAGCGAGCATATTTTTGTAATATTTCTTAGGTTCTATGTCAGGTCATTTGAAAATTAAACTTGACATCGGACATAAGGAATGCTGTCTTATCCAGTTGCTTGACTCCTGTCATTAATTCATATTTCATGGCTACTGAAAATGTCTTATATATACCATAATATGTAGTCGTGTGCACAGTGCAGTGACCTTCATGTTAGCTTTTTACTGTAGGGAAACCTTTTCCTGGCAGAAACACATAGTAATACCTGATCCACCTTTGGATTGGTATTATTTGTTTTTCTTGCCCTTTATCCCATGCTTTTTGTTTTTAAGGATTGGAAAATCAAGAGGAATTTACAGGACAGAAATACTTGTGTAATGCTGAGGGCTTAGTCTCTGTTAAAGTTGCCATAAAGGTACAATAATGACATGTGGGGCACCAGGGAGATATGAAGTACAAAGGGATGCCTTTTAGAGAACGCATGAATGCCAGCAACATGCAACATGTGACCCCCCTCTGATGAAAGGGCTCAGGGTTAATTTAAGGTCTATCCCACCTTGCCTGAATGCATCATAAACTGTTGACAAAAGGATTGATGGCTGTGCCATTTGGGAGATTTTGAGTTTTTCTTTTTTTTAACTTGAAAATTTTTTGTACCCACATGTCTAATATAAAAGAAGGACTAACAATGTGTAAGATAATGTGGCATTATCTCTCATCTGTACCCATTTATAAGGTGGGCATGTATGTCAGCAGTAATACAACCTGCCGGTGATGTCTACTCATGTAGAGTTTTCAGTGCGTCAAACAGAAATTTCCTTGAAACGATTGAGTACAAATTAAATAACAACAGCAACATCAACAACTTTGTATTACCATCTGGCAGTAAGGTATTTAAAGAAGACGTGTGATCTCTTTTATAAGAAGAGCACTGAATACATCTCTAGACTTAGATATTAGATATTAGTGTGCAGGCTTTATGTGTAGCAGACAGCCGGTGTGTGGGCATAGCTCACTCCCTCTCTCCCGCTTGTTCTTTGATTCTGTGTCTTTCCTTCTGTCTTTCTCTGTCCTTTCCCCTTTCTCAATTCACCTTTTCACCTACATTAGTTATTATATAATCTCTCTGTTTCTGTTCTGCAAAGAAGTCCATTAACTTTAAGGGGGTTATTTACTAAACCATTAATTTTTTGTGATTAAAAAAATCCTATTTTTCGAGATTTAGAATAGCCTGAAGCTGCAAAAAGTCAGAATCCAAAAAACCCGCCATCTCAAACCTGCCGAGGTCATGTAGAAGTCAATGGCAGATGTCCCTTTTACAATTTAAAGATATAGTGGTCTGCACTTGGAAAATCAATCGATTCACATGTCAAATTCATACTATTCAGGTTTTCGCCCGATTTTCTCAAGTTTTTCCCTGACGCGACTTTTCTCGAGTTAATTTATTGATAAATAAGATAAGATTGTGGATGGGAGTTTTGTCAATCTTGGTTTAATAAAAATTTGAGATAAATTTGAGTTTTAGAAAATAACCCCCTAAAACTGAACATATAAATCTAAATCCCAAACTTCATAATTTTTCCTCTGCATAATTTTGATTTTAGGCTTCTAGTTATTCCCTTAGTATTATCATCTAGGTTAAGATGTTAGGTATATTTTTTTGGTTTAAGGTGGACATTATTTAGGTAAGCTTGACCTAAATGGTCTAATATCTGACCAAATACTATAACATGATCACAATCTGCATTGAATTTAATATATTCCAGTTGGACACTGGTAAAATCATGATGGTCACATCATCCCTTGCATGAGGTCATTTGGCCAAAGAGGCTTTACATTTCCCACAGTGACATTTTTTTACTAAGGAAACACCCCTCTTTTTTCTGCTTTTACCCTCCCTTTTTCTACCACACTTTTTGGTTTGCATTCCTTCTTTTTAATTTTCCAGCATTTTCTTCCTGCTACATTATTATGTCTCTACTCCTTCCTTTCATTTTGCTTTTCTAACAATATTTGCACCAATACCTTTATACAAAGGTTTAAAATAATTTCCCTGTATTGGATTTTCTTCTAAAATATTTTCTATATATCCAGTTTGTCTAACAATTTACTGAAAATTTGGGTAATGCTGAATTGTGGGTAAAAATATAACAAATGGAAAATGTTTGACAATCCTTTAATATGTAAGGCCTTTGTACTTGATGTGCCGGATATACATTCTGTACACCTCTACAAACCATGAAGAATTTTAATTTTATTAATATACTTTGTAACCAAAAACATCAGAAATATATCCATTGGGTAGTTCTGACTTCTAAAGTCACCCTTAACATATATTTGTAACATTCTCTCTTTCTGTCTATCTATTTCTGTTTCTAGTATTTCTCTATGTCTCTCTCTTTCCCCATCTCTATTTTGCTTCTCATTACCATTCTCATCACCTCTCGCTCTCTCTACCTTTCACTTCCCTCTCTCTATTGTTTCTTCCTGATCCCTTCTTTCTTTTGTGTCTCTCTTCACCCATTGATTCTCCCCTTTCTTTTCCCATGCAACTCACCATTCTTCTTACACTAATTAGTGCTTTACTACATGTTCTTGCTCATATGACACATCAGTGCCTAATTTACAAAAAACACCATGTTTTTAATTTATTGTTCTAATAACATCAAAATCATTAACAAGTAAGGCTTTTGTTTGAGGGCAAAGGGCAACTAAGGTCCCTTAAACATGACTGGTAATAGATCTGTTTAAATGTAAATAGCACAGCTACATTGATTTGAGCGTTGCACTGTAATTAAAAGTGTAGGTTTCTCTTTAATTATTTAAAAATCCAGGGTATGTGTTGATAAATAATTGTATTGGTAAGACCACATTGAAAATGCAGCTACATTATGTAATCCAGCACTATAATTCATTACTATAGAAACAAATTCATTCTTTTAGATCAAGGCAGACTGTTCTTTCGATTATTTGTTTATGCCAAATAATTGCAAAAAAGAATAGGACAAACTGCACACAATAAATCACATTCGCTGCATTCTTACTCCTGGGTCATTGGTCTATAAAACTTTTTGAAGGAACAGATGCCTTGCAGACGCTGTGATTCAGCCCTGTCAGTCTTGTCAACCAAAGCAAAACTAGCCCTACAACTATTTCATTTAGACATTTCACTGTTCAATTTGATATGTACATCTTAAAAGTGAACTGGTCAATGGCAAAGTCTCACTGGCTGACCTGATTTCAAAGGAATGCCTTGCAGCTCTTATTGAAGAAATATGTCTCTGGGAAGCCTGGGCACCTGCAAAAGCTTCTGGAAAATGCTTGTACCGGATTTTTCTTTTTTAGCATAAATCTAAACCTGGTTTACTGAAAGACATGATGAATTTGGTACTTGGCATTTACACATTTGCATTTGTAGCTGATGGCACATAAGCAGAATCAAACACTTCAGGCTCCAGCAGGATTACTTATACAGAGACAGCCAGGGCATGTTCTGCTTATTTGCCAAAGTCATAAGACTTACAAAGGCATTACAATATGCACAGAAGTTGGGATTCTTGCTGCTCCCGAACTCATCTATAATTTACTGACATTGTTTCCGTAAAGCGTATTTCTTTTTGCCTCAGAGACACTGCTCAGATTTCTTTGCAATTAGCAAATTTATATGTGATCCTGAATTACTAAAAACAAACTTCTCTATTAATGGGGGAGGAGAACACTATTGATGATACATTTAAGCTTACCGTAACACTAAATGTATGTCATAAAGATGAATATGAAATGAAATAACAATTTGAGGAATTATATGCTGTGACTTTTATATGATTCTATTGAATGACCTTGCTCACAATATTATTGACCTTGCCTCCTCACGTGACTGACAGCTTTACTAGAGTGCACAAGGAAAGACTAAAGGATCCATCAAGACTATATGAGGAAGGGCTTCTGGTGAATGGCTAAGCTTTGGTCAACAGAAATACATACTGCATAAGGACAAACAACTGATATTTAAAGAATACTGGGCCACATTTACATGCTCACAGATAGTATATGGGCAGAATATACAAAGGAAGCCCTATCATTTTTTGCCTGGTCAATGACAAATGTGAAATACAGGACTCATTTGTGCTTTAGCATGCTGAACACATTAACAGATAATATTGACATGTTTACTCAACATAATGAAACACAAGGAACTGCATTCCAGATGCACACACATGCAAGGGAGTGGTAGTGATTGTATCATGCTAAGGAGCCCTGTATTTACCAGTTTCCTGTGGTGTAAAGTGCAGAAAAAAACGATTCCCCAATTCCAAGTGCTGAATGGATGAACACTAAGGGGTGCGAGTAGTGCTCTTGCATTTTATATGCCCCTCTATTGTACACAGTGGGGTTCATTTACAATTTGCACCTGGGCAGTAAACCATGGTGACCAATCAGATGATTGCTTTCAGTGTTTAACCTGCAGCTGGCTGTGGGTTACTGCCTAGGAACAAATTTGTCTGAGATTTATAAATGAACCCCAGTATTTTTACCCAACATTTGCTTGCCTGAATTTGTCTTAAGCTTTGTCCAGAGTTCTGTAAAATAATGGTGTAATCTGGTTAGTCTCACATATAAAAACACACACAAATACTCTGATTAGCTCCGAGTAATGAATTATTTCTGGGAGCACGTTTTATAGTTTTAATTCCTGTTTTTGCTGTCACATTTTTATAAATATACTTAGAGCTGTCAGTTTGGAAGAACATTGATTTTAAATGTTAAGGAGAACATTCTCTAAAACCCAGAAATATGATTTGTGTGTCAAATAATAACGGTTATTTTCTCTACTCTCTTTTCATTTTAATATTTGTGCTGAAATTGCGTTTCAAATAATATTAATTATCTATTTTTTTGTGTTTTCGTTCTTACCATGTAACACTATAAAATACATTTACATCCTGCAACACATATATTTACCACAACTAATCATGTTATATTGATCTCTGTTATGGGGAACTCATTTTACCCATAGCTGTTTTATGTACTGCATATTCCCTGTCAAGTAACAGTTTTGTACACCACCTTTGTTTATATAAAATGCACAGAAGGTTAGGAAATACACACACAGGATAGACCTTCACATAATAAAATGGCACATAAACCTCTAATAAAATGTTAGAATAAAAAAAAGAATAAAACAATTTCTGCCTCATGGAATATGTAAAATATCAGACAGGAATTTTATACACTATGTAAAACAAAATTCTACCAAAAAAGAAAAGGTGCAAAGAAGCTGTGTAAAATACATGGAGAATTTAGCAAGGTGTGTTTTATTTTATGCCATCAAATGCCAGATTTGCTTCCGGCAGAAGTAAAGACATACTTCCTACAAGAAACAATGGCAAATTTCAGAAGTAGTTCATAGGAGGACCTGCAGCCTCAGAAGTTGAAATTGTCAGCAATCGATGGAATGCTTAAAGGAGAACTAAAGCTTAACTAAAGAAGTAGGCTAGGAATGTTGTAATGTTTTGGGCTTCTGTACCAGCCTAAGGCAGCCACAGCCCTTTAGCAGTGCAGATCTGTGTCTCCAAAGATGCCCCAGTAGCTCCCATTCTTCTTTTCTGCTGATTCACTGCACATGCTCTGTTCTGCTGTCACTTACTGAGCTTAGGGACCCACTCACAATACAGTACACATAGAATATAAGTGTCACAATATAAGGCTTATTAGTAATTAATATAGATAATGACTACATGGAAACCAATGCAACTAGAATAAGAATTTAATTAATCAGCCTTGTAGTATCAGCTTATATAACAGGCCAACCTAATTTTCTGCTTGATAATTTGCAATGACCCCTGAGATTAGCTTCTCAACAGCTGCTCAGAGCCCACTGAGCAAGATAGACTTTCCAAAATGGTGACCCCCTGTGACAAGTTTGAAGTCCTAGATCATTGCTGCTATTGAGAAGCTGCAACCTTAGGCTGGTGCAATACGTTCAGTGTATAAAATATGGCATTTTTAGCCATTTTTAGGGTTTAGTTCTCCTTTAAGAATAAAGGCAAACTAGGGGACAGAGCCCATAAACTGGTAACGCCTGAAAAAAATAAGGGGATTGACAGCTCTGCAATAGGGGTCAGTTGTAATTCACAGAACAGGGTGCAAAGTAGCAGAGCCTGGCTGGCTTCTTACTGCCCTAGGCAGACAAGCCATCCAGATCGCCCTCCATCCCCGTCTTGAAGCAGCTGCATTCGCGTGCATGCATGTAAAGGCGCAGTACCGGCGCTCGCGTACAAGTCTAGTGCCAGGTCCAGTCTAGGGGTAGGCAGAAGAGGTAGCTGCTCAGTGCCCCCCAAACGTTGCGCCCTAGGCAGGAGCCTCTTCTGCCTACCCCTAGTTCCGGCCCCTGCTTAACCCACTTATTGGGCACTGCCTGTGTTTGGCAGCCCTGTATTGATGATGAGTGAGCTGGGGGAGTCACATAGGTGTCTCCTTTACCTGGCATGTATTTCTACAGTAAGTTTTATATATCAACTGCTAGGATAAAAAATGTAACCTCCCAATAGACGATGGCAATAATATCTAGGGAAGTGTGCTGCTTTCTCTTGTGTTACATGCATGCTGATGTAATTACATTCATTCTGAGCACCATATTTTTGGCACTTTGTACCCTGTCCAGGGATGAATGTCCAAAGGTGCAGGTGTCTCAGGGTCGGCATGACACCAGGAAAAAAATCTGGCTTGCGGACCCCAGTCTGGCGCTGAGGTCACAGCTCTTCACAATGTATCTATAAAATTGTTACTTTACTTCAACCAAAATTCCAGTTCCTAAACTACCTTTCATGCTCTGAGATTTACATTCTTGTAAAGATGGAGAATGACAATAATCTGCAAGGCCAGAGCCAGCCCTACACAAAAGGATGCCCAAGGCAAGCCCCTTGTACAATACTGTATAACCGCCTTTGTGGCATACATCTATACCTAAAAACATGTATGTCTGATAAAAGGCAGCTTGACCGTGTGACTTTTAACTGCTGCTCTCTTATTGTTAATGCTCTAATATGTTGCACTGTTTTCTCTTTTGCAGCTGCCATTTTTAGTGTATAGGGTGCCTTCAGTCTATTAGACACTGACCAAGTTTAGCAAGAGGCAAAGATGGCTGTGTTCTCAGAAACACACATTTTTGACAAACATACAAATTGTAACCCCTCAGGGGTGAATATACTCTCGATTTAAACAATTTATTATTGGGTCATCTTTGTTACAGTCATTTGTAGTTATTGGTTTATACCGTTTTACATATCTATACAGGTATAGGATCCATTATTTCCAAGAGACTCCATTTGTATCTTGTACTTGATCCCAAATAAGATATAATTAATCCTTACTGTTTAAATGATTTTTAGCAGAGCTAAGGTAGGAGGTTCTAAATGACAGCGAGATCCCTTATCTAGAAAACCTCAGGTTCAAAGGATTTTGGTTAGATCTCATCCCTGTACTGTAATAGCTGGGTGATGTTGTGAAAGCAGATTCTATTAATGCCTTTAAGAATGACTTGAATGATTTATTGGCCAAGCAGTTAGCAGTTAGTTTAGTATACTTGTATATTATAATAATAAATAATTGTTGTAAAACATTAGGATTAAAAAAAAACCTTGGCAACCTGTATAAAAAACACTCAACAGTGTGCCTTTATGTGGTCATGGAATTTCTCAGTAACTTAGAATATCTTTATATTTTTTTCATTAGGGGTATATATATATATATATATATATATATATATATATATATATATATATAAATACAGGTATAGGATCCCTTATCCGGAAACCCGATATCCAGAAAGCTCCAAATTACGTAATGGCTGTCTCCCATAGAATCCAAATTTTTAAAAAGGGTTTTTCTTTTTCTCTGTAATAATAGAACAATACCTTGTACTTGATCCCAACTAAGATATAATTAATCCTTATTGGAAGCAAAACCAGCCTATTGGGTTTATTTAATGTTTAAATGAATTTCTAGTAGACTGAAGGCATGGAGACCCAAATTACAGAAAGATCCGTTATCCGGAAAACCCCAGGTCCCGAGCATTCTGGATAACAGGTCCCATACCTGAATATATATATATATATATATATATATATATATATATATATATATATATATATATATATCAAAAAGTGGTGGGAGGTGTTGAACTTTATGTGCTATTTTTTTTAAACCCAAATTAACTATGAAGACTATGAAACCATTATCAGTATTAACCTGGGCACAGCACGTATATGCCTTATATGTGTTTCAAAGAATATCGAATCACATCAAATCATATTTGTTACAGTTGTGATCTTTGACCATCTCAAGCATGAGAATATGTATTTATTGATCAGCTACCTGTAATTTGATGAGAATAAATATAAATAGAATTAAGGCTGAGGTTAAGTGCTTATTGAGCGTTTCATATATATTGAATGGTAAATGGATTTCATGGAATGATGTAACTAAAACATCTGAAATGTTTACTGAATATTTATATACCACTTATTTTGCATTGTGCATTTTTCTAGGGTTACATGCTACCATGTATGAAAAAACTATGCTCTTCTTAGATTATAAAATTGAACATATAAACAACAAACACATTAGGGATAATAGGTTGCATGACCCTTGTCTTGTTTCTTACATTGATCCCAAATCACCTTTTAACAGTTTGATTCAGGTTAAAATTAGGTCAATACAAATGTCATTTTTACGACTTCTTGTACTCTATTTTGGTTCCTAATGATATGCGGGAGATACAATGCTGCAAATGCAAGATATGACATTTTCAGAAATTGTAGGATAGCTTTGCCTTTGTTAGTTTGGAATAGAAAGGTGTATTTATCCATTTTTTAATTTGTTAAAATGTGTAGTTTCCAAAAATATATGGTTGTCTTGGGTCACACATCACATAAAACACTTTGTTTGCAGGAGCTACTTCTGGGGTTTGCAGTTACCAAAAAAATGCAAGCTTTTGGACTGAACTGTCAATTTTGGAGTATAAAAAACAAACATAGCCATTTTTGCTTTTGTCTCATGCGTATTTAAAAAATAAATAAACACATTATATATATATATATATATATATATATATATATATATATGTGTGTGTGTGTGTCAGAGGTAAGCAGGTGCACGCTGGGAAGTATTAAAAAATCATCAAATTTGATGATTTTTTAATAGTTCCCAGTGTGCACCTGCTTAACTCGGACATTTATGTTTACAGCTCTATTCAGGTAGCACCTGGGTCATTTGGATTCCAGTGAAGTGTGGAAAATCCTATGTTTGTGTATATATATATATATATATATATATATATATATATATATATATATATATATATATATATATATATATATATATATATATACAATATCAAAACAGGGGGGTTGTGGGAGCACTCTAAAGGCTTTAAAGTATATATATATAAGTATAATAAATGCTATTGCATATGTACCCAAAACAGGGGTTATTTTGTTACAAAGTTATGATCATAAAATTGATAAGCCACCATACCACGTCAAGGTAAACCCCGAATGGCGGTCCCTAACTTGTTTTATATTTTATGTGCATTTTAGCATTACCTGTAATTAATGTCCATTGAACGCTGTTTTTTCACTAAGGGCTAAATCCTCCCCAGCCAGCAATCAGGCTTTTAAAGGAGAGATATTCCCAAAACAAACGCCCAATTTTAAAAGCATAGGATCACCACTAGTTTAAAGGGGGGGGTATGGGGTGCTACAACCACTGAAGCTATGCCACAGCTCCTGGCTAAATATACAATATCAAAACAGGGGGGTTGTGGGAGCACTCTAAAGGCTTTAAAGTATATATATATAAGTATAATAAATGCTATTGCATATGTACCCAAAACAGGGGTTATTTTGTTACAAAGTTATGATCATAAAATTGATAAGCCACCATACCACGTCAAGGTAAACCCCGAATGGCGGTCCCTAACTTGTTTTATATTTTATGTGCATTTTAGCATTACCTGTAATCAATGTCCATTGAATGCTGTTTTTTCACTAAGGGCTAAATCCTCCCCAAAATATAAAACAAGTTAGGGACCGCCATTCGGGGTTTACCTTGACGTGGTATGGTGGCTTATCAATTTTATGATCATAACTTTGTAACAAAATAACCCCTGTTTTGGGTACATATGCAATAGCATTTATTATACTTATATATATACTTTAAAGCCTTTAGAGTGCTCCCACAACCCCCCTGTTTTGATATTATATATATATATATATATATATATATATATATATATATATATATATATATATATATATATATATATATATATATATATATATATATATATATATATATAGTTAGGTCCATAAATCTTTGGACAGAGACAACTTTCTTTTCTAATTTTGGTTCTGTACATTAACACAATGAATTTTAAATGAAACAACTCAGATACAGTTGAACTGCATACTTTCAGCTTTAATTCAGTGGATTGAACAAAAAGATTGTATAAAAATGTGAGGAACTAAAGCTTTTTTTAACACAATCACTTCATTTCAGGGGCTCAAAAGTAATTGGACACTGACTCAAAGCCTATTTCATGGGCAGTTGTGGACAACTCCTTCGTTATTTCATTATCAATGAAGAAGATAACATGCAGCAAAGTAGCTCTCCATGCAGGTGAAACAAGCCATCCTTAAAGGAGAAGGAAAAGTTAAAACTAAGTAACCCTTATCAGAAAGGTCCACCTAAATACACCAGTAAACCCTCAAAATTCGAATCGAATTTAGACTATTCCCTAGTCGAAGTACACAAAAAATAGCTCTAAATTCGGTGATGTAAAAGGAAATATACGTGTTTATAGATATAGCACCAACTGTCATAATGACAGGTAAACATTTTTTGTACCAATATTACCCCAGCCTACTACCCACTACTCCTTATTCGCCATAAAAGTAGTTGCTAGATGATCATACTAAATGACATCGGTTTTATAGTGTAACCTAGAAATATTATAAACAACAATTATAGTATTTATAAACAATCCCTTTAATTACTATTTCTGTAGATAAAGAGGCACAATCTGAAATCAAGCCCTGTCATAATGTCCTAATATAGCTCCAATGATTACAGAGGTAAATATCATGTTTTCTATGTAGTGAAATCATCCTTACTCTTTCACTTTAGTCCCTAACAGTTTTTTCCCTGCATGTTTAATGAACAAATTGAATAATTTAGCTATACAGTCTGTTAGAACCAAAAAACAGGATTTTTCCTACGCTTATTACCATGGCAATAAAGTTATTTCTATCAGCTCCTGAAACAGACTTGTGTTGATTTCTAATAATGACAGAAAAAATGGTCTGTGCATGTTCAGCTTGTACTCTATTGAATATTTAGTAATTTTGCATAAAAAGAATATTCCTGTTCCTCTGCAAGATTTAATACCTTGGCCTTTGTTAATCTGCCCTTAGTTGTGGGATTAAGTTAGAGCATCCAAGTTAGCTGACCAATGTCAATGCTGGCATGATGTATAGTAATAAGTCAAATCAGCTGGACGTGCTGTATTTTTACTTTTACCTTAAAGATGTTTCGCTAGTCATTTTGCTGGTTTTTCAGAATTCTGTTGATTTGACTTATAACTATAGATATACCTTGACCTGCGAAAGAGAACTTTCACTAGCATGATGGTTAGTGATGGGCGAATTTATTCATTTTGCCGATGCAAATAAATTTGCGAATTTGCCACGAAAATTAAGCAAAAATTCGCTAGCGGTTCCAAAGCTTTTTTGACGCCAGCGATGGTTCCGACGCCGGTGACGATTAATGGATGCCCATTGACTTTAATGGGCACCGGCATCAACTTTGACGCCAGTGCCCATTTTGACACCGGCGAATTGTCTGCTACATCAAAATTGCCGTTTCGCAAATTTTCTGACCACTTTAGTGAATTTCGCAGGAAATTTGCGAAATTCGTGGCGAACCAAAACAGGACAAATTCACCCATCACTACTGATGGTTCATAAAGAATCCTGTAGTTTGTAATTTATTTAAAAGGGAACAAAAAATGTAAATTTAATATAAGCTTCATCATACTGAAAAATACAATAAATTAAATATTCTTCTCATGTCTGATATAATCAAGTTTTTCTTCACTATCCCTCTCTCAGCATTTGTCTCTCTTTATTCTGTCTTCATGCACAAATTCTGCATGTAGAGAGACATGATGTCTGGTGATTTTCATAGAGTGAGCATCTTCTAGGCAAAAGATCCAAAATATTGGATCTTAGACTCAACTCCTGCATGAAGACAGAATGAAGAGAAACAGATGCTGATAGGGGGATAGTAAAGATAAACTTGATTATTTCAGTATCAGTACATACTTTGCAATTGATTGTATTTAGAAAACTTCTTATTTCAGTATGCTGAAGGTTATCTTAAATGTTAATTTTTGCGATAGTTCCCCTTTAAGGATTGCTGTAATGAAGCATTGTGCAACTTTGTTGCAACTGGATTATGTAGTTACTGGGAACTTCTAATATACTCGTTTGAAATTCTTATCTTTTTGTACAGTAAATGTTTTTACCCATGGAGTCACAGAATCACAGCACCACTGACAGTCTTGTATTGTTTTGTCATTTCTTTTTTTCAACTCCTGTTTCCTTGGCTCCCAGCATTTTATTCTGAACTCAATTTCCTACCAGCTGGCAGCATTTTAACTACTTAATCTCTGGTGAATATGTGGTGCTCATATCATTCTGTCTTGGGGTGAACTTTGCATCATACCCTCCTAAACAGCAACATTCTACAGGCTATTCATTTCAAAAGTTTTGCATAATAGTGTGTTTTGTTTTTAATGCTGTAATTCAATTCTGCCTAAATTACTGTAGTACAATTTTCTATTTACTCTAGCTGCTGCTTTGTATGACTTAAACACACCCATCACTTTTCTCCTGTCGATTTAAAGTATGCCTTGTATCTTTCTACAAATAGATAAAATGGGATATTTGCCACTTGACTTGACCTGATAAGGTCACTGGTGGTTTAGATGAACCAAAATATGCAACAAATACATATAAAACTAGTGGCATTTATGCACTGTTTTAAAATAAAGGTCACCTAAGTATGAAGAACAATGGAGAACAATTTTCCTAATATGCAAGGCTCAAGTATGTGTACAGACAACTACATGCAGGCAAGAGAGGTCAATGTCTCATGTAATTTGTACAGTTATATGTAGATTGCAATAGTCATATGTAAAATGCAACAGCCATGGTATTTCCCAATGTTGTCTTGTTGTTGCTTTCCTTAGAAAGGGGCGACAGAAAAAGGGACAAGAAGTAGAGGTAAAACTGCTGTTTATTGAGGGAAATAACTAATTCTAGAATCTCAGCCACATAGGACATTGGTGCAGTAGTGTGCAGTGTTCTCTTCTCAAAGACTATACACTAAGGGGCCAATTTACTAACAATTGAATTTCTATTTTTTCCAAAAATTTCGAAATATGTTTGGTTTTTCTATATTTCTGTTAAACTTTAAAAATTTGAGATTTAAATTTTATAGCTTTGTGAAGTTTTTTTTTATACCTCGAATGAACTCACAACTCTAATTTGTTCCGATTTAAGAAAAAAAACTGAATGGAAAAAACTTGAATCAGAGAATTTGAGGTGAACAACCGAAAACTCGAATTGTTTTCTGCGGGAAAAAACTCGAATCTGTCTCGATTGAGTTTTCGAGTGAAACCACTGAAAAAAATTCAAATATCATGAAGGCTATTAACATCTTCTGCCATTGACTTCTGCATTTTTGAGAAAACCAACCAGTGAAACATGTGTCAGGTTTTTTCCTTATTTCATTCTGTTTTTTTTAAATTTTCCTTTTAACCAATTTCACGTGTTTTTTTCTCTGTATTATTTATTAATAACAACTATATACTATGCGAATTTGGCTTGTGTGAATTTTATTCTAAATCGGTCACAACACTCTTGTTGAATGCTAAGGGGCCGATTCACCAAGGGTCGAATATCGAGGGTTAATTAACCCTCGATATTCGACTGGAAATTAAAATCCTTCGACTTCGAATATCGAAGTTGAAGGATTTTAGCGCAAATAGTTCGATCGAACGATCAAAGGAATAATCCTTCGATCGAACGATTACATCCTTCGAAGGATTCGAAGGATTTTAATCCAACGATCGAAGGAATATCCTTCGATCAAAAAAACGTAGGAAAGCCTATGTGGACCTTCCCCATAGGCTAACATTGAGTTCGGTAGATTTTAGATGGCGAACTAGGGGGTCGAAGTTTTTTCTTAAAGAGACAGTACTTCGATTATCAAATGGTCGAATAGTTGAACGATTTTTAGTTCGAATCCTTCGATTCGAAGTCGAAGTCGTAGTCGAAGGTCGAAGTAGCCCAAAAAACACTTCGAAATTCGAAGTTTTTTTACTTCGAATCCTTCACTCGAATTAGTGAATTGGCCCCTAAATGTTTTATTTGGAATATATAGAATCTATGAGTGAGTACTGTGCAATGGGTATGTTTTGATGTAATGTTACGTCTTATTGTTTGATGTTATTTTTTTACAATTACTTGCAGTAATAAATGCTTGAACTGAGTTACTTTGCATGCTATATAATTGAAAACGATGAAAATCGCTTTACATAAGTCCATTGTGTTTTCATATTATTTTGGTTTGCTTGCAGTAATTGGTCAAAAATAGGTGCAAAATTGGCCATAATGACAAGCTGCTATAGTCATGTTACAGAGGCCTAGTAAAATAGTAGTGTTTGCAAAGCTACTATAGTTTTCACTTAAAACTGTATAAAACCTGACGGATAAAAACTGAGTTATCGTGACCTCTCCTATAGAAGAATTATGTTGACTTGCCCTCTCTTTCCTCTGTTTGATGCAGGTAGCTGTTATGTTATGCAGCAGTATCTTATGTCACGCTGTATTTACAGTACATTAAAAAGTTATTTCCATATATATATATATATATATATATATATATATATATATATATATATATATATATATATATATATATATATATATATATATATATATATATATATACTCCAAGAAAGACCAGCAACACCAGGGTTTCTGTGTATCAAAGCAAAAGTGTATTCAAATAATGCATGAATAGCCATGCATGAATTTGGCTATTCATGCATTATTTGAATACACTTTTGCTTTGATACACAGAAACCCTGGTGTTGCTGGTCTTTCTTGGAGTATTCGCATTTCTTACCTTGCACCCAGGTAACAGGACGTCAGCAGGGTGCTGTCCTAGTGAGGATATATATATATATATATATATATATATATATATATATATATATATATATATATATATATATAGTTGCTGAAGGAATAAACAGATGGTAAAATGCCATCATAATGTAACAAAAACATTAACATATGATGAATCAAAAATGAAAATGCCACAGATTATCATTGTATTCTTTATAGAATGTACAGTGATTGCTTCTTTCTTTTAGACTCTGATATATTACAGTTCCAGTGTTTTGCTTTACACATAAGTGCTTGCATAAAATATGGATTATTTATTTATGCATGTGCAGTGTGCAACATGTAATTTCGGACACAACTCATTATTAACTACAATGCAGTGGAAATCGGATGTATATTGCCACTAACCTTTTCAGAGTTGGGATATATCACTGGTGTTTGGTGAAACTATATGGAAGTGTAAGGAACATGCTTATGCAAGTAACTATAATGAATTGCATCTATAAGGACACATTTGCACCAATTATAACATGACTGAACTGCTTTGAAAATGATTACTAACAAGTTATAGAAGAAAGCATGCTCATTTAAAGTCATATCTGTACCATTTTTGTAATGGCGTATGCCATTTTTTGCCCTAGTTCATTTGTGCAAGGAATTGTAGAAAAAGCTTTACAGACAGAGAACCATAGAGCATACCATTACAAATGTCAGTCATATCAGAAAATATTAATACTATGGGGCACATTTACCTAGGGTCAAATATCGAGGGTTAATTAACCCTTGATATTCGACCGTCAAAGTAAAATCCTATTCCGCTATTCCTACGATCGAAGGAATAATTGTTCGATCGAACGATTAAATCCTTCGAAACGAATGATTCAAAGGATTTTAATCCATCGATCGAAGGATATTCCTTCGATCAGAAAATCGTTAGGAAGCCTAAGGTCTTAGTCGAAGGTTAAAGTAGCCCATTCGATGGTCGAAGTAGTCATATTCGACCATTCGAAATTCAAACTATTTTCCTCTATTCCTTCACTCGAGCTAAGTAAATGGGCCCCTAAATATATAATAACAATATCTTTCATTGAGTCTGAGCTCAACCTGCTGAGATGCAACATATGGGGAACATGTGGTTAGTGTTATTTTCAAAACTAGAATTTAGGAAAACAAGTGGTACAGCATATTTGTACAGTATAGAGTAGCACCATGATATAGAGTAGACCTGTGTTCAGAAAGTATACAGATATGGGATCAGTTATCCAGAAACCTTTTATCCTGAAAGATCCAAATTATGGAAAGGCCGAAGACCCAGGCCCATAGACTCTTATACAAATAATCCACATTTTTAAAATGACTTCCTTTTTCTCTTTAACAATAAAACAGTACATTGCACTTGATCTATTCTAATATAATTAATTCTTATTGGAAGCAAAGTCAGCCTATTGGGTTTATTTACGGTCTACATGATTGTCTAGTAGACTTAAGAAATAAAGATCCAAATTACGATCTGTTGTCCAGAAAACCCCAGGTCTTGATCAGTCTAGATAAAAGGTCCCATACCGGTACTCCTAACATTGTTTCCAGTCCCACCAGGACTTTTTTTTACTGAAATGACTGCTACAGTTGTAGTTACCTTAAAACCTTTTTAGCAGGTATGTGGAAGTCACACAGATTTATTAAGAGTCAAAGTGAAAATTCAAATTTGAATTTTTCTGGACAAAGCTCTCGAATTCAAATTGTGAATTATCCAAACTTGATTTGAGCTTTAATTTGAATCTTGAGATTTATCATACTCTGGCCCTTTAATTTGACTATTCACCACCTAAAACCTGCCAAATTACAGTATAAGTCAGTAGGAGAGGTCCAGGGATCAATTTTGTGATGTTTGCAGTCTCCGAAAACAACTTGAATCAAGTTTTTTAAATTTGAATCAAGCTTTTATAATTCAAATCGAATTTGATTCGAGTTTTTGGGTTTATTCAATTCGGCTGAGAAAATTTGATTTGTATTAATACATTTTGATTGGTTGAATTTCAAATTTATGGAAGTTTATGAGAATTCGAAATTCGACCCTTGATAAATGTGCCTCTAGAACTCATAAAATTGGCTACAAGAACAATTTACCAAAATCTCTTAGTGTTATGAAATAGACCCAACTGCTTGTCTCTCCAAAGGCTCCCCATAAAGGGCTCCATATGGATAAGCTGATTGCTGTGTGCATTGTAGCTGTAACGTTATTGAATTACGAATGACCAGTATAAAGAATTTGGGCTAGGGCCTCAGATGACCCCCACCACTCAGCCCTCAAGGATTACTTCCCAGTTGTCTGATCTTGGTGAGAGCCAACCCACAGTACCTTAGCCCTCTGGAACAATCCAAACTCAGGCAGAAAAGAGACATCCCAGTCTTGACAGATAAATACAGTATGATATGTCTTGTCTCAGTTTGAGAAAGATACATGCAAATTAAGTTCCAAAATAGGGCCAACCTTACTCCTTATCAATTGGCTAAATTGTACCCTAATGACCCAGAAGTGAGAATGAAGGCACTGACCTACAGTATGTCTCAAAGGTGGGAATTATGTGGGCACTTTCTACTTGTGTTTTGGTAATGTTCTATGATACAGAGGATCTGGTGTGAGATACTAAAATGTATAGCAGAATCCTTAGTTCTCCAGAACATATGTTTGCCCAGACTGTGTCTTTTGGGTATTATAGAGATTCCATAAATGATTGCTCAGTCCAGGCACTGTTATCTTCAAATATTTTATTATGCTAGGAAAGCAATTTTCTTACACTGGAAACAGGACTCTACAACAACATTATGTAGAGACCTGTAGGGTTAATTCCCTTCCGGTAGAAGCCTCATGGTGAAGAAACCCTGTTTGGGACTAACTACAGGCGTTTCCTGTGTTGGTGCAGCATGGGCAATCCCAAAAGGTGTCACGAGGTGTTGCTGCTGCACCCTATAAAAAGAGATTTGCTATGTACTCAACTGCCATTACTGCTGGAGGATTTTTGCTGACTGTACTTCACTAAGGAGATAGTGATTTCAGCTGCCACTATGTAGAGGCAGGAGGCCTCTGATGCTGGTGTCGGCAACTCCATACCTGGGAGCAAAACCAGAAGGGTCGGAAGCTCCGGATTTCCCAAACTAAACTGTGTGTGCTTGCGCTATAGGCAGTGCTGGGAGCTCTAGTTCAGCAACGGATTCATCAAAGTTGCATTTGTTGGATAAAGATTTCTCATCACTGTGGATGCCTGTTTCCACTCTGTGTGAGCTTGCCAGCTCTGTGTGTGAGCCCTCGGGTGAGTCTGCCTGGGGAGAGTAGAGGATACAGCTGGAGTTCTGTGGCGTCACAGGCTTTTTGTGTGCCTGCCATGAGGGAGCCAGTACCTAACCGGAGGGAAAGGTATTTTGGGCTGCTAGCGCTGCCTGGGACCAAGTGTGCTCATTGGGAATAAGGGACTGAGACATTGATCTGCCAATGAGTAGTGTGGGACTTTGCCTGGCATGGAGGGCCAGGATGGGACTGGCACAGGATTCCCAGGGTAGTGGGTCATGCTGTTTAAATGCAATTGTGATGTGATTGTATTTTATTTCCCCTTTAAATCTGCACTTATCTTGTATAAAGTTATTTGTTACACAGAATAAAGTGTGTGTGTGTTGAATGTTTCCTAATGGGACCATCCGCAGGTGCATTCTCGGATCCCATTAGGTGGAAGCACTGCCTGAGAAGAATTCCCAGTACCTTTCTCCTTGCAAAGGGAACTCAGGACCCGAGTTGGTAAGCATAGTACAACCTTGGCACCAGGGGGGTTGCCAAGAGGGTGTTACAATTACATATATGGAAGAAACTAATAAAGCTTGCTGCCATATCAAAAAATTAACTTACATACAGTAACAGAGGTTGCCCTAAAAAAATTCTGTGGTGTATTGGGTACATGGTTTGCAGTAACACTATTACATAAAATCTGCATTCTCTCCCTCTACACTACTCTATTAACTTTCTACTTTATTGGTTGTTTGCTATGGTTGTTTATAGTACTGTTTACTTTTAAAAAGCAAATATAAAAAGTCAAAACAAAGAATTGTGAGTTTTAGCACGTTACATTTCGGTTTGGAATATGTACATCTATGCAAAGCATAATGTTATTTGTATTTGAATTGATAAGTAGCCTGCATTATGTGCACATTATTTTAACCTTTTCTCCTTTACAAAATGGCTTTGACACTAGTGAACAAGTGGCTGATACAATCTATATTCAGAGACACCTTCAATGTGTCTAACATAATATTTTACATACTGCCGCACTTTCATATTGATTTAATATGCCTGTCCCTTTTGGGTTTTTCTCTCTGCATTATCATAAATTATCTGCATAATTTGCCATTCTTTTTTTAATGTACATTAACATCTCATGGTGGACTTGCCCTCAGTTTGAACCATAGCATAAAGCTATATTAATTAAGCATGCCAGATAGAAAGCTAAATTCATAGTGCACGTTTTCCTGAAGTTGAACACCTTAATTCAGTGTGAACGCCCTTCACTAACATCAATTACAAGCACTTCAGTTATGGCATATCGGCAGGATAATTTGTTTTTGAGATCAAAATATAATACAACATATAGAAATTTCCTGGATGAGTTTAAATAGATACAGTTTTTATGAAATGTAAAAATAACTTGCGTCATATGAAAGAGAGAGGTCAAGCATAAAATAGTATTTCCTATTAACATATGGAATTTATTATCAATATAATGCTTGGAAGTACCATTCTGCATGTAGACTGTTTACTAAAAACATTTAAGTACTAAAACAATGTTTGCCATTGCTGTGGATCTGTGCTTGGTTAGTTATCATTAAATACATAGTGCTGACTAATTAATACATAGAATTATAAAGTCTGGTAAATCAAGAATTGCTTGTTTAAATAGGACATTTAGGACTTTATGGGAAAAAGGTAATGCTGCATTTCAGAGATCTATAGATTTATTATGGATTTTTCCCATTCCTATATTGCAAGTAGTGTAGTCACCTATCTGGTTTCACCAGGACAGCCCGGTTTTCGGAAGCCTGTCTAGGTCAAAACTGCTGCCTGGTTGCCCAACCAGGTAGGATTCTCCTTGATTGACATGATATTATAGTCCCACCCCCGTCATGAATCCTGGCCACTATGTCACACTCCCAATGCTGCATTTCCTTCCGTGGCACCCAAAGGCCTCATGTACCTAGCTCCCACTGTCCGCATGCCCACATGTATGGGACTCTAACCATGGTTCAGTATTTGATGAAGGGCACACATATAGAAGAGTGCTCTGGTATTTGTATTTTCCCATCACATATTAGACATCCCAGTTTAACACAAACATAAGGGCAGATTTACTAAGCTCGAGTGAATGGTTCGAATTGCAAAAAGTTCGAATATCGAAGTAAATTTTTGGGTACTTCGACCATCGAATAGGCTATATTCGACCATTCGACTTTGATTCAAACGATTCAAAGTAAAAATCGTTCGACTATTCTACCATTCGATAATCGAAGTACTGTCTCTTTAAAAAAAACTTCAACTTCATAGTTCACCAAATTAAAGCTACCGAAGTGCAATATTAGCCTATGGGGACCTTCCAGAAGTTTTTTTTGATCGAATAAAAATCATTCGATCACTTAAAATCGTTCGATTACTGTAATCGAGAATTTCTAAGTTTTTTTAACTTCGAAATTCGACCCTTAGTAAATCTGCCCCTTGGTGTTACAAATTTTGTTGATGAGATATAGTTAAAGTGGGAGCAGATTTCCTCCGTTCTAGGAATTATAGCACAACCTTAACATTTTCATTAAGGCTTCATCAATTCTTATATCTGCTTTGAAATTTATAAGACTGGAAAAAGTGGGGGTTCCCACAGTGATTGTATGTGATGTTAGTAGGAGTTTAAAAGGCTGTTCATGGGAATATTACTGCAATGTATGCCCATAAGTGTACTAGTGTGTGTTTTTGAACAACAATCATTGGCTGTTTGGTACTTGACATTGATGTGCAACAGAAAATTATAGCATTCTCATTGTTCCCCACAGAATGCACTATAGGTACAGAATCTCTTATCTGGAAACCCTTTATCTAGAACATTATGAAATGCAGGAAAGCCGTCGCTTATAGAATCCACGTTTAACAAATCATTCTAAAATAATTTTTTTCTCTGTAACTATAAAACAACCTTACTAAACTGAATAAATCCATATTTTTCTGGAAAGCATGTGTCCCAAGCTTAATCCTTGTAAAAGTTTGTATTTAAACAATTTGTTTTTAACCTATACCCACTGAAAAATGTGGGCAAATACTCTTCAGTGTGGGAGGGCCCTTTTTACATCACTAATTGCTCCTTACTCATGCACACATCTTAATCTGGTCCTTTTGATATCACTGAATGTTCACTGAGCATGTGCACATTTTACTTGGAGGGGATGCCTGGGGGAAGGGTACAAGACTCAGGTATCCAGTGGAGTAGACAGGTATGTATGCAAAGGTAATGGAAGACTTGGGATCTGGATATGTCCGTAATATTAAAAGCACAGGGATTAAGTTACTTTACCAATGTATTTACTGTACAAATAACAGGCTCAAATTGCCTAGTAAATCCAATCCTGAAGGTATGCCAGATTGTACCTTGTATTTGTGTTAATACAGAAGCAGCTGAAAGAAGGAAACTAATGGTTCAGCATGCTGAACTATTAGTTCTATAACAAATTAGAATTTTTGAAGAAAACATTATGTTTGTGTGTGCTGGGGTTGGTATATAGGTATTCTTTGGATAGAGCACCAATTGATCTGGCTTGTTCAAATAATGATATGCATTCAGTGCAGGCACACTAACTTTGATGACAAGCATGTCTTAAGTATCTTGTAGGAGGTTTAGGATCTTTAGCCCTAAGGAAGCTATGACCACTGTTTCTTGTCAAGGAACCCCAAGAAACTAAAATTGTAATGCATCCTGCAAGTATTACAGATGCTATTTATAGGAGATTCTGTAATCCTTTGGTGACATGCAGCTGTTTATCTTGTGCATAGTTCTGAAGGACCTAAGGAAGCAAAGGAAGGTATAACATTTTTAGAGGCACATTAATCAAGGGACCAATTTCAAAACTCCCATAAATTCCAAATTTGAGCAATCAAGATCTGTTAATAAAATCAAATTTTTTCAACTCGGAAGAATTTGAAATTGAATTTTCAATTTGACCCTTGTTAAATCTGCCCCTTAGGGTCAGATTTATCAAGGGTCAAATTTCGAAGTAGTGGGAGTTTTTTGAACTCCCATAACTTCGAGTATAAAAAGAACAACCGAAGCCTATTAAAAAAATCAAAAAACAGGCTTTATTTGGTTGTTCAAATCGAAGTAAGATCGAATTCGATCAAATTGGACTTTTCAAAAAAGTCCACCAATTGACTCCAATTAGGTTCTATGAGGTCCCCCATAGGCTAAAACAGCAGATTTTAGATGGCGAATGGTCAAAGTCGAAGTTTTAAAGAGACAGTACATGATAAATTCAGATATTCGGATTTTTTAATTTTTTTCAAATAAAATTTGGACTATTCCCTAGTCGAATGAACACAAAAATAACTTGAAATTCACATTTTTTTACTTTGAATTTTCAATTCGACCCTTGATAAATCTGCCCCTTAATGTCCAGATTAGTAAGGGATGCTGATTTGCTGCATAGAATGAATATGAATATTACACAGCATGAAGGAGAGGAAAACTGTTTGTAAGAAAGTCCTTGGTGAGAAAGTAATAAAATGTGTTAATATGAATATACATGTGGGAGACTCTGTTATAGAAATATTTTGGAGTTAACAGGGTTTATATTTTATTCACATGAAAGTAATTATATGAAAATATGATTTTACAGTTAAAGTTTGAATGTACTTGCAATGCAGAAGAATAGTTTGTTTTGATGTGTTTCTCAAAAATCAATTTAAAGGACATTGTTTTGCTTGGAAAATATAAGGGATGATAACATAACTTTCTAGCTGTACAGATATTATGTTTTATGAAAGCCAGCATTTAAAGGGATTGTGATACAAAAGAGTATGTAGGAATAAAAGATGTTTGTGACTGTCCGTCTAGAAAGGCTGCAGTAAATGTAGAAGTTAATTGCTTAATGTAAATTGTGCTCATAAATGGGGATTCACTTAATGATCCAGCTCCAGGCCCGGATTTAGGGAAAGGCCATCTAGGCCCGGGCCTAGGGCGACAGGATTTTAGGGGGGCTGCATGCTGCCCAACCACACCCACATTGGTTCAAAAACACTGGGAATGCGCTGAAGATACAATCATTTTTTAGATTTCCTATGTGCCAATCCCCATTGATGATGAAAATTTGCACAATAAAGGGGAGGGGACAGGGGCGACAAACAGCAGTGGGCCTGGGGGCGCCCACTATGTAAATCCGGCCCTTTCCAGGTCTATGTTTGGTATTGAAAAACTCTATCTGTGCTGGCTCTCGAAAATTGCCTATAAGTTTTTTTGTGGGGATTCTATATAAATAGGTTTTTTCCTGAGCTATAATGACACCCTTCTTTATAGTTTCAACCTAGTTGGTATTCTGGAAAAAGCAGTCTAGCCTGTATCTAGATGAATCTTTGGTGGGGGAAAAGACAATTTGTACAGCCATTGTAACCCCTGGTACATTAGTACCGCCAAAGCATCTTATGTAGGATTTCTTATTGAAAGATTATAAGGAATTGTGGGCTAAAATGTGGAATTTTCTCTTGTAGATCCCTGTAGAACTCTGTTTTAGTAACACATATAACGCCTATGTAAATCTTAGAACTCATCAAAACAAGTGATAGGACTAAGAGGGCAGCTAGATGGAAGTACCAGAGATGTTAAGGTGAAGAAGACTTAAAAACAGTATATTAAATATACTGAAAACCTTAAACATATGGTATTCACATGTCTAATGCCTAACACGTAATATTATTCCACAAATGATAGCTTTTTAAAGACTCAGTTAATGATTTATGGACCAGAACATTGAATAACGAGGAAGGTCTGAACAAGAGAGATGCTTTAAAAACATAGGGATTGACTTTGACCAAGTGTGTATGAAGACTAATGATGCAGCAGGCTATATTGTTTTTGGAGTTCCCCTCCATAGGAAGAGGCTTCTAAGGAGAAAGAGTATTGCTAATTATATGTTTTTGCAGTCATAAGCCTTTATTTTGGGGGTTGTTTATCAAGGTCCGAATTTATCTCAGTTTTTCTAAGTTAAAATCCGAACAACTCCCATAACCTGAATAGACCTTATTTATCACTAAAAAAACCTGATAAAATGGCAAAAATATGATAACTTTGGACCTTTGATTTAAAAGTACAAATTTTTCTGGACTTTTCCGCAAATAATACTTTTTGGTCCGAAATCATCTGATATCAGTACAGACAGCAGTGCAGCCATTGGGACCTTCCCCATTGACCTACCTACCTTGGACCCCGAGAGCTTTTAGATGCTGGATTTTTAATTCAGGCCTTTCAGACCATCTAACTGAATTTTTCGGATTTCAAGTATTTGATGCTTGATAAATAACTCCCTTAATGTTGACTACTTTATTCAGAAATAGCAGAGTTATAAATGTTTGCACTCATGTAAATATTATTTGTGACTTAGATATGATTTGGAGTTAGGTACCTAAAATCTGTTTGCATCTGGCCTTGGATTATGATAATTATTTTCGACAAACACTTGTCAAAGAACATGATAAATGCCGGTAACAGTCTAAACTGTGAAAACAATTATTCATGCATAAATGTACAAGCATAAGGATTGATTATGTTTATTTTAATTCTATTGACAAAGTAAAAACTTGGGGGCACATTTACTATGGGTCGAATATCGAGGGTTAAATAACCCTCGATATTCGACCATCGAAGTTAAATCCTTCGACTTCGAATATCGAAGTTTAAGGATTTACTGCAATTCGATCGAACGATTAAATCCTTCGAATCGAACGATTCGAAGGATTTTAATTCATCGATCGACCGATTTTCCTTCAATCAGAATTTGCTAGCAAAGCCTATGGGGACCTTCGCCATAGGCTAACATTAGTGTTCGGTAGGTTTTAGGTGGCGAAGTAGGTGGTCGAAGAGACAGTACTTCTACTATCGAATGGTCGAATAGTCGAACGATTTGTAGTTTGAATTGTTCGATTCGAAGTCGAAGTCGTAGTCGAAGGTCGAATTAGCCAATTCGATGGTCGAAGTAGCCAAAAAAATCCTTCGAAATTCAAAGTTTTTTTCCTTCTAATCCTTCACTCAAGCTAAGTAAATGTGCCTCTAAGAGTTGGTGGTGGTAAAATTTACATTGAGGGGCCGATTTAGTAAAACAGGAGCATTTTAAGAAGAACTGGCATTTTTTTTAAATTCATGACAAAGATGTGTTTGGGGAGAAAATATTTTTTGCTAAATTTACTAAAAAGGTTTCTCATGGTTTTCTGGCTAAAAGTGTCCTCTGCTCTGATATAGTATAAACAAATAGAACATATAGAAAAGTATATTGACTTTGCCAGGCATTCTATAAAACTTTCAAAAAGTGTCTAAGTTTGCATAAGATTTTTTTCTTGTAATGGCCACGCAGAGGAAAGCTTTGCTTGGGACTAAATATATTTCCAGCAAGGAAAATATTGTAGATAGTAAATTGTGTTAAGTTCTCATATTTTTCTGCAACACTGCTGCAATTCTCAAAATGATTTTCACAAATGTTTGTTAATTTAAATTAGTCCTGTAGTTAAAAAGGGAAATATTGGAATTATTCAACAATTTTATTCATAAAAAGCATGGGTGGACGTAAATATAATCATGGATCAAAGAAAAAATAAATACAATAAAAATAATAAATAATAATATATATATATATATTATAATACAAGTATTCTTAAAAAAATATTAAAAAAATGTGCAGTTCTCATTTATGCTTCCTTCCTCTGATCTGCACATACTAAAAAACCAAAGCATTTTATATGCTTTTAAATGTACTTTTAACTTGCACAGGTAAAAACTGTGTGTTTGCTTCAGTACAGGTTAAATACATAAGAGTTGCTGCATAGCCACAGGGAAAGCCGTCCAAATTGAACAGGACTAAAATGCTTGTTTACAAAATAGGTGAGCTGTGTAGAATACAGTGGTTTTAGTTCTTACAAGGTATTCATGAGTCTCTACCATAGAATGACATATACAAACTTTAAGGGGGCTATTTACTAAAATCAAATTTATCTGGTAGGGCTTTTTGGGCAAAAACTAGAATTTTTCTTGGAAAAAAATTTAATATTTTGAGATTTTTTATACCCTGATGCTGCAAAAAGTCTGAATCTGAAAATCCACCATCTCAGACCTGAAAAAAAATCAAGTGATTCAGAAAAAAAACCTGAAAAGAACTACAATTTGGGTTTTCGCTCGATTTAATCAGTTTTTTTCCAGATCCGATTAATTTGAGTTACCCCTGGGGTGTCAGTCATGCACTGGTGATTCCTGCAAGAATAAAAAACTTAGAAGTAGAAAGTAGTCACAAAAACAATTATCTCTCTGGGGACACTTTCAATTTCTGTTAAAATGTTCTATAGACCTAAAGGTCCAAAGTCATAAAAACCTTATCCAGTAGAGTTTCAGCAGAAGAATATCCCAAGATAATGTTGATAATGATGTTAAATGTGTTACAGATGTTCTATTGGGTTCCTAATTTAAAATAGAATTTCCTTAATTATTTTTATCCATTTGTCCTATTTTTATTTAAGCCAGCAGTAAATTGTCTCCTTTGACTCATCATGCAATATGTACAATTACTGTACATGCTTTCTCTCTCTCTTTCTTTAAATTCTAAGCTTTTCCAATGGGCAATGGGTTTTCTACAAAGCATAACACATTTCAAAGCACAGGAAATCATTTTATGTGAATTAGTGCCAGATCTCCATTATATATACCTATTTGATGCTAGATGAATTGAGATCCTTGTGGCTTTAATCTCTGTACAAGAATACAAGTAAAGATGATATGGAATAGATGTATAGATTATATGTAGAAATGTATTTATAAGCCAGTGCATGCACCTGGGATCATTAGCAATCAGCCATGCAGCTGTCACGGTCGGCACCCAACACCAGAACAAACACCAGGCACCCTGGTCTCGGCTCGTGCTTCACCAGTAGTGTGACCGCCTTTGGGCCTCGGGAGGAGCCCTCGGCTTACTTGGATGGACTTAAACGAGAGGTGCAAGATGAGGGTTCTGGATAGGCAGAGGGGCACAACAGTAAAGCAAAGTCTTTGGACAGAAGATCGCAGTACAAGGTGTTTAGGCAAAAGAGTAGTCAGATCAGACCGGGTCGAGGCAGGCAGAGAATAAACATTATCAGACAGGCAAGGGTCAAACCAGGGAGTCAATCAGAGGGTTAATCAGAAGAGGTAGTCAGTAATCAGGCAAGGGTCAGAATCCAGAAGTCAGAATAGTCGAATAGCCAGGCAGGGGTCAAAAACAGGAATCAAACAGGTTCAGAATATAGCACAAGCTCAGAAGCACCAGGAACAAAATCCTATCATGGGCAATGTAAAAAATCCAAACTCTGCCTTTAATACTTTAAATTTCGCGCCACTGCGCGCTGACGTCACACGCCAGCGCGCATGCGCACATAAAGCAGGAAGAGACGCACCGCGCGCGCCCTAAACATCTCCCATTTGCGGCCCAGAAGAGCAGCGTGGCGGGCGTCCCCGCCGAGGGGGCTGCAGGCATCCCTGCAGACCCCCTCCCACTAGACCACCAGGTAAGGTTGTTACAGCAGCCCAGCATTAACTCTCTTAACCACGGTATGTGTTAACAACACAATGCAAACACAAAAGCTGCACTGTCTGTTTCTGCATTATCTTTAAACAATAGTAATTTCTGGAAATGGCTTATGCTAGTTCTTTGGGGTTTCCTTATGCCAAACATAAGGCCTAAAACCATCTCAGCCCCCACATTGCTGCTTTTGTGAAGGTTTTCATGTTACTCTTGCCCCCCCCACAAAGTCTTCAGGCAAGAATTATGTTCTAATACAAGAATATAGTGAAAGGACCAGTTCAGGCAATTTTATACAATTCTAATAAACAGTTTTATGTTTGTTTAAGACTCTTTTTTTAGTGATGTAAAAAGCACAGTGGGCTAAATAGCTGATGCCACACCGTTTAGCATTTGCCTAAAGGTGACATTTCTGTCTGTTTGTTTCTTAGTCTATACAAACTAACTTTATCTCAAATCCATATGAAATGTAAGGGCCTTGTTTTGTGCATAGAGCTCACTGGAATCCATTGCTTTTGTGTAGAAGGAATGAGGATATGGTTGTCACCTTTTAAGTACTGTAGTATAATATCAGCCTGGACTTGAAGGAGGTAGGCCTATGACACAAGCGGCATGGTTGTGACATCAATGAATGGGATTTTGCAGATCAATGACATCAAGAGGCTGTCTGATACAGAAGCATAGGAATGAAGAAAGGTACGTTTTTTTCCAGGCATTGGGGTAGATTTAGGGGCACATGTACTTAGCTCGAGTGAAGGATTAGAAGGAAAAAAACTTTGAATTTCGATGTTTTTTTTTGGCTACTTCAACCTTCGACTACGTCTTCGGCTTTGAATCGAACGATTCGAACTAAAAATCGTTTGACTATTCGACCATTCGATAGTCGAAGTACTGTCTCTTTAAGAAAAAATTTCGACCCCGTAGTTCGCCAACTAAAAGCTACTGAAGTCAATGTTAGCCTATGGGGAAGGTCCCCATAGGCTTCCTAAGTATTTTTAGGTAGAACAAAAATCGTTCGATCGTTGGATTTTTCGTTCGATCAAACGATCGAACGAAAAATCCATTGATCGACCGATTTTTGTTCCATCGATATTCGAAGTCGAAGGATTTAACTTTGACAGTCGAATATCAAGGGGTAATTAACCCTCGATATTCGACCTTAAGTAAATTTGCCCCTTAGAGTGGTTTGGGTTTGATCAGGGGTGGAACAAGAGGGTATCACGAAGTACTGTACATTGCAGGTAAATTGCTATACTGGATCTAGCCTTGGACGCTATTTTACCGGCTAGCGTGGTAAAATACTGGCCAGATGACAACCCTAAATTGGGGAACTAGTTAACTCATGAAATTGACTCAAGGCTGTTTATTATTATTTTTATTATTATTATTAAATGGACTCAAAAGATCAGCTTATTATAGATGAATCAACTCTATGCTATGGCTTGACTTATTAGTGTTTTAGCCACATGGAATAGGGGTGGGAGTTGGTGCTTGAATAAATAATGTCATAAATATACTGACTACTAGCAGAACTATTGCTAAAATGGGTTGGACATGTAAATAAACTTGATGATATATGAATTACCAATTATTTAGTTCAGTGTGTTACTATGAATACTAATGGTGACATTGGGGTGTTAGTTCATTTTATCTTGTATAGGAGTTATATGACACTGTATTAATTATTAAAACAAGAATGACATTAGGGGCAGATGTAAGAAGGGTCGAATATCGAAGTCGAACGATTTAGCGCAAATCCTGCGATCGAACGATCGAAGGATTATTCGTTCGATCGAACGATTAAATCCTTCGAATCGAACGATTCGAAGGATTTTAATACAACGATCGAAGGAATATCCTTCGATCAAAAAATCACATCAAGCCTATGGGGACCTTCCCCATAGGCTAACATTGACTTCGGTAGCTTTTAGCTGCCGAAGTAGGGGGTCGAAGTTTTTCTTAAAGAGACAGTACTTCGACTATCGAATGGTCGAATAGTCGAACGATTTTTAGTTCGAATCGTTCGATTCGAAGTCGAAGTAGTAGTCGAAGGTCGAAGTAGCCCATTCGATGGTCGAAGTAGCCCAAAAAACACTTCGAAATTCGAAGTTTTTTTAATTCGAATCCTTCACTCGAGCTTTGTAAATGTGCCCAATGTTAGTTTTTAATCTAACAAAGGACAATAACAAATAACAGATTCTCAGCATACAAATTGCAGGTATCTCATTTATTGTTTAAAAAGTGAAAGCAAATGCAATGTTTCATTTAGTAAGTTAAATTACCATTCTAAAATGTTGTACTGCATTTGCCTGTACTTCTGCCACAATTAATGCAGAAATACTGTAAAGTCAATAACCCCACCTGTCCACAACCTGGTAAACTAAATTGCTTATGTTTTGTGCTTTGCTCCTGGGGCAAGCTAATATACCTGCTACTCTGCAAAATTGTCAGAAAAGGAACTATTGAAATCTTATAACTGTCAACCAAAAGGATGAATGAATGGGGATATCGAAATCTTGACAGTATTTTCTTATCTAAGCCTACAATTCGAATGTCTTAAGGGGTTATTGACACCTTAGAAATCTTTTGTTGCAATGACAGCAGAAGTCCGCATTCTTGGTAGTTAAAGGTTATGTGCCAGGGGGAAGGCACTTACTTCATCTGACTCAAGCTGAATGTTTATAAAATCATATATCTTTCACGTACAAGTGGTCTGCTTTCTTTGCATAAACACAAATGTGATTTGCTTTCTTGCCTGAACATTTAGCTGTTATTAACAGCCATATTGCTTGAAAAAGAACACAACCCATGAAGTGACAGATGAATAACATTATTTTCAGAGTACCAAATATATAACTTTATTAGAAGCGTTTCAAGCTCAGTCATTTCCAGAGGCAAGAAAGCAATGCACATCTGGCAAGGAATAAATTGTAACAAGGATAAGTTGGGTAAATACAAACCTACTACAAACTATTTGGAGTTTGCAAGTGATTTGTAAAACAGATGGTGAACAAACAGCTATAGAAAAATGTATCACAGATTCCTTAATCCCAGCTGTTTACGACATGTTGAGTGAGATGCAGTAACACTGAATCAGTGAGCTTCTAGCTACCAGAACATTGTCACAAACTGCCTAAAATATCAACGCTCAGTTCTAAATATAGTCATAATAAAGTTACAGTTCATGTAATGCATTTTGCCAGCTGCAAAACTAGAAGCATACAAGTAATAAAAAGGTTGTCACTGGGTGAACAATATACATTGTCTTATAAAAAATAAAAAAAAGGGTTTCCCATGGAATGTGTGCATAGAAAGTTCATGCGAAACATGTAACAAGTTTGTTATTATTGTCCTGTTGTACTTGTAATAGCATGCTGGAAAAAAAGATGCCCTAAGCCCTAAATTGAATCTGCACTTTAAGGAATTTTGCATAATAGCTAGCATCAGTTTTTGTATTTGAAAATACCTTTAATTTTATGTGAGAGCATAATAAATAACATGGATCAGATCTAAGTTAAAAATATGCATTATCTATGAATCACTTTAACATATTATAATGGGAGGGTCTTTGTTTAAGAAACCAGGAAGTGCAAAAATGTCTACAGACACCAGACCTCATAGCCAAGACACTGCAGTAAAAACCGGGACATCACTTTTTTCTCTTCTGGTGTTATTGAACTTAATAGCAGAGGAATCAGAAAATTATGCTAGTGATAGGGTGGAGGTAGCAATATGTTGTTTTTACTTTAGGTAAATATACTATGGGATTATAATTCCAGAAAACTTTGTTAGGGCTTGTGAAAAACACTAGACTAGACATTTTATTTTTGGTCTTGACAAATTATAAGACTGTAATTATGTACCATTTGGCTGTGCCTCACATTGAAAGTTATTCAACAGCTGGAAGCTTTCTTTGTGAATTATATTCAAACGAGAAACAACATCCATGTGCTAAATGAGCAGTTGATTACTTCTGACACTTGTAGTCTTCAGTGATTTGTGAAGATAGAAGTTATTTCAGGAAAAGCATAGCTTGAATTATTGTTTTATGGGGTTGTTACAGTCTGTAATTGTTCACAAACAAAAGTACACTGCTAAATTATTCTAATTGACCACATATACAGGTCTGTATTCCAGTGAACATGGTTTGATGTTTTCTTCATCCAACAGGATTTGTGTGAGATCTCAATATAGAAAGAATGGTGGTGAAGAGTGGATGTGACACGCAAAGATAATGCCGCAGAAAATGCATCTGTAACAGACTTCTGTCAATATCCAGTCTTGTTTCATTAAAAGATGTTTTGCCTGAAGAAGTCAGGGAATGCACGCATTATCATTTGTTATATTGGCTCTGCAGTTTCACCTTCATTTGATAAATTGCCAGTGCCAGTGACAAAGTGCTTTCTAATATATATATATATATATATATATATATATATATATATATATATATCTATATATATATATATATATATATATATATATATATATATATATATATAGCAGTATGCAAAAAACAAAACGTTTTTCAAATAGTTAAAAAAATTTATTTTATTTAATGCATTTAAAAAAAACAGATCAACGTTTCGGTCTTTGTCTAAGATCTTTCTTAGATATATATTAAAGTGTAAGTGGCAGTGACAGTGAGGGCCGAAACGTTGGATATGCGAGTGATGAAAACATTTGGAGTGCTTATCCATTCTGAACATTGTACCAAGTACCCACAATTGGATTTGGATGTAAGAGTGCGGGTACTTTTCAAATCAATATATATATATATATATATATATATATATATATATATATATATATATATATATATATATATATATACAGTAAGCCAATAAAATGTAGCACCTTTACATCACTCTAATTTTGCTTTTACAACGTAGTGCACGTTTTTTTATCTAGTTGATATAATGGTAAAAAAAAAGAATTCAGTCCTCATCTGTTTGTAACTGTGCTTTTAATAAATGATAAATAAAATATTCAAAACTCTGCTATATGTGTGAGAAAATGGTTAGCTGCCATATCAAAAGTACGCTTATGGATAAGTGTCACACACTATTATATGTTAGCTATGGGTCCATCTCCATTTTATATAAATACTGATAATTGATAATCTGTTAACCATGCAATGAAATATAAATATTGAATTTGACATAAAATATATCATAGATTTGGATTGACAACATCTCTTCACACATAGTAATAACACTATCTTGGTTATGTCTAATAGTCTCATGTGTGTGGCATTACTCTACCTATATATCTATTATATATGTACTTGATGTCTCATGTGTTTCCTTTTATCCCACTATTTACTATTTTTTTCACATACATTTTTGATGTATTCACCATTCCCTAAACTGTCTGCCTGTAGCTGGTATAAACCATTACGTGCTAAAAAAAACCCAGATAATACAGTCAGCTAAATGTATCTTTTATATGCAGATTTTTTTAGACCTACTAGCCAGTTACTTTCCACTAAAAAAAATTTTTTTTAATACTTTATAGGGACTATTTTTTTTTCACCTTAAAATTAAGACAGGTCATTTGGGATGGTAAAAAAGGAAATATATTGTACAAAAGCAAATAAACCCCATAAATGTATGGATAGTTAAAATAAAAATCTAAATAAATCTGTTCTCGCCAGATTAGTGTGAGGCACAAAACAATTAATACCATTTAAGAAAAACTAGTAGGACCTTCTAGTCTGCAGAATTTGTGCAGTGTTTCTGAAAGTCACAGCCATTTCTGTCCCTGATTGGGATACTTTTAGGTGTAGGACAAGTTGTATTTTAACTACTACCTTTGTTGGAAGCATTTTTTGGATCATCTATCACCCAATTAGTGATTCTTGATATTGCTTTATAGTTTTCCAATTAATAAGAAAGTCAAAGTAATTAACACAGTGCAATATATAAACCAGTTACTCTGTGGCCATTATATATGCCTCTATAGTAGTAATGATCGATGCCTTCAAACATGTCACAGGAGTTTCTCATTTTGAATTTTGTTAGGAGTGACACACACCCATGCTCAGTGTGCTTTGAGCAGCTAACCTTGAGGGTCATCACAAATCATCAACAGAAAATGAGGTTTGCCTGTCATATAAGCTGATGCTGCAGGGCTGATTTTTAAATTCTGATGCTAATTGTGCTAGTTTCTGAGCTGTCATGTACCAATGTGAATAATTTACCAATAATTTACCAATCAGCCTTATATTGTGACATATTTATATATATATATATATATATATATATATATATATATATATATATATATATATATATATATATATATATATATATATATTATTATTGCATTGGCCCCTAAGTAAGTGACAGCAGCACAGAGCATGTGCAGTGAATCAGCAAAAAAGGAGATGCTACTGGGACAACTTCAGAGGTACAGATCTTTACTGCTAAAGGACTATGGTTGCCTTGGGCTGGTACAGAAGCCCAAAACATAATGTACACCATTTGTAGCCTACTTGTTTAGTTAAGCTTTAGTTCTTCTTTAACTATTGCTCTTTTGCAACCGCTGCAATGTGCATTCATTTATCAAGGGCTCCCATGCTACATGTAAAAGGAGAGATATATCCATGTGCCCACTACACCTAAGCTGTCTACTGTATGTAGTCCTGCAAGGTAGTATATGGGCCTCATTTAATCTTGTGCGTTAATTTTAAAAAGTGTTATTTACCAAGTGACTGTAAAATATGCTTTTTTTGGTTCAGTCTGCATTTTGTAGCTGGAGACCACAGAAAGACATAGCAGATAATGCAGAAAAAATACTTAATATGCATAGTAATGTTTCCATCACATGTTAAATAAGCTACCAAGTATGTCTGCTTCAGTTGTGTATTATTATTTGTACTTTCCATGAGAAAGCTTTAAATGCTGTGTAGGCCTAGAGTCGGTAAGCCATTACCAGGGGGACTCTGATTTTCATTTACAAATAGTGTTCTGATTTCAAAAAGCAGCTCTTCGTCTCCACGCCAATGCTGAGGTGTTCATGAGCCAAGGTATTTTTATTCCCAAAATCAATCTGCACTACTAAGATATTATTACTATGATCGCAGAAGTGTTGTGCCATTGCCAGAAAAAAAGAAGCTGAGTTTCATTTTCATAATTATGCTTTAATTTAGAAAGGTTGCAGTTAATATTCAGAACCAGATTATTGCTGACATAACAGATGTTTCTGTAAAATGATGTTTTTTTTAGCTAAACCCATCAGAGCTTATACATTAACAATACATTTGCTACAACTACAAAGTTATTTCATTCTCATTCTACGGAACATAGCAATTTCTGTACTGTGGAATAGTCGATGAAAATGATCCAGGTTTCAACATTTCCCTTCTTTGGCTTTGATCCAGATCATGGCTTGGCTGAGTGTTAATAAAAAGGTAAAAGCCAAAAGGGAACCATTCCAGATTCTGTTAAACATCTCAGAGTACACAGAACAAAGCACCATTACACCTTAGAGCTGCATTAAGTGATTTGGTCTGCAATGTTGGTTACCAGAAATGCAAAACTTAGATGTCAACATTACGTCTGAAGGAAAGTGTATTAATAAATAAGTTGTATTCTTTGATGCATCGGGAATTTCATTTGAAATTGCACATTGCACAGTGCATTTGCAGTTGTAAATGACATATTAAATGTATTAGTAAATATCAACCTTTCCAAGCTCCAAAATTCTTGAATAAGTACCAGCACAAAAGACTCATTATCAAAACATAGATGCTAACCACAAACTTTTTTTGGTTAGGTTACTAGTTACTAGTAGTGCTGGTTTTGAAAGATCATAAAACATAGCCAATCCACGGTGGGGAGAATTCACAACAGTGGAGTAAACAGAAATTGGAGCAAGACAAATAATTGTTAACTTCGGTTAAAAGAACATGAAGTTTACACAAGCCTTAATCCATTTAGTGACTAAGAACACAACTTTAGCACCTCCCAACATTTGAAAATCCCAAAGAGGGCTAACAATATTTGGGTTATGGAAAGTTTGGACACCTTTCTGGGGGTCTTGGGGCTGTGCTTTATGTGTTATTACAGTATTGCTAATAAAAATGAAATTCCCATTTAAGCTGTAAATCTCATCCGACTTATATGCAACCTCGACAGGTCTGAGATGGCAGATTTTCAGATTCAGGCTTTTCCGTCCTCTGGGTTTAATAAATTCCGAAAAATAAATTCCATGGTTTTTGCATTTGGAGTTTAGTAAATAACCCCCTAAGTGTTTTGGCTTATTAACTCCATTTCTAATTCAGAAATGGAATGGTGAAATATCTTTACTCCAACTTTTTGATGTAAAAAAAATATTTTCTACGATTGGCATGATTTTTTGCTACAAATGTATATGTTACTCCAATTCAATTTCAAATTGGCATTACCACATTTTTTAACCCTTAGGTTATACAACTACAGGAGAACTGGAGTGAAACTGTTTATCACAATTAGAAAGAACTGTAGGTAATGGGTCATTTAATGGCATGTGAATGCTTAAGGCTTTGCAGCAGTTGATGGATTTATTGGAAAACACATGTTTATCATTGTGTCTCTATAAATGGTATTTCGTTTAGTAGCTTTAAATAAATCCTTCCCTAGAATAAATGTTCCCATAAAGGTTGGTACCATGAGGAAGTGTATAATGCTGCAGATGGAGCTAATTTAAGCAAGTCTGCAGTTTGCCATAAGTCACTGATTCACTTGGCACAAGTCTCTTTCAACTAATGGACAAGAGCTGTAGTTCATTAGAGTAGGCAGAATGAGCACATTGGTGCTTGCTACAAGTCACTAAGCAAGTACAAGTTTCGGATTCGCTATCTGGAAAACCCGTTACTGAGAAAACTCGCATAAACTACATTTTAATCAAATAATTCAAAATGTTTTAAATTATTTATTTTTTTCTTTGTTGTAATAACCTTGTACTTGTTCCCAACTAAGATATAATTAATCCTTATTGTAGACAAAATAATCCTATTGGGCTTAACACATTTTTAAATATTTTTTTTAAGAGACTTGAGGTATGGAGATCCAAATTACAGAAAGATCCCTAATGTCTGAGCATTCTGGTCCCATACCTCTATGTACACTAATTCCTTTGTAAATAGTCTCAATGCTCAGTGAGTTATGCATGTTTTTAGTCATTCCTTAATAAGCTTAATGTCAATGCCCTGTCTAGGAGAGAAGGGCTGTCAGACTTCTTCACCAATGATAACAGGGGAATGGAGGAAATGCAAAAAGCAGTGCAAGGAACATTTTAGAAGTGTACATGCAACAATTCAGCTTAACTTTAATGATTAAACAAAAGTTAAAAACATTGTTTTAAAAATGTTATTACAGGAATAGCTCTCATATTATGAAGCAACAAAAAACAATTACTATAAAATCCTTTACCTCTTCAATGTAAAGGTTTGTAAAACAGCATGTACAGTATTTATAACATATACAGATTATAGGCATATACCCTATACGGTTTATATCTCTATTGCATACTGACCACCAGCTGCTGTGCAGCAATGGCAATAATGTATGCTGCATTAGACCTTTACTTTTAAAATATCTTCCTTTGCTTCTTTCACTCACCATTATGGTGACCTTTTGAAGAAGTAGTCATTTATTTGATACACTCAGTATGATTTTTTTACTCCTGATATTGACATATGAGTCCCTGGAGAATATCCATGTCCAATCATCTAAATCTTTTCACTGGCAGGAGGAACAGAAAATATTAAGGCAACTTCTAGTGTTTTATGTGCGAGCATTCTGTGTCCACTCTCATTGGAAGTACTAAATACATGAGGATGCGATAAGCTGATTCTAGCTATTATATTAAACAAGATACCAATTTACATCAGAACAAAACACCCAGTCTTAATATTTTAATCTGCTATTATCTATCTGTGCCTTTTCTTTTCAAGCATCAGCGTTATGATTTAATAGGTTTTAGCATAATGTTATTATAAGTTGCTTAAAGTGAGTTGTACAGTATTATTACTGTAAGTAATTGCCTGTTCAACGTCAATTTCTCTGAAATTCAGTGAATTACAGACATGCACGCACACACACATGCATGAAAAGACCATCACATTACTCACTGGACTAGTGGCAAAGTAAACAGTATTGCATAAAGCATTGAATTCTGAGTTCTTTCTTCCATTCACACTAGATAAAGGTTGAAATTCAAGGCCAAAAACATTGATACAGTACTTCCTTACAGGAATAATGCTGCCCATTGCCTTCAGAACCACCTTAATTCCTTGTGCAAAACAATAAAATCTTGGAAATATTTCTAGTGGGATATTGTATTGCGTTTCATGTAGGAAATCCTGCAGTACTTTACTGGAGCAAACAGATCAGCAGGCTTAATTGATGCATAAAGTACATATGTTGCACATGTCTTGCTGTTCATTTGGTTAGAAAGTGAAAACACAGCTCAGCATAATTTGCCATATTTGTAAAACGACATATATTTCTGTACATGCTATTTTCCTTAAAGTAGAAGGAAAGGTTAAAATTAAGTAAGCTTTATCAGAAAGGTCTATATTAATGTACCAGTAAACCCTCCATGTAATGCTACTCTGAGTCCTCTGTCAAAGGAAACACTGCATTTCTTTCTTTTTAGTATTAACACATAGGGGTATATTTATCAAAGAGTGAAGTTAGACATCTCCACAGTCCGCAGAGTGAAATACCGTCTCTCTCTCCATTCATTTCTATGGTTTTTTTTAAAGGCGTAATCATCAAAGGGTGATAGTTCATCATTTGACAAATATGCCTTTAAAAAATCCCAAAGAAATGATTAGAGAGAGGATTTCACTCTGCGGACTGTGGAGATGTCTAACTTCACTCTTTGATAAATATACCCCATGGGCTTCTGTATCAGACTTAGTGATGGGCGAATTTGCGTCATTTCGCTTTGCCGGAAAATGCTCGAATTTCGCACGAAATTCACAAAACGGCACCGTCGTTTCGTTTTTGACGTCGGCGTCCGCCCGGCGAATTTTTTCTGGCAAATTTTAGCGGGCATTTCGCGAATGGCGGCGAATCACGCAAATTCGCCGCAAATTCGCGCCTGGCGAATAAATTCGCCCATCACTAATCAGACTTCCCTCTTTCAGCTTAAACCTCCAGGGCTAAGGCTTGAGCATGCTCAGTTTACCTCTCTCTCTCTTGCCCTCCCTTCCTCCTCCTCCTCTCCATGTTGTAATCTGAGCCCAGAGCTATGAGCGATCAGAAAGAGACTCCCTAGGGAGAAGCTAGGTAGAGGGAAACCTATGTGCCTCTCCCTCTGCAGCCTCTCATGAATACAATGCTGCAAAAACACAGGCAGCTCTGTAGTCATAGGGGTGGCTTCAGGCCTCTGCCCTCAGAAATGTCCCCTATTGTTTCCCCTACCTACTTAAACATGTACATTGGGTTATTCTTAATGAATAGTGATGGGCAAATTTCTTCACCTGGCACAAATTTGCGGCGGAAGTGTTACATCAAAAATGTTTTGCTCCGACGACAGTTTCAATTTTGACACTGACGAATTTTGCCAACGTCCAAATTCGTGAAGTTTTACCCCGTTTAATTTGCGAGTTTTGTGGCGAAGCGAAATAGGACAAATTCGCCCATCACTATTGATGAATGTATATAATGTTTAACAGTAAAATAGGGAGATGAATATACAAAGTACTTATAGTAAAGAGTAAGTATCACAGTTTAACCTTTGGCTCCTCAGAATAGTGAACAGTGAATAGAGGAGCAAAACATCATAGTAGGATTAGAGTTGCCTTGGAAGCAGACAGACAGGGTTATCACTGCTTTATTTTTATGCAAGCTTAATAGTGAATAGGCAGTGATAAACTAAAACAAATAATTAAAATACAGTATAACAAAAAAAAAAAAGGATGGGGATACTCATAGGCTGCCTTTTCCCATAATATATATATATATATATATATATATATATATATATATATATATATATATATATATATATATATATATATATATATATCATACTTTACTTTGGCTATTAATTTAAGTAATGCCATTCCAAAAAAAACGCACTTAGCATAACAATTTTTAACATAGATTCTATAGCAATTTGTCTTGTGTAGAACATTACCTTTAATAAAATAAAGCACTGTCAAGTGTTAGACACATTTGTCAAAATAATAATGGCAAAATCAATAGTTTTTAAACTTTCAGTATTACAGCCATGAAAAATGCCTACTTTTTCACTGAAAATATTTGAACTTGTTATTCAGAAGATTTATTGACTAAAGCAAAGTACAACTTACTTACAATAAACCAAATTCTAAAATATGGTATTCAGGTGCATGCCTGTATTTCTTTGTGAGAAATTGTGAGTTAAAATGGGAAAGCTAAAGTACAGTGCTGGACAGGTTCACTGGCTCTCATTACTCAGCAATGCACAGTAAAATGGTTTGGAAAATCTCATATGCAAACACAAAATTATTTTGCATTTTCTTATACCCTAAGGAGCATATTTTACAGGAAGAAAACATTTTTGTGGACTTGGAAAGTTATGCTGCCACTTTGCAAACAGGGACTGATTTATAAACTGGACTCCTCTAGGCCATCCACAACCCACACACACCAGCATGCATGGACTTCAATGTTATTTTATTCATTCTTCCAGCAGCTGGGCACTGACCATGCTGAAGATTTAAAAGACTATAAAAAATCCCCTGCGCATACAGTGCTCCAGAGGCAGATGCTGCTGGGCGGCATTACGCCCTAGGTCCGGGCTTCCTCCCCTTCCTACAAATCCGGGTCTGTTTGCAAAGCCGTAGCCATTCTAATTTCTTGGGGGTTGAAAATGTTTAAAATGTTTGGTGTTGAGCTTTTTAAAACTGATACACTTTTAAGAATGCTGTTTCTAGAGATTCTTGTAAATCCCTGCGAAAATAAATGCTTTTATCTCTTGTTTTTTTTCCATGATTGCAGTTTTTTTTTTTAAAATCAATTATAATTATTTGTGATGGCCTAACAGCACTTACAATGCTGAAGTCAGAACCAAGGAGGGAGCAGCAATGCAGGCAGACAGAAACAGTCAGAAACAGTCACAATACCCAATGGTTGAAGAGTCAAAGTCGTAATCCAGACAATTGTCAAAGGCAGGAGGCAAAAAAACAGGCAGAGGGGTCAGGAACAACCTTTATTTGAGCACTGAACCTGGGTCTCCAGTGCCCTTTTATTTAGAATTTTTTCATGGAAACATGGTACAATGATACCACTACACATCCATGAGCACCCCCATCTTGCTGTTACAGTGCTCCCCTACCCAATGCCCCTTACACATTTATAAAAATGATTGTCCTTTCTATATCAAATCTGCTGAGATTCAGGTTTAAGAAATCATGGGGTGGCGGGCTGTGGAAGTCCCCACCCCCAGGGTTGCAAGCAAAAAACTATTTGGATAGCTGCAAATACATAAGAATAAAATAAATAAGATCATCTACATAGAAAGCAAAACCAATCATGTCTGTACTTTTTTCTTCCTTGCAATTTGTCTTCAAACACAGTCACAGCCTATGTGCCTATATTTTAGAAGAATGTTCCTCCAGACAGACAGCAACCCACCAAAGAATAGGGTGCTATGTAGTAAAAAAATAGAACAAGTACAAAATGGGGCCCATCTATTTACATGCCTCCAATGTTGCTCTATTAAAGCTTTTTGTGTTGTGTTTGTTTCTCCCTTTTAGGCTATTTAATTTATTTATTCATTTAATACTTATGAACTTCAGATATTTGAAGATATGCCCTTGCATTGCATTGTTTTTCAAGAGCTGACTCTTCCCAATCTCTGGACCTACAAATCCTAGCATAAGCTTTTTGCAGTGAATTTTTATAAATGTTGCCACTAAAACATTGGTATTAAAAACAGATTTTTATGCTTGTCCCTGAAAGTCTAAAAGAAATCTTTCTTAAAGTTTGATTTTATAGATGTACTTATCAGAATGGTTTGACACAGGACCCAATTGAAAATACACTCAGGGCTGCATTGACAGCATCCTACTCGTTTATATCTTGCTGTGTCCTTGGATTAAAAGTGCTTTATAATCCATGGCGCCATTTCTAGGAACTGAAACAATACATATGTAACCTAGAAGAGCTGCATATACTTCTGGTCTAGCAATTCTAATTCATTTTTTTCTTAGGGACACTACATTATTAAAGGTAAAAATGACTGACTTTCAGCATGTGCTGCGGTTGTATGCAATATTTTATATTTCTTATATGAGGATCATATTTTTGCAGTATTTCATCATAGTGCCTGCATATCTAGATGAGTGAGATATGTGTTTTTTCATTTTTGATTTATAGTATCTGTATTAAATTTGATACAGTACATAAAATCAGCATCTCAGGCACAGCTATGTTTTCAGATGCAAAATCAACATAGAATGCAGCTTATTTCTCAATATTTTGCTGTCATATTTGCAATCTTTGACCTTGCTTGTATGCGGAACATGTGCATATTTTATATTGCAGCTAAGGGAAAGCTTGCAGCTGCCATCTTGTATTTTCTTCCTATGCTACCATTGGCACATAGTTTCCAAATTAAAAAATGTCAGTACTCTGCAGTCTACTACCTTAATTTAAGTGCCATAAACATTAACATAAGTGCAAAGGGAAGACTAACAACTACATGTTTCAGAATACACAACATACAACATACAAAAAGGCCGTTTGCATGATTAACTTTCCCTTTATAATGGCAAGAGTCTTTTACATTGAGTTTTCTGAGCAAAACTTTTACATGTATCAATGAATGTAAAACAACAATAATAACTAAAAGGACAACACTACAATCAGATCAGTAAATCTACAGACAGAAAGAGACAGAGATAAATAGGCAATCTAAGAGATGGCTAGAGAAATAGACAGACAGACCAATAAATAGGCAGACAGATCGGCAGATAAATAAATGGACAGATTGATTTACAGATAAAGATGTTCATTAACATGCCTACATTTTTGTTACAGAGGAAAGAAAAACATGTATGCTGCATCATGCTTAAAACTAACTAAGGATATCATCTAGCAGCTGAATACATTAGAGTGGGCTTGCATACTGCATGTAAACGATGTTTTCTTGGGCATGTGCCAGCTTCTATTCAGGAAGATGACCTCACAAAATCTTATCTAACAAAGGCTTCACTATTGCTTTATAAAGCAGCCAAGTGACATTATTTGGGAGTTCTTTTTCAACTGATTCAGATTTCCATGTGAGGGAGCAGCACTCTTTAACAATCAGAAGTACCTTATTTAAAAATAAAAAGTCCTAGTCCACATTTTTGATAGCCTCCCCCAAAAAGATGGAAATTCTAGAATGCCTAATGCTTACTTTCTAAATAATTCTGCTGCTGCAACAGAGAAGAATACAGCAAAATAGAGAAGGTATACAAAGAATTGTTTGTATTTATTGTATACATATACATGATGGATTCACAAAATATTTGAAGGGGGTATTTAAGATCACTTAACATTAACATTTTGATTCTGATTATATAATTTCAAAGTGAAACTGATTTTTAATTGATTCTTGCATTTTATGTTATTTCTACCAATGTTTGTGCCAACTGATTTGCCAGCAGTACTGATCAGGTCTGTTTTGTAAGTAATTGTTACCTGAAGTTCCTAAACCTGGCTGTTTTGCCAACCTGACTGTCCCTTTTCACACTGTAAGTGATAACTTCTAATGCTAACATTACACTGCTCCCATCCAAGTGGCAGATTCACTAAAGGGCGAAGTGACGCTGGTGCAAATTTGCCCATGTGACGTCATTTCGTAACTTCGCCAATTCACTAATGGGCAATGGCGCAAATTCGCTAGTGAAGAGGACCTACTCTAGTGCTAGTTCGCACCCTTACACCAGGCGAAGTTGCGCTATGGCGAATGGAACGTAACTATGCTAATTCAATAACTTGCGCATTTTACTGAATGTTACCTCTTGCGCCAGACTTGCCTTCGCCACCTCAGACCAGGTGAAGTGCAATAGAGTAGATAGGGCTTGCTTCAAAAATAGTTGGAATTTTTCCCCAACACTGGTGTTTTTTCCTTTTTTAAGGGTGATAGGCTGAAAAAGATCGTAATTTTTTTGGGGGGTACCCAGGAGGGTACCCTCCTTCCCCCCTACATTTAGAAATTTAGATTGAATTAAATTAATGGCGTATTCACTGGCTCAATGGTAGGGGTAGAGATTACCATGTAGGTAAGGATAATATTAAAAATCCAAATTTATTAGTTCATTTAAATAGTTCAATATGAAAAATCAATAGTGGATGAAGAAAAGCAGGGGAGTGCATGGCTATACGCGTTTCGTGACTATATCGGTCTCTTCGTCAGAAGAAATTTAGAAATGTGAACTCTGCTAAATAGGCCTCACACTCTTTTTGCAAATAAAGATGATCATGGAATTTTATTTATGCTTTTAGGCAATAAACTGTGTTTTATTTTAACACCTTATTGTCATCAGCTCTGATGTCTTTGCTTGATATATGAATATCTCAATATTGTTTTTAAATAGTATCATATTTTTAAAGCAGATTTGTCCTTTCTCAACTTAAATACACAGAACTTGTATATTGCTAGTATCACAAACTGTTTTAATTGTCCTTTTGTATGAAGCACAATATTCACCACTCTTAGCTTAGTTGTTTTGTTTACTGAGACATAAATTGTGTAGTTATTTGTTTGTGTAGTTTATTTGTGTATTTCCCTGATCTTTCTGGAATCTGTATAATAATATAATAATAATAATAATAATAATAATAATAATAATAATAATAATAATAATAATAATAATAATAATAATATATTTTATACAACTAATACTATGCAGTTTATGTTGCTGTAAGTCTTACTACGAAAAGTTGTGTGTTGTACATTTGTACATTATATACATGCACAGTATTTCTTTTTTGTATTGTTTTGTATTCTGCTGGTTGTTTTTTTCTCACATGCTGCAGAGTGATATGAAACCTATTATGTTCCACTTCATGGGTAGTTAAATTTATATATTTGCAAAAGAAGGATGAACATATAGTGAGAAAGCAACATCTGCTCGGTTTACATTGTATTTGATAATTTGTTATAATGAAACAAACATCCTGCAAAATATTTTATATGCTGAGTGAATTCTCACAAGGAGGGGTTTGTCATGGATCCTGGGTTTTAATTAAAGTAATCAAAAAGTAAATACAAATGTCCTTCTTTCTTGCTACTTTCTCTTTGTTACTTCAAGCCTCATTTATACTGGATCATTTATAACTATAGTTTCACACAAAATTGGCTAAGTGAAGCGCAGTAATAAAACTTCCATTTAATATCACCAGAGTGTTTTTAATTATCAAATGGACTTTGCCTAGTCCAGATCACACCCTTGTACAATTCCCATTTTAATATTTGTGCATTTATATTCAAATAATGTATGCTGCTTTTCATTCAGAAGAACAGACAATTAAATATAGTCTGCATTACATTTTACTTGATTTTGCCAGATCACTATTTTGACATATACATTTTTGGCTGACTAACTGTATTGAATTTTTTTTTTATTTTACACAGTCGATCCTTTATATTTTTATATTGAACAATTCCTTTAAGATCACTATAGCCTTGAGTACTGGTAGTAGTCATCGAAGACACTCTTGTACTTCTGCCATCACAATATCACCAAGTTTTCCAGAACTTCACTACCATCATTATGATGAACCATGTTTGCTACTTCAAATGAAAGTTAAGATTCTCATGTTGACCTCTTGTTTGTAGTTTATTTAAATGTGAAAGAGACCCTGTCACGATCAGCATCCAGAACCAATGCTAGGCTCCCTGGTCTCGGCTCCTGCTCCCGCCTTTAACAGCCACCTTTCCCCTCGGGAGGAGCCCTCGGCTAATTGGATGCCGCCAGGTCTTAATAAGAGAGGAGCCAAGCTAAGGGTTCTGGGTGAAAATGTCATTTTATTGAAAAAAAAGCTTCTTACGAAATAAATACATTAAATTAAAATTTAAATATTTCTGTGTATGTTATATGTGAGAAAAACAGCTGTATGGTTGTCACACTGCACAAGCATTGTTTACGTGTATTCTATGAAAAATAGCAGGGTGCATTAAAGCTTTGTTGAATAGTAGAACACTTTACAATACAATGCAAGTACCTTTTTATTGTAAAAGGTTGTAATTGTATTTGTAAAGTGATTGCTAAATGGAAATCAAAGAAAGGTCAACAGTGAGTCACAGCGGGCATTAGAACTTTTAGAAAATGGATTATGCCAGTGCTTTATTGGACAACTACAGTGTTTTTAACAAAGGAATGATTCTTCCAGAAAGTATTTTTGACATATGGGTATATCCATTATTCTTCTAAAATGTCTGCTAAGAAATTCATAACTTTAGAGCAGATATTATCTAAAAAAGCATTCTTTTCTCAAGGTTGAGGGAGAGTTTTAATAAAAGTCGTTAATGGAAAAAAATATTCACAATGCGAAAATATATTTCTTGGTGTGAACAATTTTTCGTTTGCACAAATTCAGTACAGGTATGTGACTTGTTACCCAGAATGCTTGGGACCTGAGGTTTTCCAAATAAGGGAACTTTCCATAGTTTGCATCTCCATACTTGAATTAAACCCAATGGGATTGTTTTGGCTCCAGTAAGGATTAATTATGTCTTAGTTGGGATCAAGTACAAGGTACTGCTTTATTACTATAGAGAAAAAATAATTTTAAAAATTTTGAATTATTTGATTAAAATGGAGTCTATGGGAGGTGGCCTTCCCCTAATTTGGAGCTTTCTGGATAACGGATTTCCATTTATAATAGATCTCATACCTGTATAACTTTTGCAAACCCAGAAACTGTTTAGTGACCACATATGCCAGTGGAAGAAAGATTGCAAATGTTATAGTTTGTATCCATGCATAATGTGTGTGTAATAAAATGTTTTTTTAAATTTTTTTTTTTTGCCTGAAGAGCATGTCACCTTAAAAGTGCACTATTCACAATCAAAATCTGCAATGCAATAACTGTCTAACAAAGAATATGGCATTGCAGATCACGGAAATAAGGTAAGTAATTCAATTGTCGCATCGTGGCGCTGCATTGATGCGACCCGACACGACTGTCGGATGCAGACGCTGCATGCTGCATCTGCATCCAACAGTCGTGTCGCATCAACAATGCGACATTACTTACCTTGTTTCCGTTGCATCCGACATGACGCCTGCGATTTTGCGCATCGCGGCGGAATCGGCTGTGTAGTCCTGCCCTAAGAGGCATAAAATTGCAAGTGCTCATTCAGATCACATTTATATCTGCAGCAATTATAAATCAAACCCTCTGTCTTATTTTGCATATGGGGGTTAATATTGCTTGATCTTAAACAGTTAAAGCAGTGGTTTATAAACCTTTTCAAAAAGTCAAGTATGATTTGTCTTATTTAAAATCCATTGAAGAAGTGCTTTCTTGGGTCAGGTAAATCTCACATTTTATTGATTTTATGGAAATGCCATGTAAAGATAAAGACATACTGCTTGCTTAGGGGCAGATTTATCAAGGGTCAAAGTGAATTCGAGGGAATTTGAAATTCAAAGTAATTTTTTGGATACTTCCACCATCAAATAGGATACTATGACTTTGAATTTACTTCGACTTAGTTTCGAAGTAAAATCGTTCGAATATTCGACCATTCGATAATCAAAGTACTGTCTCTTTAAAAAAACTTAGACTTCAATAGTTCGCCAAATTAAACTTGCCGAAGTGCTATGTTAGCCTATGCATTTTTCTACGTTTTTTTGTAATCGAAGTAAAATTGGTCGATCCATCGCTGGAATCGAACGATTTTACTTCGACCGCAAAACGATCAAATTCGGTAAAAAAACTTTGACTTCGATATTCGAAGTCCAAGTTTAGCCATTCGATGGTCGAATTTCGAAAGTATATTTCACTTCGAAATTCGACCTTTGATAAATCTGCCCCTTACTGTAATATTTGTTTATTATGCTGGATAATATACACAGCATGGAATAAACAAATTTGGCCTTAGGGAAGTAAGTTCAGAGCTCCTTTACACCGTGTGCTCCCTAACTTGCCTGTGTGTATCATACACAAGTTAGGGTTTTATCATGTACAATTTAGGAATTGGATAGTAAATGGGAGAAGGGGCACCTATAAAAAATATAGGACCTGGGCTGCAAAACGTCCAAAAACAGGGGCTTGTGCTTTTTTTTTTTTTGCACTTTTCACCATGTTGTCATGTCTAAATGAGCCCTACAAAGTTTACCCAGATGCAGTAACCAATAGCAACTTTGCTATTAAACAGGTGACCAGTAAATGCTACTATACCTGCTAATAGGTTGCTGTATGTGATCTAACATAACACTATGGAGGTCATCTGTAATTTAAGATTAGTTCTCTATATATTTCCTAATTTGTTGTTCACTGTTCCCACAGTGTTCCCACGGTGTTCCCACAGTGTTCAGTTATCCCATTATTTTTGATTGAGTTATAAACAACTTAACATAATCAACTTAACCTATCAACCTTTTATAACCCATTTAGGATAAAATCAGAACGATATAGGGCCAATTTCATCCAAAGCCAAAGAAAAAGATCAAAACAGGACCAAGCTTTGATATCTGGATATTTTGATAAAAATCCTTGCAGATAATCATGGGCCACTACCTACTAGAATTCAATAGGAAGTGCTTTCAGTGACCCTGTGTGTATCAACATTTGCAGCCCTACTTCATATATTTTTTTATTATTTATGATATTATATAATACATTTCTTATCAAAGTATTTTTAAGTTTTTTTGGTGAACAAGTCATGGATGTTTATGTTAGTAAATACACCCGCTAATATAACCTAAACTCTGAGATACTTCTATTGAATATTTTAAAGTAATGAATTTTGTTGTTGTTATTATTATTGGCCTCCTGTGACTGACTGATATAATAAGCACATCACAGATGACATACTGTCAGAAAAAGCATTCTGGATTTTCTTCATATCAGTATTGGCATCCCCTGAGTCTCTTTGACAGCACAAGGCTTCCACTATGGAAAAGGGACAGATGTAGCAGGAGCAGGACAGATGTGCTGAATACAGAAGCTAAAAGCTTGAAAATATCATGAAAAGCTACTAGCAAAATAGGTCAGCAGGCTAACAAGTAGGCCAGGTGGCAGATAATAGCCGTGGTCAATAGACAGTTCATAAGATCAAGTCATGGTAGTTTGAAGGCACAGTAACATCAAAAAATAAAAGTGTTTTAAAGTAATAAAAATATAATGCAGTGTTGTCCTGTACTGGTAAAACTGCTGTGTTTGCTTCAGAAACACTACTATTGTTTATATAAATAAGCTGCTGTGTAGCATTGGGGGCGGCTATTCAAAGGAGAAAAGGCTCAGGGTGCACAGCAGATAACAGATAAGCTCTGTAGAACATAATGGTGGTATCTATTATTCACTATTTAACCTGTGCCATATAGACCTTTTTCAATTTCCACCATTGCTACACAGCAGCTTGTTTATATGAACAATTGTAGTGTTTCTGAAGCAAACACATGAGTTTAACCAGTGCAGGGCAACAGTACATGATATTTTCATTACTTTCAAACACTTTCAGTTTTTTTGTTTACAAAGGCCCCATATAACTGATTTGCTAGCACCTGGCCTTTTCCATTAGATACACTCTGATTAGTAGTCAGTAGACAGCAGGAATGGGTTTGCAGTTCCATCAGATTGATATCTGTTTGTTAGAGAGTCAGTCTGGTTAATGTTTAACATTCATCAAAGAGGGTGGCTATATTTTTTTTTACTGTAAATAGTGTGGTTTCTTCCACAGCTTTCTGTTCATTCAGTCAGTGGAATATATAACTTCATGGCTGGTCAAATTACACACAGTTGAAAGGCACCTGATCCATGTAGTTTATCTAACCCTTCCAACACAAGGGGTCCCATTAAAAGTATATAAAAAATTAGGAGCGGTAAACCGTGATTGCTTGTGGTTGGGACTAATATTTGCACTGGCTGGTATAACATAGCATAGAGTAACTTGCATATCTGGAATGATCTGTAAAAATTTGAAATAAGCTATGAGAATGTAATTTCCATGCATGTATTAGGTCAATGGTCTACCTAAAATTATATGATTACTTCTCCTTCAACAAGCTGTCCAACTCATCAGGTCATTCAAATTAAGCATTTTCCAGTAAGTGACAGTGTCAACTTGACATGCGTTCAAATGAGTTGTTACTCACTTGACCTAACAACATAATGAACACAAATTTTTACTTGTGGGAAAAAGAAAGGAAAAGTATCCATTGAATCCTGATTTGTGTCAACCAATATTTTAAACAAATCAGAATTTGATCCATAAACCCATTAGCTAAATTTCTTCATGAATCAGCAATATATCTTTCTATCTGGTGATGATCATGATTACTGTAATTATAGTTGTTATTATATTCTCTGATTTGTACTAAACATGAAAAGGGCCATCTGGTATCCACTCTTGGCAGGACAATATGTTTATTCAGTTAAATGTTACTCACAAACAGAATAGATGTTTTAATTCTATCCAACAATTTTCACAATACAACACAATTTTATTTTGTTGTATGTTTAAATGAATTGTATCACTAAAATGTAGAAAGAGGAAGAAGTTGCAATTGCTTTACATAGTGGAAGATGTGTTATGATAATCCCCATTGTACAATTAGATAAATGTTTTGGTTTTATAATAAAACAGCTTTTTTTTAAATGAAAGCTTTATATAGTAGCGAACATTACGCAGAATACAAAAAGAAGACATTTGAAAGACACTCTTCAATATGCCTCTTACAGCAAAAAATGTAGTTGATGACAGATTTCTTTTCCACTGTGATGTAGGCGTTTAGACACTGTGTAGGAAGTAAAGCCGCATGGAATGAGGTACTATAATCTGATAAAAAAGATATGAAATTTAAATTAGATTTGGGAGACACGATCCACAGTGCACCCTAAAACAATGCTTTAATGTGGTTGTTTTATTCGCCAAGAATTTTATCTATCCTTCAGATTGAAAAATACAATGTGATTTATTTTCTAGAAAAATAAAATAACATTATTTGCCAGTAGCTCAGGGGTCCTTGATAACAAATGTGTAATGTTTTACATTATACTTGGTAGCTGCTATTGTTGCTTTTCATTAAATAGTTGAAATGTATTTCCAGAATTATCTGTTAAATTGTGCTTTACAAACTATAAGTTGGCAATATTATATCAGAACAATAAAATGTGCTTTATTTATTGCAAATAACAAAATCAGCACTTATTTTTATATATACACTGGATGTCACTTACACAGCTGAACTAGAAATGATATTAATATTTGTGCATTAAATACTAGAACTAGGCAATTAAGTTCACTAAAATCATTTTTAATACATATATACAAATGTTTTAATTTTGCATACAAAATTGTAGGGTATTGCTTTAAGACTTAATAAGACTTGTTAATATATTATGTGGAAAATAAAAATGAGTACTGCTCACAAAACCTTATATTGTGTCAACACTGTCTATATCTATACTGAAAAAATCTAAATGGGATAGTATTTTCACAATGTAACAATAGAATATTTAGTGGCAGATGTATTAAGGGTCGAATATCGAGGGTTAATTAAGCCTCGATATTCGACTGGCGAATTAAAATCCTTTGACTTCGAATATCGAAGTCGAAGGATTTTGTGCAATTCGTTCGATCGAACGATCAAAGGAATAATCGAAGGATTTTAATCCATCGATCAAAGGATTATCCTTCGATCAGAAAAAAACTTGGAAAGCCTATGGGGACCTTCCCCATAGGCTAACATTGACTTTGGTAGCTTTTAGGTGGTGAACTAGGGGGTCGAAGTTTTTTCTTAGAGAGACAGTACTTCAACTTCAACTTTTTAGTTCAAATCGTTCGATTCAAAGTCGTAGTCGAATGTCAAAGTAGCCCATTCGATGGTCGAAGTAGCCAAAAAAACACTTCGAAATTCGAAGTTTTTTTTTCCTCTATTCCTTCACTCAAACTTAGTGAATACTCTAAATCCTCAGGAGGGCTGGGTATACCCAATTTAAAATCTTACTACTTGGCTGCAATTCTTGAAACGGTGGTTAGGCTACATGCGGAAGGTGGTTATAAAATGTGGGTGGACATGGAGATTCACAGGGTCAGGGAGAAATCCCTTGCTCACTTTTTTTGGTTGCCTAAGAAGCAAAGACCAACAGTAGCTACCCTTTTGCCGACAACATTACTCTCCATGAAAGTTTGGGACAGTACATCTTTGAAGTATAGGTTTGGATACTTCCCATCACCACTGCTTCCTCTGACAGCATTCAAATATTATATTCCGCAAATATCTTTGAGCAAGTGGATTGATGCAGGCATTAACAAACTCGGAGATCTTTATTTCGCAAAAAATTTTTAGCCGATTTGAGGATCTGATGGAAAAATATGGTCTTCACCAAAACCAACTCTATGCCTATCAACAAATAACCTATTTTTTGCAGTCACTAAACCCGGACTACAAATCTCTCCGAAACAATACTCTGATGGAACACCTCTGTGGCAAATTTTGGAGAAGGCGATCCTGTCAGACTGTTATAAAATGCTCACTCAGAGAGACGAAACACGTAACTTGCCGTATATGGAAAAGTGGGAGAACGAACTGCAATTATCATTCACACCTGCGCAATGGAATCAAAGCATAAATAGCCCCAAAGGTGCTACACACTGTACAAACCACATAGAGACCCACACAAAGCTACTAAGTAGATGGTACCTAACACCAAGCAGAATTGCAACTTTTTCTCCAACCTAGTCCAGTGTATGTTGGAGACAGTGTGGTCTTCAGGGTAAAGCGCTCCATATGTGGTGGGATTGTGCGAAAGTGGTACCATTTTGGAATGAAGTCTTCAGGATAATCAAAGAGGTACTCCATTAGGATATACCGCAGCTGCCTCAGGTAGCTTTTCCAACCAAAATTACCAAAGTAGAAAGATGCCTTTTGTTTCAAACCTTAATAGCTACAACATGGAAACAGCCTGTGACTCCCACGACACAACAATTGTATACTCAGCTAAACACAAGGAGGACAATGGAGATAATGTCTGAATCAGACACTGACAGGAGAAAAAGATTTGTTAAAATTTGGGAACCCTGGACTATCCATCAGATCTCCATGTCCACCCACACTCATGTTCCCACCCCCCTAGGCACGTAGTGAGGGAATTTGCAAAGGAGGTTGTGAACTTGCTTTGATAGTGTTTTGTGACATTCTGCATGTAATTTTTACTGCATGTTCTTGCAACAAATACCTTGTACTTACCTTTTATTTACTTTTTTTCTGTTTGTTTATTTTTGCTTATATTTAGCAATAAAAGCAGATTTGAATTAAAAAAAAAAAAAAATAGAACACGAAAAAACCCCAAAAAAAAAACTTAGTGAATGGGCCCCTTAGAGTGTTCCAAAACAATTTATAGAGATTGGGGGAATGCTGGCATGCATTAGCATAAAAATGATCATTCAAATTACACATTTTCAAAATTACAAAAGTTAATTAAAAATCACCCATTGGGTTTTACAAACAAAAATCAGTTTAAAATAAATCTGTTTAAAATACATTTCATTGAGAACATATTTAGGTGGTAGTTGAATGTTTTAAATAAATGAAGGAAAGTACTACTCACCCATTCCCTTAAAGGAACAGTTCAGTGTAAAAATAAAAACTGTGCAAATAGATAGGCTTTGCAAAAAAAAAAATTGAATTCAGTTCGCCAAATATATGAGTGACTGGATGTCTAACATAATAGCCAGAGCCCAACTTCCTGCTTTGCAGCTCTCTAACTCTGAATTAGTCAGCGACTAACTGGGACATAACTGTTCACTGAGTTTGCAATTGATCCTTAGCATGCAGCTCAGATTCAAAAGCAAACCGTGATGAAAAATGTTGCCCCCCTCAAGTCTCTGATTGGTTACTGCCTGGTAACCAATCAGTGGAAACCAAGAGAGCCGCAAAGCAGGAAGTAATGTTCTTGCTATTATGTTAGACGTCCAGTCACTTCAGCCTTTATGGATTACATTTTTGGCTAACTAACTTTATTAGACTTTGCAAAATGTTTCTATTTACCCAGTTTTTATTTTTACACTGAACAATTCATTCAATGCATAAGTATACAGCTTTAACTAGGGAACAACAAAAAACATGGCCGCTAATGTACTGCAGTGAGACAACTTATGTGCTACAGCCTGATCCAATCAGCAGGGATCACTCTATCTTGACCTTTTCAACTGTATAGAAGGAGGCTCACATAAATATACAAGAGGGAGGCAAATTTTGTTTCCAGAACTGTACAGTAGTACTAAGATCTGAGATTCCTACTTGTCCCCTGTGAGTGTTCCTGTGGATTTTTTTCAGTAGGGTGTTGGGTGTTTCACCTACAATATATATACCATATAGGGGACACCATAGTCAGAGCACAATGAGATTTTAGGAAGACTTTCTCTACCCTATTGCAAGCACAGTGTGGATTGAAGGTGCCAGACTGTTTCCCTGCATCTGCTCTGCTTTACAGAATCTATTCTTGCTTCATTATCACTGGAAGTTGGTGAAACACTTTGCCTTTACACGACACATAACTCCACATACACTACTTTTGGACCAGTCATGATATACCCATAAGGGGTAATTTGCACACACAGTATTCATTAAGAGACAATGGAAGTTTTCATGTAAAGGGTGACCCATTGCCTTTTCCCCATTTTGTATTCCCAAGTTATCTATATGTTATGGTGTAAGTATGATTTCACTGTTCGTTCATGGTTTACATCTTTTGTTGCTAGTATGCTATAATTTGCTACTTATCTATATATGGTGTGGCTTTCAAATTGCATATAGTAATCATTGCTACTGCAGTCCCCAGTGAGTTGTATGCCCACCAGTACCTGGTTTTAGCCCTGGTTGGAGGGCTTATTCAACCCCTAAAATCTCCTACTTAGCAGAGGCTTTGAGTCTTCTCTGTTAGCTCCCCAGTGTGGGCCTGAAAATTAGTGCAAAGAAAGGGTTACATATGTATTTAATAGAGGAATTGCTAAAATACAGTGATTAAACAATTGAATAAGCATTTTAAGTCAAGATATTAAACCTATGTCTTAAATAGTTTAAGGATTTTATAGAACACGTACAAATGAAATGAAAAATATTGTGGCAGTCCTGAAATAAATATGTGAGTAATTTCACTGTCCATATTTTAGCAGGCTTTGAAGAAAAAAAATACAGAAGGCAATTAATCAGCAAACTGTTGCCTAGTAACAACAGAGATATTCACACAAAGATACAGAAATACATTAGACATGTTCTTATAAATAGGCATAACCATGGGCATATCTACATTTTGCTTAGTCTTGTCTTGAAAAAAGTCTTACTAGAAGAAACACCCCAAAAAATATCACAATATATCATTTTAAGTTAACCTTTTTGAAAGCCAAGAGGATGGTACTTAAAGGGATACTATCATGGAAAAATCTTTTTTCAAAATGAATCAGTTAATAGTGCTGCTCCAGCAGAATTCTGCACTGAAATCCATTTCTGAAAAGAGCAAACAGATTTTTTCATATTCAATTTTGAAATCTGACATGGGGCTAGACATATTGTCAATTTCCCAGCTGCCCCAAGTCATGTGACTTGTGCTCTGATAAACTTCAATCACTCTTTACTGCTGTACTGCAAGTTAGAGTGATATCACCCCCTCCCTTTTTTCCCCCAGCAGCCAAACAAAAGAACAATGGGAAGGTAACAGATAGCAGCTCTTGTGATGGGTGAATTTGCGCCATTTCGCTGTAAAATTTGCGAAATTCGCGAAACGGCGTCTCGTTTTTGACGCCGGTGCCCGTTTTTTCGACGCCAGCGCCCGTTTTTGACTTTGAATTTTTTCCGCAAATTTTCGCGGGCGTTTCGCGAATTTATTCGCTGGCGGCAAATCGCGCAAATTCGCCGCGAATTTGCGCCTGGCGAATAAATTCGCCCATCACTAAGCAGCTCCCTAACACAAGATAACAGCTGCCTGGTAGATCTAAGAACAACACTCAATAGTAAAAACCCATGTCCCACTGAGACACATTCAGTTACATTGAGAAGGAAAAACAGCAGCCTGCCAGTAGGAACTGATCTGATCCTATTGGACATTTATTTAACAATTCAGACTTTCTAGATTTTTTTTCACTTGTAATTGTCTGAAAAACATTTTGTTTTTTAGAGGTTTTAGAGACATTCATATTTTTTTTTTCAGATCATTCAGCACTTCGTTCGTGCTTTTTAAATTCAGATCTTTTAAAAATTTTCATGGCAGTCACAGTTTAAGAGAAATATGGAGTTATGTAATAAAATGCACTAAATTTGCCCAGGAGCAGTAACCCATAGCAACCAATCAGGTAGACTTTACTGTTTACATTTTTAAAAACAAATGTCGTATTGGTTGCTATGGGTTACTGCTACTTAAACTTAGTGCCTTTCATTACATATGGGGGATAGAGTTTAATCGTGTTATCAAAAAGCATTAGAATTCACGAAAATTCAACCCTCAATGATTGAATGGGCCTCCCTGGGTTTTTACTTCTACTTTTGAGGTTAGTGGTCCCTTTTCCTAGGATTTGAGGTTCATCCTCCTTTCCACATTTCTTTTACATTATATTTCTTTCCATGCTTTTCATTTTTCTTTGGCACATGCTGCATTTCACATAGTTTTTGTAATTATGATAAACTGCTGGGTATGAACATTGCATTTTGGGTAAAAACTTTGCACACTAATGACTTTGTGGACTACACCAATAGTAACACAATAGGACTAAAATGTACATATTTCTTTGCCCAGCAATTGTCTAGTTTTCTTGATCTAACTCTTTACCAAAAAAAATGGACAGGTGGTTTCTAACATGTCATAAAACAGTACCAATAAGACAATTCATGAGGTTACGAAGGTCATGTACTGACACATGGGAGTTCATCATTCAATCGAATACATTACGACAGAGATTCCGTGCTAGGGGATATTCTGAGACCCATCTAGATTTTGCTTTTAATAAAACTCTAATTTTCTATCCACGGAAAATGCAAAAAAACAAAACAAAACAATTGGCTGTAGGGAACAGTTCAACAGTTAGGGGCAGATTTATCAAAGGTTGAGGTGAATTTTTGAATAAAAAAATTTGAATTTCGAGCAATTTTTTGTGTACTTCGACTAGGGAATAGTCCAAATTTGTTTCTAATTTGAAAAAAAATTAAAAAATTAAATATAGAAATTTATCATGTACTGTCTCTATTAAAAATTCGAGTTCGATCATGTCACTAAACTGATGGTTTTAGACATGGATAAAGCAGGAAGTGGAAAACGGGGTGGAGATATTATACCCAGATTGCTCCGTTCGGAAACCAAGTGGATTTTCCATTTACAAACCAGAAGGCTGCTTGGCCTTAATAGAGATTTTGATGTCACGTGCTTTTTTAAATAGCCATATGTAACTGGACGCACTACCACTGAATGATATAAGCTTAGGAATGAATATTATACATTAAGGGGCTCATTTACTTAGCTAGAATGAAGGAATAGAATAAAAAAAAACTTAGAACTTCGACTACAACTTCGAATCGAACGATTCGAACTAAAAATCGTTCGACTATTCGACCATTCGATAGTCGAAGTACTGTCTCTTTAAAAAAAAACGTTGACCCCCCTAGTTTGCCACCTAAAACCTACCGAAGTCAATGTTAGCCTATGGGGAAGGTCCCCATACGCTTTCTAAGTATTTTTTCGTCGAAGAAAATCCTTCGAATCGAACGATTTGAAGGATTTAATTGTTCGATTGAACGATTTTTCATTTGATCGTTGGATCGAACGAATTGCGGTAAATCCTTAAACTTCGATATACGAAGTCGAAGGATTTAAATTCTGCAGTTGAATATCGAGGGTTAATTAACCCTCGATATTCGACCATAAGTAAATTTGCCCCTAAATGTCTAGAATCTCTAATAATATTACATGTAATTTTATATATTTTTTTGGTGTGTCCAAAAATGTAAAGATACATGCCCCCTGAGTACCTTCATTAAAGGACCAGTAACATAAAAAAAAAATGTTTAAAAATTCGTTAGTGCACAACGAAAAATAAACACTAAGACAAAAGAAACTTTTAAATAGCAAAGCCTTTATTAAAAAATAACTTACAGAATGTCCACTTCCTGTCTGCTTCAGAAACGGCGAAAAGGCGACCATCCATCCTGCAACAATCAATTTCTTCTCCCTGGCTAGTCACTGACAGGCATCGCTTTCATCCACCTGCTGCTGTGTGTCTGTGGCTGCTGCTCCCGCTGTTTGTCCGTGACTGGCTGCTGACACTGCTCCCTGCGCTGACTCTGCCAAGCCGTCCCTTTCCCATGGTCCGAGCGCAGCCGACACTTCGGTACTTGTGGCGGCGTAGTGCAGGAAGCGGAGGGGTAGCGGCTGGGGCAGGGAGTGGTGGAGGCCCGGGCAGTCCGCAGCTCGGCGCTACCACCTGTGACTGCCCCAACTGCCATGAAGCTGAGGTTCTGTCCCGCCGGTGCCGGCGATTCATGTGCAGCTGCTGCGCCAATGAGTGCGCAAAGCTTTCTGCGGCCAATGAGTCACTGTTGCATCAGCCTGGCGCTGAGTGTTTTTACGCCGCCACCAGTACTGAAGTGTCGGCTGCGCTCGGACCATGGGAAAGGGATGGCTTGGCAGAGTCAGCGCAGGGAGCAGTGTCAGCAGCCAGTCACGGGCAAACAGCGGGAGCAGCAGCCACAGACACACAGCAGCAGGTGGATGAAAGCGATGCCTGTCAGTGAATAGCCAGGGAGAAGAAATTGATTGTTGCAGGATGGATGGTCGCCTTTTCGCCGTTTCTGAAGCAGACAGGAAGTGGACATTCTGTAAGTTAATTTTTAATAAAGGCTTTGCTATTTAAAAGTTTCTTTTGTCTTAGTGTTTATTTTTCGTTGTGCACTAACGAATTTTTAAACATTTTTTTTTTATGTTACTGGTCCTTTAAGTAAAAAATTGGAGAAATTTTCTCATGCTGCCTATTTACTATTTTATATTATATTTATCATTATACCATCTTATCATTATTTTTTATGCTTTATTCTTTATTTTTGTTAATTTTGGTTAATGTTTATTTTATTTTCTTTTGACTGTTTTTTTTTTGTAGTTTCTGTGTGAGTATACTGCAATCCATCAGTTGAAGCCTGTATGTAAATTAGCCTTTTAATAGGCAATTTGTCAACTGACTGTGATTGTTTGATACATACGGTGCTGTTGATTGGTCACAATCCCTATATAAGCATTGTAGAGGGGTGTGCCATTTAGCCTATGAGTAAGTGAATCACTGACTCGAAAACTCGAATCAAATTCAAGTCAAATTAGACTAAACTCAAATTGAGTTTTTTCTCCGAAAAAAACTTGAATGTCAGGAAGGCTATTAATATCTTCAAATGGGTCACTGAACATCTGCCATTGACTTCTACATGCACTCGGCAGGTTTTAGGTGGCAAATAGTCGAATTTGAATTGTTCAAAGGGTCAAGGTTTGATAAATCTCAGATTTTGAATTTGATTTGAGTTTGGATTATTGCTAATACTAATTTGAGTTATGACAGAAGATACAATTTGAAAATTCCAATTTGAATTTACTATTCAACCATTAATAAATCTGCCCAACATACATTTGAGTCAAATGTATGTTGTGATCAAAAAAGGAATTCTGTCATCAAAATATTAATTCTGTGAGCACAAAAAATACCCAATAGATATTCAATTATATACAGTAACATCAAGTTAAAAATAAGTCACATCCAACTAAAGGTCTCCGATTCAGGTTACTTTGCATAAGGATAGGGTTAATGCTGCTAGATAAACTTACAATTCATTATGTATAAATACCCTAGAACAAATAAATGAGCATATGTGGTTATATCATGTTTATAGTTAGTATTGGTTTTAAAATTTTAGATTAAAACTGTATGAAAATGAAAAAATGTAAGTAATATCCCTTTAAGGATAATTTTGTGCAAATTGTCTGTGATTGAGGATGACTATAAAGTTGTGGATTGTAGAGAGAATATACAGGAAGTGCCATGGGGCATGAAACACGTCAGTAGTCTATAGCTGACATGCCTTTATTATATGCAAACAAATAAAGAAGTTTTTATTCATCTTGATAACGTGTCAAAGATGTAATTCAAATACTTTGCATAACTCAGCAAATGTGACGATGTTACCCTGGTGGTCTAGTGGCTAACCCTGTGGCCAGCGGGGGCGCCCACCGTGCCTCTGGCGAGGACGCCCGCCCCAAGCGTCCTGTTCCTTTCAGCGCTGGTTCTCCTATGGGGTGGACGGCCACGTGCTTCCGGGTTTATGCGCCGGCATGATGACGTCATTGTGCAATGGCGCGAAATTCTAAGTATTTAAAGGGGCTTTCAATCAAAACTCATTGCCCATAGTTAGGTTCTATTAGCTAGTTCCTGGGTGTGTATTTCTACGTGAATCCTGCTTGATCTTTTGTCATTTGACCCATACCTGTTTGCCTGACTATTCTGAACTCTGTATGCTGACCCTATCCTTCCTGATTAACCATGAACTCTCCAACCTGACATTATCCTGTCTGTTGACTATTGTATGCTCTCCAATCCCGATCTTAGCCTGTCTGACCATTCCTTGAACTCTGCCTGCACCGACCCAGCCTGTCTGACTATTCTCTACTCTGCTTGTGTTGGCCCAGCCTGCCCGTCCATGTTATATTGTCTGGTCTGTCTTCCATCCAGTATCCTTGGTGAAACGATCATGCCCCTTTGCTCATCCAGAACCTTTATCTTTGCTCGTCTCTTGGTGAGACCTGGTGGCATCCAATTAGCTGAGGGCTCCTCCCGAGATGAAGGGTGGCATTTAAGGGCGGAAGCAAGAGCCAAGACCAGGGAGCCTAGCATTGGTTCTGGATTTGGGGTGCCGAACGTTACAGCAATAAACACAATAACATTAAGCAAACAGCAAATTAAGCAAACATCAAATGCTTGTTTACGTCTAACGTTAAACAAGATCAAAGTGGAGATTTGAATGATTCAAACCAATTTTAGATTTCAGCACAGAGGTGTCACCTTCAGATGTTAACATACAGAAAAGTGAGAGTCACAGTAGATGTTAATTTATTATGACTTCAGATTAGTGAGTAATTAAAGAAATAAAAAAATATATATTTTGACATTTTACCTCATGCACTAACATTAATGTAAAGATAGCTAAACATATATGTCTCTGAATCTGACACAGTGCATAATAATTGTGGCATACAGCATTCTCCTGGATCTGGTCATCCCTCTCTAACAGCTGTTTCTCTGTCTCTTTCTTGGATAAAATCATCTTAGCACTTAAACTGTCTTTTGGGAGACCTGAAGGCTCTGTCCTTGAAGCCACTACTCTTCTCACTTCACATGGCAACTCATCAGCTCCTTTGGCTTACCGTCCCATGTTTATGCTGTTGATACTCTACATCTCCTGTCCTGTTCTTATAACTCAGCTACATAATAAAATGCCTAAACCAGGGGTGCCCAGACTTTGTTACCATGGCATCTAATCACAACACCTGGCCCCAGCAGGAGATCTACCTTCATAAAAATAGGTAGGAAAAGTACCTGTGACCCTCCAGCTATTGTTGTACTTCAACTCGTACTGGGTCACCGAGGGGTAAAGGCTAGATGTTGTAGGTCAGCATGCTCAGTAATAATATAGCTTGGGACAATACTGCCGCACAACTCTTACATAACTGTCCTCCCACGGGCCCACTGGCAAGTACTGATCCCGACAGCTAATCTGCTAGGCGGCTATAAGCTTAATCACACATTTGTGAGGGATAAGGGCAAAGGAACAGAGGATGAAGGAGATCTTGAGCAACAGGAAGTCAGGTTAGTGACCTGGAAGAGAGTCCACAGCACAGGTACCAGCTGTGCAGCTTAGAAGGATGAGGGCTGTCACTCATTAGTGCCCCCTCTTGGGCTTTCCGATCACATCCTGGCACGTCAAACCTTCACCATTTTTCTTCAGACATAAGATGAGTTTTGGGTACTTGCTTGGCCAACTCTTTTGGTAATATAACATGCCTGTTTCAAGAATGAATTAAATTGAATTAAACCCTTGATATAATCCACTGGTGACCAATGTAAAATTATAAAAGACTGCTCTAGATTGAACTGTTTTCCACTAACCCAAAAACTGGGCATGCACAGAAAAATGTACATGTTTGCTGATCTTCAAATATTAACATATATGGAGCAGAGACAAAACCTGAATCCCAGCGAGCAACTCCAGGTGTCCGCAAAGGAAAAATAGCCATGCCAATTGCCAAACTACTCCAACTGTGGTACAACTAATACAGGACAGTACAAATGGCACAAGGTTTTACGATTTGGAAACAGCTGAGTTGGATTGCCAACGCCGACCTAGACCAGACTGCGTGAGGCAATTTCCCCTTCCAAAGTTTTTACCTGTACTCGTAAGTTTTCATCCAAGTACTTGTCTGAGTAGTATATGTTCTTGAATTACATTTTCCAGTTCGTAGCGGCTACGCCAAGAATCAGTTCAAGCTCCTATCCCCACTACAGGTGGGTAAAAGTGACTATTTTCTGACTCGGTTGCTGCCCTCTAACCGGCGTGAGCTAGCAAGTCGCGATTTGAATTGTGCTGTTCCAATTGATTACGACAAGTTCCAAATGGAGGAGCAGTCCCAGAGCCCACCAGAAGGATTGAAAGAGTTTCTACACCAGCAATCAGTGCTTGTTCCTGCCGCACTATTAGTGTTCCATGTCCCCTCCTCTCTGGTTGCTCGTGGTCTACCTGGGTGTCCTGGGCACCTCTGACCTAAACCATCAAAAGTCCTAGAATAGGTTATGTGTGTGGAAAAGAGATTGATATTAGAACCCCTGATTATAGAAATATTATAGAAGCGGTGGTGTGAAACAGGACTACTGTATACTGGTACCCCCCCACTCCAAAGATCAATAGTGAACAGCCAACAATTGATTAGATTTACTTTAAACACCTGTACCATTCTAAAGTAGCAGAGTGGTCAGTATTAAACCCATATATTTTATTTAATACTGGCAGATGGCCTGCTGTTTTATAGCAATAAGATTTCTGCTGGTTGCCAATTAGATTGCTGTATTGATGTTGTCTCACTGAAATTTTGAATACAGAGTGAAACTAAAAAAAATAATTACATTCAAAGAGGTATTTTAAAAGGATTTACTCTATACTCAAAAAAAATATTTCTAAAACAAAGAAAAATAGTGTGTCATATAAATTTCCTCATATTTCACTTATATGTTTACTGTAATACTTTTTTTATTATAGAAAAATAGAATTAAACTTAATTGCAATACATTATCTTACAATATTATTTTATAACAATAATTTTATTTGTGGTTGTCAGGTTCCTGATGTTTATTTTAAAAAAGCACTCCCTAGAGTGCCAAAATTGAGTACAGTTGTAAGATAGGAAAGTGGCTCATCTTTGGCAAGCTGTGAATGTAATTTGTAAAGCAATTAAGTTGCTTTCAATTTTGTTGGATTGCATTTTGAAGATATGACTTGAACATACACCTATCACCTGAATATTATATTTTTCCCATTGAAGCATAAAATGAATAAAAGTGTGTTTGTCGTAAATCTAATTGTTTCTTCATGTTGTAAAGCTTTTTTTAATAAGTAGTCTTTTGCATCAGTATAGTTTACAATTTAATAGGAAACTATACCTCTGAATATTTCATGCCTCTATAAAAATATATCATATACTGCAGCCCTTGTGTTAAAAACAGTTTTATCTAAATAAAGATTATTTTATAAAAAATTTGCTTTTTTGGTAGTATGTGCCATCTTATAATCACAAATAGAAAAACTGCCATTTTAAGTGCTAAAGGCCACCCCCCGGCTATTATGATTCACGAGGCTCATTTATAAACTTTGTTTCACACGGTAAGAATATTTGCCTTGTGCATGGTTATATTTATAAACCTGTAAAAGAGTGGTGTATTTAAACAGAATTGTGAATTTATATTTGCACTGTGAATGTCCATAAGGGCTTTTTTTAAATATGGTATAAGCGCCAATTGCAAATATTTATGCGCGCACTCTGTGTTTCAGTTACGCCAGAACTTTGGTTGTAGAGAAAATATATGCAAAACCGTTTTTGCAAATGCAAACAAATAACTGTCAATGCTATTTTCGCTTACAATGACCTAGCACAGTTGCAAATACCCATCTCATTTGAGAGTAATTTGCGTATAGTTTTACGCAATGCCAATTCACGAAATAGCAGTTTAATATTTCAGTGTTCAGGAAAAAAACACAGGCAATACAGCCATTTACGAATAAATATATGGTTTATTTGCACAGTAATTGTTTTAATCTTTCAGTTATCCAGCACCCCCTCTCTATATCCAGCAGACAAAATATATCGAGCAAAAAAACATTTTTTTATTGTACAACAAACAAAACTGTAACATTGTTAGTCTTTCTTTTGGCATGGGCTAATTTTCTGTCTTTTTCTACACAACATCTCATATTTACTATTGAGCCTGAATCTAAGGAAATCCTGCTTGGTGAAGATTAATTCTTGTGCTCTTGATACATTTGAATATTCAGTTTCTCACTGGCAAAGTTTAACTTGGTGTAAATGCAAAGAGAATGTTCACCAATGCAATTTTAATTTGTCAAAAAAGTTTGTATTCTCTTTTTAGTAAATTGACAGTGTTGTCCCAAATGTTCCTTTTTGATTGAAAATACGTCAAATTTTAACTTTTGGCATTTAATTAATATTCCCCTTGCATTATTCAAGCAAAGCAAAGGGATCTGCTCATCTTTAATAGTACTGATTCCGTGAGACACACCTAGGGGCAGATTTATCAAGGGTTGAAGTGAATTCGAGGGAATTTTTGAAGTAAAAAAATTCAAAATTCAAAGTAATTTTTTGGATACTTTGACCATTGAATAGGATACTACGACTTCGACTTTGAATATGATTCGAAGTAAAATACTGCGAATATTCGACCATTCGATAATCAAAGTACTGTCTCTTTAAAAAAAACATCGACTTTAATACTTCCCCAAATTAAACCTGCCGAAGTGCTATGTTAGCCTATGGGGACCTTCTAGAGCATTTTTGGAAGTCGAAGTAAAATCGTTCGATCGATCGCTGAAATCCTTTGAATCGTTCAATTCGAAGGATTTAATTGTCCGATCGAACGATTTTAATTCGACCACAGGATACCCAAATTCAATGATTCGATATTCAAAGCCGAAGTATTTAAATTCGATGGTCGAATTTCGAAGTAGTTTTGACTTCGAAATTCGACCCTTGGTAAATCTGCCCCCTAGTGGCAATAGACATAAATACCATTGACTTTTTGGCCTATTGAAATATCTGTAAAAAATGTTTTATAATTTGCTGGTCCGAAATAAACAAACAAGCAGTAAAAAGACTTGCACCGCCTCTTCATGGGGACAATTTGAATAATGTAATGAATGTAATAAATAATGCATCACTGTGCATTAACCCTGCTTGCATGGATCTATCCATGTTTTCGGATTCTTTAGTAGATAATTTAGTTCCTAATCCTAGACACCGGATTACCTTGTTTTGAGAATGGAACGTAAAAGTTCTATCATCTCTAGTAGACTAGCCTTTTAATTACCAATGTTTTAGAACCTTGAGTTTTCTGCAAATCCTTATTTTGGTTTTACATTTTACATTTTTAAATCTTAATAGGAATTTTCAAAGAAAAATTATAAAAGAAAGTTCATACAGTAGCTGAACAATACATTTATTATGTGTTTTACAGTTTTATATTTAGTAGAAAATAGCATACTGTAATTAGCAAACAATTATGCAACATAAAACAAGCCAGGAATGTGCTGCAGTTGCTTATTAGTTGCTCTGCACTTATTCTTTCATTTGGTTTCATGTTATATGCAATATTTTATCCTACAATTTTGTACATTGTTTATTTATGCTTACATCCCCAACTCACCTTTTAATATTGCTATCTTACAATCTGTTTATCTTCCTTAGAGAGCAATTTCACTTGCATGACGGGAAAATGATTTCTTCTGTGTAACACATAATTAGTGTGACAGCATCTCTGCTATACACACACCTGGCCTTCCACGATTAGCCGTGAAATCGAATGAATTTGCCTCAGATCCCTGCTGTCAGTCCAGAATGCTGATTAGTGATTTACATAAGGCACACTGCAAACAAATCTTTAAAAAAATCATCTTTGTATGAACTATACAGACAGGAAATACAGTACTTGTAAATATGACCCATAGACATATAAGAAAATTTAAAACTGAAATATAATTTTTAGGCAGAATAAAAATTCTCTACAGATCTGCAGACTAATCAAGTTCAATGCTTTTTAGTCATACTCTTTCCTTCCAATCCCTGTGACTATATGACTCTATGTCATGATTTTTCAGTGGTCTTCAAAATTCAGACAATGTCTACTTATAATTCTTTTACAAGACTTTATGCAGAGGTTTCTTGATCCCAGAGCAGTAGATGGGTCCAAACTTAGGACTACTTGCCTTTATTAATGAGCTTATTCTCATGTGTCTGTCTTTCATACTGTTTATACAGGTATGTGATCCCTTATCTGGAAACCTGTTATTCAGAAAATGCCAATTTACAGGAAGGCTGTCTCCAATAAAGTCAATTTAAAAGAAATAAATAAAAATGATTTCCTTTTTATCTGTAATAATAAAACAGTACCTAGTACTTCATTCTAACCAAGCTGCATGAATCCGTATTGGTGGCAAAGAGCTCTAATCTGGTTTATTTAATGTTTACATAATTATTTAGCAGAGTTAGGGGGTTATTTACTAAACCTCAACTGCCTGGGCTTTTTGGGGCAAAACTTGTATTTTTTAGTGGAAAAAAAAGCTTTTTTCGAGATTTATTATAGCCTCATGATGCAAAAAGCCACAATCTGAAAATCCGCCATCTTCAACCTTTCAAGGGCATGTATAAATCAATGGCAGATGTCCCTATCCCAATTTTAAGATATCATGGTGTGCGCTGGGTTTAGCCAGATAATCAGAAAAAAATTGGGGTTTTCGGGTGATAACCTGAAAGAATCTAGCAATTTTGGAGAAAAATCAGATTAATACCATACGAATCTGGTTTTCACTCGATTTTATCAAGTTTTTCCTGATCTATGATTTATTCGAGTTATTTTAATGATTAATAAGGCAAAATAGTGGATGGGAGTTTGGTTTGAACTTGATTTAATAAAAAGATGATATACATTTGAGCTTTAGTAAATAACCCCCACAATGTAACAAAATGATAATCAAAACAGCATTACATGTAATACAGTACAATATTCCCCAGTGTCTTTAGTAAATAGCAGAGGGATATAATGATGTGCAGTTCAGCTTATTACAGGCTTTGCTTGGAGACCCCCATTATTTACTAATACAATAAATTAAGGTGGGGTGATTCAAATTTTAGAGACACCTTATCTGTAAATCCCAGGTCCAAACATTTTGAATAATAAATCCTATGCTTATAAACTTTTTTTCTTACACTTATTTTCCAGAAGCGTCAATCTTCAGTTACAGTACATCTTGCTCAATTTCACTAGAACTACATTTAAACTTTTTATTAAAGGATAAGTAACCTTTTATTTGAACATCCCTAAAAGTACTCAGCCCCAGAAAAACTATTCTATTTTCAAAATAAATCAATGAAGCACTAGATTTAATATAAAAAAACAAATCATGCTGCTTCTTAAAAAAATCATCCACACCATATAAATATATTGATATTTTCTAAAAAGATGCACAGAAATAGAGGACCTTTGTATATAAGTATCTCTGTATAGTTCAGTACAAGAAACTTCCCAGCTCCCTTAGGTAAAGGACACACACACAGGACACATTTTTTCAAAGCAAATAATAAATAAGATACAGTAATAAATTAAATCACAGGGACAAAATATATACTACATGCATGGTTTTACCGTTTGAAAAACCTCCCAGTAAACCTACATAAACCTACATAAAGAAAAATTGCTTGGAATTACCAAGAGGCACATTGTATATCTTTTCCAAAACATTTCAATGTACCTCTGAGAGTATCTTTTGAGATCATGCTATGTTCCTCAGTCTTTCACCAATTATAAAGGACCACTATGTTTTTAAGGCTCTATTCTTCAAAAATATAGTTGGGTTCTTTCTTCAATTGAATTATGTACTGAGTTCTTTGTAATAATTTGCCAATGTTTATCTATGATGTTGTTAACATCCCTTAACAGCAAACTATATTTTGTAAAGAACAGCACATTTGATTCTACTATAGTCTCTTCACTTTAGTCCTTAGGACTAGGTTTCATGAATTGTTAAATTGTATCAAATAATATTATTATTCTGAGCTGTTAAACATGAGAAACATGTTTGGTCATTGTGACGTATATTATTAGAGTACCATTGCAGATAATCCTCCTGCATAATGGGCTTCTGCTTATCTGTGCCTTGCTAAACAAATTACCTTTTCACAAGAACCAAACATGGAGTAGCTTCAATCTCCCTGCTTCCCCATCAATGGATACAGGGAAATTTATTAGGTCCTTGTTAGGTTGTTCAGTTTTCCTGTTTAGCTAATTCACCCCCCTAAAATACATAAATTTTTCATGTTTAAAACAATAGGCAAAAAGTATGTCCAGCACAAGCCCTATACATTGCACTCAAGTTGAACAAGGGAGGTGTACTGCCCCTTTATGTTTAGGAGTCACTTTTACATTTTTTTTAAGGTTTTTATTATTACACAGATTTACCCTATAGATGCAGTTCTTTGTATACTCTTTTTATTTTAGCATCCCATGCACCAAAGCCAAATGTTTATAAATGAACAGAAAAGTGTAATATCCTTTTGGATTCATCACTTAATGCACATGAATGAATGGATGAAGAAAAAAATTAATAATAATGCCGGTACTTCATCACAGAAACCAAGATTTGTCAAGTGCCAGTGTTTATGACACTGCCGTAGTAAATATTTCATATGGTGAATAGTAAAATTTTAGAATCAGCAAAAGTTAATTTAATAGAGTGAAGAATGAACTACAAGTCAACACAGCACAAAAAATTAAATTTTTCCATCGTAAGACATTTAAGACATTTAGAACTGCATAAAACCTTTCGCCAACGTTTAAATTAACTATAGTTTATTTAGCTTCCCTTTCTATAAGGAAACATTCACATAAATGGACTACTATAGATCAGGCATCAAGGGGCTTTAACCACTCATGGCTGAAATACACCCCTGCATAAGCACAAGTCAAGTCATTCAGTCATTTTTATTGATTGACCTTTACTTAACTGAAGGCAAGTGATATACCTGGCTTGCTAAGGGTTAGTTCTGGGCATCACTAACTCATTTATTTATGGATATGTAAGGAGAAGAAAACCTTCTAAATACTTCTAAATTCACCCACACATAACACAGCAATTGCAATTATAAAGATTGACAAGTAAAGTTCTGAATTCTGAATAAAATATATACAATATTCTAATAAACCAATAAAGATGTCATTAATAATGATCTCGAGCCTTTTAGCAGATTGTGACTGATATCTGCAAACATGATGTGTTTATTGGGAAGTTTGAACTCTGACTATTTAAGCCTAGTCAATTGTTTATTCAATACTATAAATAATCCTGTACACACAATACTAGTAGGACAAAGTCTTTGTTCTGTGAAATATTTCTGCCTACTAGTTAACCATTAAAAATCTCCATAAGGCAGAGGATGTTTTTATTTTCCTGCAACAGTATATGGCGTACTTGTATGCACAGACAGTAACAATGCATTATGGGTAAAAAGGCATGGCAATATACATTTGAAACTTAAAATTAAAAATGAAATTTTGCTTGCAAATGAGCCCTTTTTTTAGCAGAGTTTTTTTTACCATCTTACGATGGCACGGCCAAGGTCGGTGATTAGACAGCATAGCATTTAAGGTTCAGTGGACAGCATGTGCATTTTACATGACCTTGGGTTCAAAGTACTTCCTCTCCTGGCTTTCTTAATAATTTGTATTCTCTGACCTTGATGATCTATGTCACCCTAAACAAGGCTGCCTTTAACAATATCTTCCACTAAGACTTCATCCTACTCATATCTACAGCACAGGCGGTCTTCTTGAAGAAACCCTTGGTAGTATTTGAGTAACAAGAATCTTCTCAAAGGGAAATCTACAGTCACAAATGAGTTTGCCTTTCAGGTAAATGACAATTAATACCATTTAATATGGTTTCCTGTGGTTATTAATATGGTTTATTGGTCTGGATCAAATATTTGGCCAGTTTCAATTCATTGAGAAAAATGTTCTTTGCATGAAAATTCATGGACGAGATTTAATTTGAGATGCAATTCAATTTAAAAAAAACTTATGGTTTATCACATAAAAACTTTGTCTATGGGGAAAACTGTAACTGAATTTGGAGCAAATTTTTGAGTTTTCACGTAATAAACCATGAGAACTTTTTCTCACTGAATTGAATCTGGCCCATTGTATGATAATAAATAAATATTCTAATACTATGTTTTAGTGTAGTCAACCAATGACCAAAAATGCAATAGACAAATTTCTATTTCAACAGTTTTTTTTAGTATTAACTACATAGTCCCCTTTTCAGGAGACCAGAAAAAATGGTGTAAAATCTAGAAAAATGTAAAATCAGGGAAAAATTTAAATCAGGGGATGTAAAAGTTTCACTGTATACAAAGATAAAAAAAATCATAACAGACATAATGTAAATGATAAAAAATAGCCTGTAACCTTCAGACTGATGCCTTCATAATTTTAATTGTAAATCTCTCTATACCAGCCATATAGCAAGGTTATATTTTGGTCCATTGTTGCCCTAGAACCTCTATTTGTCCATCGACACATGCACAATGATTTTTGGGAGAGATGGTGCCATGACATAAAGTGCCAAGGCAATGTGCACGTCTCATTCCAGGTTTTTTTGAAATTCTATTTATCATGTAGGTACTCAACGACTGCCACCCTAAAGCTGCCACCCTAGGAACGGGTCCTTGATTGCCTACATTGTAAATATGCCCCTAACAATCAGTCTAAATAATAACCAGCATATCTCCCATTTCTTGCTTTTTAGTTGTGATTCAATCATTCCCTGCCTCTATAAAGTTAAGATCAAGGGTATAAAAATTAAAAGTTATAACAAGTTACAGTGAACTTCTTTATGAAGCAATATGTTTAATAAAGAGGCTGCCTGTGTTGTTGAAAGCTAATCAAGGTTCTACCATTTTTGTGACAATTTCGCAAAATGACACCACAATTTCACTGGAGTCCTTGGCTGAATATGATGTTGCTCAGGTCAAATACATTATGGCATATGACTAAACAAGATAACTATATCATACTGGCTAAAGCATGGAAGCAGAAAATGACAGCCAATATCTTATAAACAGCTGGTAGGGCAAACTCTGTTTCTACAGATGTAAATACAATAAACTAAACACAATATAATCTCAAAAGCCATTTATCATGAGCCTAAACAAACAGAAAAGGTTGTTTTATAATTCAGTTTGTACAATATACAATTTACTTTCTTTTCTCCACTGTTAATCATCCACATGTATCGAACAAAGCATGGGCTAATCACTACATTTATCTACATTACAGATGTACAACAACCACCTTTCGTGGGCTGCGCTGGTTTACTTATTCCCATCACACCTACTGAATTGAAGAAAACTTTTACTTTTAATTAAAACATTTTGTATACACTTGCAAATTGATTTAGCATTTTGCTTATTGGTGCTTTAGATGCCACCTTGCTTGACATAGCATAACCTATAAGTTTCCAGGTTTAAGGTTAAACTACAGGTTTTTACAAAAGAACCCATGAAAGATAAATGGTTAAGTGTGCAAGTGGAATGGTGGAGTTAAATAGAAAACAATAAAAACTCTTTGGGTCTGTATCATATATATTCCTTGGAAAGGTATGGCATCTGTCATCCAGAAACCTGTTATCCAGAAACCTTTTTAAAGTGTTTTCCTTTTTTTCCTTTAATAAAACAGTACCTTGTAGGTGACCCAAACAAAGATATAACCAATCCTTATTCAAAGCTAAACCAGCATATTGGGTCTATTTAATTTTTCTAGCAGACCTGCATGTATGCAGATTCAAGTTATGAAAAGATCCGTTATTTGGAAAAACCAGGTCCCAAACATTCTGGATAACAGGTCCCATACTGTACCTGTAGAATGGTTAAAGAGATGATCTTTGAAGCAAGAAAAAACCTGTGATATACTGAATCTTTACTATTATTTGGAATCTCAGCTTTACTATTACCTGGAATCTCAGCTATACAAGATAAAGGACCTCCTGTGTTGATCAGGGATGTTCTTTTTTAAATACATGTTAATTTACAGGCTCTATAATTTGCAGCAGATTTACAGTGTTAGTAATATTGAAATAAATGTATTAAATGTATTGAAATAAATGTATTGCTTCACAGATATTATAAAGATCTTTTTTGAGTCCCTCAGACCTCCTCATTCCTCAAAGCTTTCTGCAGTTTGTATAGGGGTGTTACTGTGTTACTGTTACTCTTTCATTTGCTGTTTGTTTGCATGTCGATGATCTGATTGACTTTTAGATGGTACCTATATACATTCCATGCAAATGAAATGCAAATGAAGGTTTATGCACCACAGTGCTTGAAGGCTGAATTCCCCTTACTCTGTGGGGTATATTTATCATGTTTTGTAAAAGTGGAGTGAAGCATTACCGGTGATGTTGCTCATAACAACCAATCAGATATTTGTTTTTGTTTTCTAACTGTTGAAATCTAATTGCTGATTGGTTGCTCTGGGCAACATCACTGGTAATAATTTTTTTTACACAGCATTATAAATAGGCCCTATGTCATGTTATGCCCTATCCAAGAGGGATAGCTGCAGATCTTAGTATGCAGTATTTGTGAAGGTGCACATTCCCTTTAAGCATTTTATTACATTATTTGGTGTGCATTCTTGTATATTTTTATTGCACAGTAGCCTGTGGGAGTTGTAGTCACACTACGCCACACCTTTATTCTTCCACTTAGTGAAGCCCCTGCCTTAAGTGTTAGAGTCACATGAAACCCATGCCCTAATCACCAGCTGGACATTAACACTGTTTGGTCTAAATAGCCAAAAATAGTGTTACATACATTATGTGCAACTATTCCAGTAAAAGCAAGGTGCAGTAACTAATGCGAAACAGAGATACTGCATGATTTGTATTTCAAATTCCACTTTCTCATGCCTCAAGGTATTGAAACTTAGTACATGTTTCATTACACAACAACTAATGTGAAAGATATATTGCACAGTGATGCGATTTATTTCTAGAACCATAATCTTAACTCCAACAGCCCTAGGCTCAAAAACCTACCGGTAAGGGGATTTGTGATAATTGACAAAATTAATGTAATTTTCTTCACTGTGGCTATTTCAAAAATAGGGAGACCAAAACATGAAATATAACAAATGGATAAAATAAGGTATAAACATTGTGCCTAATATCATGAAATTAGTAAAAATAGAATGCAAGAAATATCTCAAATCAATTGTGTTCCACATTTTTCATATGTCTAGGAATTAAAATCCAAACCTGTAGTTTGGAATATTACTAAATGATTGTCCTCTATATGTATCATGTGATATGTCATATTGGTGGTATAGAACTGCATTTATGTAGGAAACTCTAAAAGAGACAAGTCCAAGTGTAACAGTATCATCTTCCATTAAAATTCACACTTGCGTTTAGCCTTTTTTGCATCATGACAGACTCCATCTGTATTCAAATTTTAATGAAATGATACAGTGGAATAATAAAGAAATAAATTAAAAAGAGAATAGCAAGAAGTATAGGTCTAGTTTAATTTACAATCTCTAGAAGGTAAAAGCTTCTAGGAAACAGTAAGAACTCCAAGTTTAATAATGTCCCCAGTGGAACTTCAGCTGCATTTGATTAGAATTACTGTTCATAGAAACTCAATGGGGCTGACCATGGTATCACCACGAATCCCCCCCAAAAAAACATCAAAAACAGTGTTTGCATTCTTTACCACAATTTTGTGGGATTTGTAAAAACAAGTAAACATGAAAAATGCAACTGAATGTATGATATATATATATATATTATACATATCCATAAAATTCAATGAAAAATTAATCTTTCACATTTAAACTTGTTGAAACTTGTGTTTTCTTTCTATAGTCACAATGCATACACCTACTAAATTTATGGAATAATTTCATTTGCAGATGCTGAGAGAGGGAAAGTGAAGATAAACTTGATTATTTCAGAAACAGTACAGAATTTTTTATTTATTTGAATTTAGAAAGTTTCTTATTTCATTATGCTGAAGCTTATATTGCATTTTCATTTTTGCGATATTTCCCCTTTAATAAATAGATATTCCAATTCCTGTATCTTTCATTCTTTTGAAGGGTGATCAGATGCACATTCTACATCACTCCATACATTCCTTCAATAGCATTATTCCTAGTGGAAGGTTAATTTCTTAGAACAGTGATATTCATCCTAGGTCTCTAGCTACTTCTGAGTCACAATTCCCAACATTTCAACAACAGTCTAGCCTACAGGTTCTTGTCTGAAGAAGTCACAGGTTGAAGATCAATGACCTACAACTTCAGCAAAAATAAAGCACTTTTAAAGGGATCAAGGAAGACAGTGGGGATGTTATAAACATGTTTGTGAAAAAGGCTCAGAAATTCCTGGATTTATGGGACATTGTAATAAGCTGTTAATAACCTCAATGATAAATACTGTACATACAGGACAATGCATATATATATATGTATACTTTATAAATACAATAATGATTTGCAAGGCCACAGACAGAGATATATTACTGTACTCCAATGTGGCTTGTAACAATAATTTTTAGCAGTAACAAGGTTAAAAGCATATGAACTGTAATACAGGTCATAATGAAACTTATCACTCATGGTTGTTTTCATTGCAGCCCCTCTATAGCACTCATAGTCATGATCATTTAATTATCCTTAATACAATTCTGCAGAGCTGTAACTGGTGATTTGCATGTTCTAAAACCTTGTATGTTATTGTATCTCTGATATCAAGTAAATAATGTAAAATAGAACCAATAAAGAGGCTAGAAATGCATGACGACCATATTATATATATATATATCTATATATATATATATATATATATCTATATATATATATATATATATATATATATATATATATATATATATATATATATATATATATATATATATATATATATATATATATATATATATATTTAAATGGATATGGATTATGTCTGCAAATTTCTGAAGAACTTGTGAATGGGAAGCAACATTTTATGAAGAATATCTATCTATCTGTCTGTCTGTCTGTCTACCTATCTATATATTGATCTATCTACAGTATTTATCCATCTCTATCATTTATCTCCTGTCCCTTATGGGGTTGAAAAAAGGAGCCCAATGATTAAGGAGGTAAATGAGTATTTTAAGAAACAGTAGTGTATGCTGTTCGGATAATTGTTGGAGAAAAGGAGCCAAGACATCCACTCACCGGTGTAAACCTCTCAACCATTCTATCCGCGGAAACAAACGTCTAACCACGTCTAAAACAACTGTAGCTTTATTAATCCATTTAAAATACAATCATTGAAACAGGGGAACTGCAAAGCTTATCACGTTTCGTGACTCATTTGTCACTTCATCAGAAGTCTAGGCTCCCCCTGCAGGTATAATCACGCCACTAAAAACAGATAATACACTTGGTTATAATGTCACAATAAATACGTAAGCATCATATGATATTAATGTGATATACTTCATATATTCAGCGGCAAAAAAGAGAATTAGTTAATTAATTCATTTATATCACCAGTCAATTAATCAAAAATATGCAAAAATATATGTAATAAGACAAAAAAGCAGCATGATGTTAATTCATAAATGGTAATAAATAAACACTTGAATAAACAATTAATTAAATAAATAAATACACTCATACTGTATAAAGCCTAATGCTATTCCATATATTAATTGAATGAAACATGACTATTACAAAATATGAAAACCATTGAAAAAATATTTCTCATATAAAGAAAATCATTCAACAAAGCAATTTAATTCCCATTCACTATTGAGACCCTTTGGTATAACAGTACCTAATTTAAAGGGATCCTGTCATCAGAAAACATGTTTTCTTCAAAACGCATCAGTTAATAGTGATACTCCAGCAGAATTCTGCATTGAAATCCATTTCTCAAAAGAGCAAACAGATTTTTTTTATATTCAATTTTGAAATCTGACATGGGGCTAGACATTTTGTCAATTTCCCAGCTGCCCTGGGTCATGTGACTTGTGCCTGCACTTTGGGAGAGAAATGCTTTCTGGCAGGCTGCTGTTTTTCCTTCTCAATGTAACGGAATGTGTCTCAGTGAGACATGGGTTTTTACTATTGTGCGGTGTTCTTAGATCTACCAGGCAGCTGTTATCGTGTGTTAGGGAGCTGCTATCTGGTTACCTTCCCATTGTTCTTTTGTTTGGCTGCTGGGGGGGAAAGGGAGGGGGGTGATATCCCTCCAAATTGCAGTACAGCAGTAAAGAGTTATTGTCATCCCATGTCAGATTTCAAAATTGAATATAAAAAAATCTGTTTGCTCTTTTGAGAAATGGATTTCAGTGCAGAATTCTGCTGCAGCAGCACTATTAACTGATTCATTTTGAATTTTTTTTTTCCCATGACAGTATCCCTTTAAAAATCCAGAAAGGGACTGCCTACATTTCCCTACTGAATGTTGGATACAACTCTATCTATGACTTGAAAGGATATACATAATTTACCCCCGTGATCTTCAATAAAATTAAATGAGTATTTTAGTTTAAAATATCACGTAAACATAAGCACCTGTTTCGAAAAGTCATCATTAGAATGCATATACTGTAAATTCTAGCTTGAATTATATAATGAACTTGCTTAAAGAGGAGCATTTCACTGGGGAGCAAGTACAGCAGTTTTACTAAAGCATTATTGATGTGTTTTCCATTTCTATGAATAATTTTAGAAACAAGGTTTCTGTGAAATATTTTGACGTGTTTTTCAAATGGGACTTCCACGATCCTGATGATTAATTGGTTTCCCACAGAATTGATATTTTTCTTGATGTGTACAATTTCATTGGTTCAGTAAACTGTAGACATACAAATGAAAAAAAGTTGCCCTTAATATTTCTGCAATGCATTTATATTTAATGGATGTACTACATGAATAACAAATTTATAAAAGCGAATGAATGGGGAGCGAGTGTGAGACATTGTGTATTTAAAATGTTAGTTCCTCACATTTTATGCAATCTTTTTTGTTCAACCCACTGAATTAAAGCTGAAAGTCTGCAGTTCAACTGCATCTGAGTTGTTTCATTTAAAATTCATTGTGGTAATGTATAGAACCAAAATCAGAAAAAAATTGTCTCTGTCCAAATATTTATGGGCCTTACTGTGTATATACTATCAGTATTGTGAGAAGTTGCCTATTAAAATGTTTCTATTATACAGTATACATATACTTAATCTCAGGAAGAGTTGTATTATAACAACCCCACAATTATAAGAAATTACAAGGCTTCAAACCGCAGTGACAAAATCACACTTGTTAACGACCTCTGGATTGTACATTCAAATAATGGTGCTTCTGTTTCTGTCAGAATGTATATTATTTATTCAGAGATTTATAGGGGGGTAATGTAGAGGTACAACATCATACTACAGGTTTAGTAACACATATCAACTTAGGTAGAAGATAGTATTTTGTGGTCAGCTGTTTTAAAGGTTACTAGACATTGATTAAACTTTTTAATACATTTCCCTAATAGTGTTTCTTGTCTCCAAATTTGAATGTGTGTTTTCTGTATATGCCCAGCTTTCTACAGCCTTTGTTAAGATATCAGTGTGATCTTTCCCATCACACTTTAAAGGGATTCTGTCATGATTTTTATGGTATAGTTTTTATTACTTAATTACACTGTGTACATTTAAAGTAAGTCGTCTACTATTTAAAATGGTATTCTTGAACCAATAAATGTATTTTATAGTTGAAATCTTGGTGTGGAGGCAGCCATCTCAGGTCATTGTGCCTGCTCATGTCTAAATACCTCCCCATTGTTCTGCTGATGGGCTGCTGGGGGGGACTAGGGTGATATCACTCCAACTTGCAGTGCAGGGGTAAAGAGTGACTGAGGTTTATCAGAGCACACGTCACTTGACCGAGGGCACCCAGGAAACTAACAACATGTCTAAACCCATGTCAGATTTCAAAATTAAATCTAAAAGTTTGTTTGCTCTTTTGAAAAATGGATTGCAATGTAGGATTCTGCTGGAGGAGCACTATTAACTGATCCATTTTGTAAAAAACATGTTTTCAGATGAATAATACCTATAAGAGCTAAATCGCCATTTATAATAGGTGGTTTTGCTCTTACAGGTGAGTGCATTAGTGCTTTTATATACTGTACTACTTGCCACCCTTTTCTCTCTAGCGATTGACTAACAGGGGCGTAGCTAGGTCTGTGGTACTGTAGGTCAGCAGCTTGAGTGTCAAAATTAAACTGCAGCCCTTGCCAAACAATAATGGAGTTGAAACCCCAAGCAAAAGTAGAAAAATATATATAGAGTGTATATATAGAGAGAGATACAGTCCCATATTTTAAGAGGTTAAATTCATCTCCCATTGAAAGTTATGTCAGTACTTAATTCTTTTGCACTTTATAAATTTGCAAATATTTGTAGCATACACTAAGCAAGATTGATTAATATTTTTAGTGGTTGTTTAAAAATTAAGAGAATGAGTGTCTCTTGATTTCTAATTACTTCAAGGGTCCTTAATATAGTCACTTTACCTCATCCTACCATCATAATTATCAGGAAACATGGTTTTGAAATCAGTTCTGGAGGTAGGTTATACTGTGTATCCTTTTTTTGAGCATGGATTGATGTGTATTTTTTACATCATTGCCTTTATATTTTACATCGGAACATTTTCAACCATTGAGCCATTGATTCAAAGAAAGTGTGTGTATTTGATGTGCAAGATTAAGGACCTAATGGCCCTTGAGATCTAAGTTATAATGAATCTGCTTTCCTTATTTTCAAATGGGAACAGCTGAAAAGGGCTTTATTTGTGGCTTTTACCATGCTGTGTGCCATGTACCTAAATAAATGTACATGGGACTCTAAAAATGATTAAATTCATTGATAAAATCATTTTAACTGGCTGAGATGCAAGATCTGTATCTATTGATGATAGCTTTTAACGCTCAACATTGGTCCAATGTTATTAGGTCCACTTAATGGTCATATCCAAATAGTATGCACACAGTGAACCAGAAATGCTAAATAAAAGTTTTTCTTTTGAAGTGCATTTTTTATGTGTTCTAGGACATTCACTGGATGGCTGTTATGCAAGCATGGGCAAGACTAATGAGCCTTGTATTACCGTAGATGGGTTCAGATTAAAATTGCTTTTATTTCATAGTGCAGAACATAAATTATTACTTTGCTGTAAGTTCTAGTCACCAACCAGACTGCTAATATGCTCCTTATATTACAGATTTTCTTATTGTAGAGATATTCACCCTAGATATTTCAAATGTTTAGTTATGATGGTGACACTGCCTTGCCATTACACATTTTTAGCATATGGCTGATTGTGACATCTGAGTACCCACCATTGTGCTGTTGAAGGAGACTCATTTATGCACACTTGGCAAAATGCCTGCATTTGACATGGTCCTAGTGCATTTGCCCATAGCAGTCAGTCAGCAATTCACTTTAATCAGTTTTATACAAGAAATGCTTTATTTATAAATAAGCTCTAATATGCATAGTTACCTTGTAGGGCATATATTAATAATGTTTTCTTAAAGTGGACCTGTCACCCAGGCACAAAAAGCTGTATAATAAAAGTCCTTTGCAAATTAAACATGAAATCCATAATCTATTTGTTATTAAAGCATTCTGAGCTGTTTTAAGATCATTTAAAACTCTCAACTGTCAATCAAAATTTGTTTGCCCCTCCTCTATGTCATTTCCTACTTTCTTTTCACCATTTAATTGTGTAACCCGGGCACGGGGATGGACATTGGTGCACAAACAAGACTTTAGGATGATGCAAGGCTTGTCTTAATGTCCACAAAATGGCTCCAGCCTGCTTGCTATAATTATGAATTCCCAGACTGAAGAAAACACGATTCAAATAATTTATATAGTGTAATTAAAGTCCATTTTCCTTGACTAATGTGATAAAATAGGATTTTGAATCATTGTTTTGGGTGACGGATTCACTATAGGGGAAGGAGAGCCCACTGTCCCGGAACCTATATCCTCTGCTTGTTCTATAATGCATTAACATAAAAAATGTGTATTTTTTATAACCTTTGTAAACTTGTGAAGTGTCTTTGTGAACTTGTGAAGTGTCCACATTTTACTGTGTGCATTAGTGATATTATGTGTGTTTGTGTTGGAACTGGCACACAACTTTGAGGTTAAACAGATTGTATGCCCTTTGTCTTTACGCAATGGAAGTTCCCTTTTTTGCACTTTTGCCTTTTATTTTCTGTAGTTAGCTATGTATGTAAAGCCAATGTACTGACATTTGAAACAAAATTTGTGATTAAATGTAAATAAATCTTCCACAGAGATTTTTCCACCAAAGATAATGTACCTGCTCTGAGGTGACAATAAGAATTATAGTCAACATTATATAATTTTTTTCCAGCATTCTAGAAAAATATCAGTTTGAAAAATCACCAGTAGGCCTCATTTACTGAAACTATAGCTGGAAGTGTTGGAGAACCTCTGACCATAGAATTTTGGTTCAGTCTTTGCTATTCACATTGCACTAAATTCTGTTCAAGGTGCAAAGCATGTTGATTATGTTGTAACACAGCGCTATTCTTGTTGTTTGCCATAGGCGTTGAGTAAGTACAGGATCAAAATGCATAGTTTCCTCATTGATACTCCATAGCTAGTTTGTCTGTAAGATGCCCACATACTTCCCCCAAACTACCCCTTTTGCATGCAGCTATATACTATATGTTTCCCCACTCCATTCTGGACTGCACATACTTGTTATCATTATTACCATTATTATCATTAAGTGCAGATAAGGTCATAGAGCATGGAGATTTTTACTCATTTTTGACCTTGGCACACTGCCTTTTAAATTTTTGTGTAGGAAAACGATTAAAGGAGTAGTAGCAATATTTCAGTTTTTTTGTTATAGTTTTTGAATTATTTGCTTTTCTCTTTTCAGCTTTTAAATGGGGGTCACTGATCCTGGAAGCCAAAAAACTGTTGATCTGTGAGGCTGCAAATTTATTGCTATTGCACTTATTTGTCTACTATTCATCTTCCAATGTCTTGTTCAAAACTTCCTTTCCTAGCAGATGAAATAGAACTCATTTCAAATAACTGATTTCAGTACAAACAAAATCGAATAAAATAACTGCCTTTTGTACAAATTCTGCATGTAGAGAGACAGGATTTCTGGAGATTTTAATAGAGTGAGCTCTAATACATCTTCTAGGCAAAAGGAGCCTCCCTATAAGATATATTGGATCCAACTGTGAATTATTATCTGACACCCAACTGCTGCATGAAGAGAGAATGAAGAGAACAGATGCTGAAAGGGGAATAGAGAAGATGAACTTAATTATTTCAGAAACAGTACAGAATTTTTAATTGATTGTATTTAGAAAGTTTATTATTTCAGTATGCCGAAGCTTATTTTAAATGTTAATTTTCACATTAGATACACTTTAAGGTTCGAGTTATTTTTTCCACAAAAATTTGAGTATTCGAATTTTCAAATCAAAACTCACATTTTCGGGTTGAAAAAAAAAAACTTGAATCCATCGAGTTTTTTTAAAAAAAATACTTGACTATTTGACGTCTATTATACCTCAAGCTTGGATCCAAAAATACACCACCTTAAACCTGTCAAGGTTCTGTCAATGTCAGAGGTCCCTGGAACCACTTGAAGAGGTTAACAGCCTGTTTGATGTTCAAGTTTTTTTGGAGGATTTTGCCCGAAATTTTAACTGAGATCTATATTTGATAGATTCAAGTTTTTTTTAGCCAACAACTCAATCAATTTGAGTTTTGCAGAATTCGTTTTTTGCCATTCGAGTTTTTTCTTAAATAAGATACCAACATAATAGATTAGGCCTATAGAAAAAGACTAGATGAGAAAGACATAGACAAATAGAATAACAGATAGGTGGCTATGCATATTTACGGCCAGTTCAATTAATTCCACATGGCTACTGTGGACATGAAATAACAAGGGTTACATTTTATAACAAATATATTTTCGCTGCAGGTAGTCTTGTTCAGTCACTGATCCTCTGTTTGAAAGAAAGTATCCAAAGGGGAAGAAAAGCTTTAGGCTGCTCGTCTGCATAGAAAAGTATTTGACTGTGGCATTTATCTATTGAGAGGCACAGGAAAGACAGTGAAGAGGCAGCTGTGTTTATCTCATTTATGCACATGGTGGTGGCTCTGAACTCCATACAAGGCTGCCATACGAGCTCTCATCATCCACGTTATGTCCAGCTGCGTTGAGGAAGTGTATAATAATGCTGAAATTTGAACTACAATGCGCTATACAAAGTCTTTCCGGATCTTTTACTTCTGACACTTTGTTAACATCAATTGCATGTTTTTTCAAATGATGCTATAAACAAACCCAAAGATACATATACATATTTATATATGTATTTACCATATTCCTAGAAGCTACTTCTGGTTCTGTGTAACTGATATTATATTATTATTATTATTTTTCTCTGGGTTCATTTTAAAGTATGCATTAATCATTCCTGAATTTAAAAGATTATAATTAAGAAAAAAAGATAGCATTATTGTATATGAGAAATAAAATGTCAATGTATTACGTCTAAATGTTACATGCTAGTGGTTTTCACCCACCTACTTTTTTTTTAGCTAAAGCCAATCATTAAGGTAAAATTTACTCAGAAAGTTAGTTCAGGGAAAAGGTGCCTGGAAAACTAGTGCTATTTATTGTATTCATAACCACCTCAACAATTTGTAACCAGAGCAACTGAAAGTAGCATGTATCATAATCTGAGGATATGACACTAAGGGTGGATAACCTAGGTGACTATCATAGTGGTTAAGGCCAGTAAAAAAAGACATGAGACAACAGTTAATGCTTTTAGAATGAAATCTCTTGTGAGCAGGTCATCTTGTCTCTTCATGCTTTGTCATTTTACTAATGTTTGTATCTGACTTACCACATAGCTGTTTTGATTGTTCAGTTGTATTATAATTGCTGCTTCTTACAGTGATGACACTATATAAATTATTAACCCGCTGTAATGCTGCTTTCTGGATTAATTCATTGAGGTCTAGTCTATATAGATTTCTTGCTTTGGTGGTAACTGTTAAAGGGGTGGTTCACCTTTAAGCTAGCTTTTGTTATAGAATGGCCAGTTCTAAGCAACTTTCAATTGGTCTTCATTATTTATTTTGTATTGTTGTTTAATTATTGCCTTCTTCTTCTGATTCTTTCCAGCTTTCAAACAAATTAAAACCAAATGCTCTGTAAGGCTAAGACATTGAAAGGGTTATTTACTAAAATCATGAAAAACTTGATAAAATCGAAGAATATCCGATCACTTGGATTTTTCTGATGCTTGAGGTTGGAGTTTTGGGCTAAAACCAAATAACTTCAAATTGGAATAGAAAACTGATTCAATGCTCAAGAGAGAGACAATAATCGGAGTATATGGCGTCGCACAATCTAATAGTAACCTTGTGTTGGTATTGTGTCATTCAAAATTAAAGTAATCAACTGTGAGTGTACAAATTGAACATTGTGATTTTGTGAACGTGTCCTTGGTGTTTATTGAGTAGAAATTAAATAAGATAAACTCTTATAAATAGTGAGTAAAAATGATTAAAGTGCTTAGTGCTTGATGTGAGCAAGGTATGAGAACCAATATGAGAACCAGATAAAAAATAACTTTTATTTACTCCTTTTAAAATTCATGAACTGTGAAAGGGAATTAATTGATGAAACCATTAAAAACAATTAAAAATAATTAATGGTTTCATCAATTAATTCCCTTTCACAGTTCATGAATTTTAAAAGGAGTAAATAAAAGTTATTTTTTATCTGGTTCTCATATTGACCTCCGAGTCGTGGGTTCTAATACGCCACCTTGCTCACATCAAGCACTAAGCACTTTAATCATTTTTACTCACTATTTATAAGAGTTTATCTTATTTAATTTCTACTCAATAAACACCAAGGACACGTTCACAAAATCACAATGTTCAATTTGTACACTCACAGTTGATTACTTTAATTTTGAATGACACAATACCAACACAAGGTTACTATTAGATTGTGCGACGCCATATACTCCGATTATTGTCTCTCTCTTGAGCATTGAATCAGTTTTCTATTTACATAGGAGTAGTCAGCACATCTACACCGAGGTGTCCAGACCCTCGGTCCAAGGACCTCCCGAGGTATAGACATTAGGTTAGAAGGTGCGGCAAATACCCTCTTAATTTCCATTCAAATTGGAATAGGTGTCTCTCCCACTGACTTATACATAACCTCGATAGGTCTGAGATGGCGGATACTTTTTGTAGCATGGGGTATAATAAATCTCAAAAAAAAAATTCCACGAAAAATTTGAGTTTTGCCCCAAAAAGCCTGACCAGAAAAATTCAAGTTTTGTTTAATAACCCCCTTATTGTTATTGCTAATTTTTATAACTCATATTTCTATTCAGACCCTCCCTTGTTCATATTCCAGTCTCTTATTCAAATCAATGCATAGTTGCTAGGGTATTTTGAACCCTAGCAACCAGATTGTTTAAATCTGCTGAATAAAAAGCTAAATAACTAAAAAAACACAAATAATAAAAAATGAAAAACGATTGGAAACGATTGGAAATTGTTTCAGAATATAATTCTCTACTTCATACTGAGGGGGTTATTTATTAAGGTTCAAGTTGAAAAAAAATCACATTTTTGGGTTATAAATAAAACTCAAATTTCTTGAGATTTGTTAGACCCGACCCTGCAAATAGTTTGAATCTGAAAATGCACCACCATAAATCTGAAAAGGTCATATAGGAGTCAATGGCAGAGGTCCCTTGAACCATTTGAAGATGTTAATAGGCTTGATAATGTTCGAGTTAACCCCAAACTAGCCGATTCAAGTTTTTTCCATCCTACTTTTTTTTAAAAATACAAAACATTCAAGTTGTGATTTCATTTGAGTTCATTTGCAGTATAAAAAAACTCCAAAATTCTACCTTTGATAAATAAAATATTATAAATAAAATAAAATAAATTTACTCAAAGGTGAACAACCCCATTTAATGGGTGACTGCTCTTTATTTATGACATTTTTCCCATGGATTGCAGAATTTCATGTGTTTTGATTGATTTTTGTCTTCCAAGACACCACCTTTAATCCAGTGGCTTAAACTTCAGGGTTACAGTAGAAGGGAGGGTGGCCACTGAAGCCAGCAAAAATTACTTTTAAACATCAGGATTAAATATATCTCATCTAGGCAGCTGATATTTTCTTTTTCATAAAAAAAACAGCTTTTGTAATAAGGGCATATCAGAATAAATGGGTTGATGAAATTGTACTGTAAAACATAATGCTATAAAATAGCTGGATTTTAATGAAGGTGACTGGAATCCTAAAAATGTTGGTGGTTTATTACCTACAAAACAGAATGTAGTGATTCATAATGCAGCCATTTTGCCAATTATATGCCATTGAATGACTTGGCAATTTTCTGCCTGGATCAGAATGGGTTATAGAGATACAGTGACATACAAGAGAAAATTAAGGAAAGAGACAAGAGGAAAGTAGTGGAATGGCTTTTCTTTATTATAATTTTTACATGCTGTTTGGCATCATTAATGTTCAGTGCATCTGCTTGCATCATCTTATGCACTTCCATACCGCTCCCATTGTCTCTTTTTATCAGGACAGAACACATGATCATCATGAAATATATAACAGTTATTTTCTTAAGAAACATTGCAAACTGCATCTCATTTGATTTTCTTCCTTTCAGACCTTATGTGTAGCTGAAGGCAATGTATTATCCATGTGATTTACCTCTAGATTAGATCCATGCCAAATACCCTTATTATTCATTGGTTCACATCTATGTATTTGACTTTTTCCTAATATATGGTAAGCTACTCAACTTTATTTTATGTCTCTTTATAATGGCTCCTTTACAGTTCATTGTCTCTAAAAGGGAACCAGGAAAGGAAACTATATTTATCTCAAATAATTACACTCCCTTGATCATATAACCACTAAGGGTAAAGATTTGATACTATTATTATTAAGGTAAAAGATAACCCTTTTCAATGATTATATTAACACAGAACTTACAACAATGAATACTCACTACACTGGAAACTATTAATCCTACTACAATCAAATTTTACTTTCCCTAAAACGGTATGAGGAGAGGCTACTTAACCTAACAAAACCCCAAACCCCTTGGTTCTTGAAGAGAAAACAGTGTTCAAGAGAAAGATATTAAAGGTGATTAAAAATGATATAGTTAAAAAATTAGACTAGGGGGCCGATTCACTAACTTCGAGTGAAGAATTCGAATGTAAAAAACTTCGAATTTCGAAGTTTTTTTTGGGCTACTTCGACCATCGAATGGGCTACTTCGACCTTCGACTACGACTTTGAATCGAAGGATTCGAAGTAAAAATCGTCCGACTATTCGACCATTCGATAGTCGAAGTACTGTCTCTTTAAAAAAAACTTCGACCCCCTAGTTCGCCATCTAAAAGCTACCGAAGTCAATGTTAGCCTATGGGGAAGGTCCCCATAGGCTTGGCTAACTTTTTTTGATAGAAGGATATTCCTTCGATCGTTGGATTTAAATCCTTCGAATCGTTCGATTCGAAGGATTTAATCGTTCGATTGAAGGAATTATCCTTCGCTATCTGCGCTAAATCCTTCAACTTCGATATTCGAAGTCGAAGGATTTTAGTTCCTAGTCGAATATCGAGGGTTAATTAACCCTTGATATTCGACCCTTAGTGAATCGGCCCCTTAGACTTGGGACAATGGAAAAAGTGAGTTTGAGAAGATGCCCTGACATGCATTTTGCCAATTGTTTTTTCAAAATCAAACAGATTTCTATCATTTTCATTGTTCTTTTAAAGCTGCGTGTGTTTCCATTAGAGGCTGTCCTGTAGTTACTTCCGCCCTGCTCCTGAACATATACACGTCATTGTGTCTGCACATCTGGCTCTTACATAGTGTCTCCCAAGGTCCTCCCCTCTCTCTCTCTTTCCTCATCATTTGCAACGCAATGGACTGCCCTCATACCAAGGCAACACTATTCACTGAAAAATAAAAGGTTCTACTGCCAATTTGTGGGAATAATTAAATCTAATTTAGACACAACTGACATGATAATTAATATATATTAAATAAAGGTTGTAAATAATTTAGTTATACCATAGGGGAAAACCGTATTCAATTTAAATATCCAATGGCTTTCTCTCCTTAGAAACTCTTGTTCCAGATCACCTTTCCTAATACCAAGATTGACTTTCAATAGCCTAAAAGGACATTTTACCTGGATCAGATGGTATTTCCTTAAATGTTGTGCGACTGTTGATAAGGTTGTCTCTGCTTTGCTATCAGTGTCAGCATTTCTGATGCAATGTTTTTGCATCCGTTGTTTAAGCATCCGTTGTGTAGTCATCACTACATATCTCATTTGGCAGGGGCATTTAATACAATAAATTACTCCTTTTGTCTTACAGTTAATATAATTTTGTATATACCATTCCTTGCAAGAAAGATCAAGCTTGGGATTTTAACCCTTAAAGAGCTAGGGTGCAGTCCAAGTGGACGGTGGGGGAAAGCTCCCATCCGGTCCCAACGTAGCTAGCTAGAATTGGCGTTGTGGGAATAATGAACTGGAGAAGGGTGGAGGCTAATAACAGCAGCACTTGAGCAAAATGAACTAGTTTAACTGATAGTGATTGATACGCTTTGGCACCATTAACCCCTCCACCTACTGTGTTGCTTTTAATTACGTGTATATTTTTTAAAGAAATTTTCCTGCACTGCTCAATTAAAAGGCAGTGAGTTGGTTGTCATGCGTGTTTGCTGTGTAAGGGAATGGCCCTAGTTGTTTGTATTTTTTAACTTAATTCATTAAAGGTTAAGTTTTAATTTTAATAACGGTCAGTAGTCTAATTACCATCACCTGAACGGGCTGGCATTGGAGCTAAGGACTGCACCCTAGCTCTTTAAGGGTTAAAGTTAGAAGCTCGATCTTTCTTGCATGATATATTTATTACCAACCTGTGGGTGTTATTACTGTGGTGCTACAGTTGCTCAATTAGTACCATTTAGAATATGTTTTTTCTTTTGGATTTGGTTACACATATTACAGTCTCCACAGAGATAGGACCCATTCAGTTTCTCTGTCCCTATTTGGTTGCCAAAATTGCAATGGCATAGAATATCTTTCAGATTGTGGTTTCTCTTATAACTTACAGTACTTCTACCTGATCTGGCAAGATTGACCTCAAAGTCTCATCCATTCAGAGTACCCCCAAATTCAGAATATTAAGAATTTCCTTACTATTAGTACTATAGATTTTTATTTCTTCGCCAACAAGGATTTTCTCTCAGTATTTAATGTTCTATAATAAGCATTTTTTGGCTGTTTATTCGAGTACCCTCTATCTAATCTTTGGCCTGTATTTTAAACATGGCGTGGGATGAACAATTTCTCCTTAACCTCTCCAGTTGATAGCTTTTTTCACACTAATAATTGGGTGGGAACCTAAATAATACAATAAAAAATGTGTGGCTGTCTCCTTTCTATAATTCGTTGTGGGAGCACATACATTGTGTCTCAAGAGTTTTTACCATAGGTTTTAAATGAAAATTCCTATAATCCACTGGCCTTCTCTGTCAAATTGCCTTTTCCAGCAACTATAAATCTAGCCAGGAGTTTGTTGAGTTCTTGTGAATTTTTGGAAGTAAGTAAAAGGTAGCAATTCTCGGATGATTAACGTTTAAAAATTGAAAGTCCCTGTTACTTATTAGTAAATCTCTCTGAGCCTCAATCCTCTCATATATTTCGTTAAAGTTATCAGTAGGGTCTCATAAAAGTCTCTTATAGCAGCCTGATTGTAAATGTTTTGCAGCCTCCTTGAGGTACACATTATTTGGCCATAAAACAATATTACCCCCTTTGTCTGACTGTTTTGCAAAAATCATGCAATAAATTCTAAAGGAAGTTGAGTTAGGGGTAGCTGCCTTCATTGGAACAGTCCAGACTGGTTATGTTCTTCTGTTTACAGGTCTCAAAGTGTACAGCTGTAAAATCTTGGAAGCAATACAACAAACACATGTTGTTTCACTACCATTATTTGAAAGTAATTCTTCTATAGAAATTAGACTATATGGAATTAGGTATTTTTTGACTTTAGTCTAAGAAGATTGATGCTGTATATATAATATTATTGAATATGCAGGCTCTATTTATGGAGACATACTCTAGTTAGCCTCTGAATTCATACAGGTGGAGCAAAAAAATTTTTTGACATCGCTGGTTTTACACAGCACAGTGTGTCACAGAAATTATTTCAGTGAAAAGGTGTGATTGGGATCTATTTAAATGGAGCTAAATACAAACATTTTGTAAATGTTGATCTTGCAAATTAAAATATATTGCATATTCATTTAATTATTTTTGGGCAGCTAAGGCAACTCGTTCATTTATTATCATTTTTTATTTTTGACTTTAAGTGATTGACCTTTGTGGGATCCCCCTAGGAAATAAATGTTGCAGTGACCCGATTGGTAAATGACAAGTGTTAAAGGGGACATATAGGCTGCAGTTTTATGTGTAAATTCTGCATCAAAAAATTGCATTGTAATATATAAATAAATACATTTTACAAAATACAGTATCTCTTTTTCTCACTTTTATATTTTTCTTCAAATGAAGCCAGCCATCTTAATATGCATATTAATATGTGATTACAGAATATGGTTTTGGCCCTTTGTTTCCATAGCCTAAACATAACTTCAGATGTTATGTGCAGCCACATGCCTCACACTCACTTTGGCAAAGATCATATTCTCCTACAAAAGTTATATTTAACATGAGCAATTTAACTTGTCCTACTAACAATGCAGACATATGCAGTTATGGGATCTGTTATCCGGAAACCTGTTATCCAGAAGGCTATCTGGAAAACTCAAGTCCCGAGCACACTGGATAACAGGTCCCAAACATGTACTAACAAGGTCAGATCTCTCCATGCTGTCTGAAACTTCTACCTTAATTTCTTTTTCTATTGCATCCTGTACATGCTAATAATTTAATGAAATACTCATGTGCAAGAAGCGATCAATTTAATTTGCCAATTACAGTAGATCTGACTCTGTGAGTAAACCTTTGCATTTTGTATAGCAAGCCAAACTGAATCAAATGAAAGGAAGGGCAGTAAGGGTCTAAAACAATACCTTTAATGTCAGGATATTTGTCACGAGTGCCATTTATTCCCACAGCAACCCATATCAATCAATTTAGCAAATATGCACCTAGAATTAGGTGTAAATATCTTTTCGATGATAAACAATATATATTGTGACATCCTAAAATCAATATTTTTCATGCTTGTGTTAAATTTGTGTCAGTGTGCATGCATTATGTGAGTTTACTCTGGGATTGTGGGGAAATGCTGCATTGTGAGTAAAAACATGGTGACTTGCACCTAAAAGTGCACTTTGCATGCTGCACTTACAGTATATAAATGTAAGGAGAAGTAATCTCAGCATTTCAGTGGCTGTTTAAGTGGGCTGTCAATTATAAGGGGTAAAGTTTGCTGGGATATCCTTTTGGGGCATTTATGCAGCTATAAAAGGTGATGTTTCCATTCCATGTTGAATATTAGGAGTAGTAGCATTTTAACTGTTAGGTTGTTACTCAAGGGAGTTTGAGAATATGATAGCTATCAAATGCCTAGACTGGCATTAAAAGCATACAATCCTAATCACACAGTGTAGATAATGGCAAATATGAGCACCATATTTTTTTTAATAACTCTTTTTATATGAAGCACAGTGAGGAACAAGCTATTGAATAACAAATGCTATGATATTACCAGAATACATTAAAGAGAATGGAAAAGCATATTATAGTCCCATAAGCAGTGAAAAAGGTCTGCCTGTGGTGTCACACATTTTAGGCAGGCTGATTGATGTGGGGTTTCTGAGATGTGACGGGATGGGCGAATTTGACCCATTTCGTTTCGCCAAAAATTTGCCACTGGCGAAATGTCACTGACACCCATTAAAGTCCATGGGCGTCAAAAAACTGTTGACACGAGTCTTTTGTTTTTTTTGATGCACAATGCCATACAAGTCTATCGGCGAAACAAGGTGAAAAAATTCGCTCATCCCTATGTCTACAGTGTGTGGATAGATAACCTCTATGGATTATTTTCAGCATAATTTTAGTGTAGGTTTCTGCCTTTAGTGAAGACGTTGTATCTTTTTCAGAATGGCTTTTAGAGTGGGAGTTGAATAAGCCCCTGTGAAAGCTTGAGAGGTATTTTTGCCAGATATAAAATCATCTAGGTCATTGCCCCAGTCCCTATCCAAACTTGGATACATAGCTATTTACTTGGTAGTAAGAAAATATGTGTGTTGTTATAATTGGGAATAGATGCCTCTGTTCCTAATTGTAGATAATAGTTGGCCTACCCATTTGATACCATTCTGATCTGAAGTTTGAGCCCGCAGTACCATCTTGGAAAATCAGGCTAACCGACAAAGTTGGTTTTTGCACATACCCACTGCCATGTACACCGCACTGGGGGGGAAATTCACTAATATTCGTAGTTGCGCCAGCGTCCACTTCGCCGCACTTCGCCATGAGTATTTTCGCCAGCGCTATGCAAATTCACTAAAATCCGAAGTTACGCTCGGGAAGCTTAAGGTTGCGAAATTGCGCAAGCGTTAATTCGCCAAGCAAAGCGAAGTTACGCTATCGATGCTTAATTTGCATATGACGCAAAATTGAAGTTACAATGGAGGTATATGTAGCATCACTACACAAGCCTGGGAAACCTTCAAAACAGCAAATAACATTTTTATTTTGCCCTACACATGTGCCCACTGTATATTTAAGGTGCCATGAGTTAGGAAATGTAGAGGGGAAGGAGGGTAGCCCCAAAATTTTTTTTGATCTTTTTCAGCCTATCACCCATAAAAAAAGAAAAGACCCCAGCGTTTTTTGGGACTTAGAACAATTTTAAACTTTTTTTTGAAGCAATCCCTATCTACTCTATTGCACTTCGCCTGGTCTGAGGTGGCGAAGGAAGTCTGGAGTAAAAGGTAGCGTTCAGAAAAATGCGCGCGTCAGTGAATTTGCGTAGTTACGTCCGTTGCGCAAATTCGCCAGGTGTGAGGGTGCGAAGTAACACTAGCGAATTTACGCCAGCGTCCGTTAGTGAATCGGCGAATCAACAAAAATGCGATATGCTAGAGAATTTACGCTAGCGATAGGCACTTCGTCCTTTAGTGAATTTGCACCTGTGTGTTGAATAAAAGCTGCATTCATCAACTTACTCTTAGCGACTCCCTCTGATGTTTGGGTCAGCGTCGGATAGCGGGTCTAATTTTCGTATAGACATACCGGACGGAAATGGCCGGGTCCCCGAGAGCTGTGATCAACTGAGAGATGCTGCACGGATGAGGGTGAGCTCCGCTTCTGTTACACATCCTCAATCATTGTTTACTGACAAAGCAAAGCCATAATGTGTGGGTGGCTTGGGTGGCTTGAAGGTCCATTGTGAACCGGGATTGCCACCAAGTTTTCCAGGCTGTATAAAGGAGGGGTTATTTTGTATTTCCTCTGATATGTTGTGTTATGGCTTGTGCAGTAATATTGCCAGGCTAATGTATGGTGTGAACTGTTGGTCTAGGGCTGTGTTAGGGAATGTCTCATTTTTATGGAGCCAGTCTTTGATATGTCTGAGTTGTGCTGCCAGGTTATATAGTTTGATGTCGGGGAAGTTAATGCCTCCATTTGCTTTGGGCTGGCTCGGTTTCTGTAGGCCTATAGCCAATCTTTTACCACTCCTGATATATGCACCAAATTGTGCTCTGAGTCCCTTTTCATCTTTTGGTTTTAGGAGTAGTGGCAGAGCTTGAAGGGACTATAATAATTTAGGAAAAAAATAATCGTAATTATTAATTAATTAATTAATTCAGCTCTCCTCAAATAAGATAACTTTTTCAGTTCTGTACTTCTGTTTGGATTTCCGACAGTTTGTGGGGTATATTAAGATTGTATAGCTTGTGTGGGTTTTTTGGGAGAACGGTCCATAAATATTGGATTGAGTGTTTAGCCCATTTGAAGTGAAAGTGTGTGCTCCATGCAGGGGTGTGTTCTGGTGTTAGGGTCATGGCCACAGGTTTAGTCCAGTTAGTTGATTAACTTGATGCCTGCCTGAAGATCGAGAAGATTTTTAAAATGTGGGGGAGGTGGTCTGTGCTTTGTATATGAAGAGTAGTAGGTCATCAGCAAAGGCTATCAGTTTGGTTTCTGTTTTCCCCACTTTAATTACCTTGAATTGGGTGTATGAGTCTGAAATTCAAAGTAGCCAGTCTAGAGCTAAGTTGAATAGAAGTGGGAGAGTGGGTAGCCTTGATGGGCCCCTTTCTGTAGGCGGAAGGGGGGTTGATCCAACCCATTGATGGACAAGTTGTTGTTTGGGCTAGTATAAATATATTTGATAAAGTTTGTGAAGTGCAAGCCAAATCAATGTTCTTGTAAGAGAGTGGTATTGTATAGCCAGATAATATTGTTGAAAGCCATGGTGGCATCTAAGCTCAGTATGGCTAATTTGGAGTGGTTGGTGTTATATTGGTTGGTGTTATATTGTGAAGTGTTGGCTATGGCTGTGCGGATGTCTTTGGTAAAATGTTTGTTGTGGGTGAACTGATGTGGCATTAAGAGTGAGGGTAGGGTCATTTGTAATCGTGTTGCTATTATAGATGTCAGAACTTGAGCACCGTATTTTTAAGAGAATAAAGACATTGAATATGTTCTGCTGTACTTTCAAGTGTCATGAAAAAATGAGCCCCATACAGAAGAATGAAAAGTGACTGCAGTTCCAGGCTTTTCGATCACTGTTCCTAATGAAAAGGTCACTACATATAAAATGCCAGGGATGACATTATCTTTAGTCTTAACATAAATATGTAGCCCTGTTTGTCTTACTGCAGAGCCACATTTTCATACAACGGAAAGCCTGATATTTAGCTATAAGGTGAAAATTCTATCCTGACAATGAATATATTATTTGGTTCCTTTTGCTGACAGTTCCAGTTAGGAATAAAATGGTTTTCTCATTTTCATATTTATTCCTGATCTTTAGCTATGCACAAAATTTTCAAATGCACCATTTCTACTGATTGCAGCCCAATTTTAGTATTTAAGACATTTTTTTTAATCTCCATCACCCTCACATGCTTCAGATTCTAAATGTTTGTATGGCATAAAACATCTCTCATAAGTGAGACCCTTAATTAAAAACACTTTGTAAATGATTTTGCTACTATTAGTTATTAGTATGGTTTTGTAGTTACTGTTGTAAAAAACAAGGAGAGAATAAAAAACTAAGAAATAAAAGAAGCACAGCAACGTAAGGTAAAAATTGCCTTTCGTAGTTAATGTTACAGATATAAAATCTGTTATACAGAGGGCCATTATCAAGAAAGCTCTGTCATGCTAGAATGCCATGTCCCACAGGGGCCTATGTTTATTAGTTTTTTTTTTACGGATTTCATTTTTCTCTGAAATGATATAATAGTACTGTGAACGTTGCACTTAAACATTATATGGTATGAGTGCTGAAGGATTTACAAATGTATATATTTAGTGAATGTTCTCAAACTAGCAAGACCAAGAGCAACCTCTCTAAATTAGCTTGCGCTCTGTTTATGTTACTAGAACCAGTGGTCAAGTCCATATTATTAAATTATTTTGGTGGAAATGGCATGAAAAGTGCCTTCTAGTGATGGGCGAATAAATTTGCCAGGCAGCGTATAAATTTTCTAAACTGCTGCGAAAATTCGCCAGGGTCAAAATTTTTTGGACGCGCACCAGAAAAGACGCTCACGTGAAAACCGTTGTGCGTTAACATTATTCAGACACCCATTGACTTTAGTGCTGGCATCAGAATTGACCCGGGCGTCACAATTGACGCGGGTGTTAAAATTTTGTTTTGCAAATTTTTCGGCAAAGTGAAACAGGACAAAATCACTAGTGCCTTCCATTCTAATCCAATTTAGCATGCAAGACATCACTGTGCAAATTGCATATGCTATTATTGAACTGTGGTTCCCAAAAAATTTGATTAGTTATGTAGAATTCTACATATTCTACAATGTTTCCACTTATTGTCCTTTCTAAGGTAATGCCCACTAATGATGCCCAATTCCATCTGTGTTTGGCAGCTAGACTTATCCAGTGTATAGTGTTTTTATTATATCAGCATGCAGAATGGGGAGAGTTACTTGCCACAATATTTTTTTGGAGCGCTAATAGTCTGATTGTGGTGCAAGACTTCATATATCCAGGGTTTACTGGGCTTACTTTGAGTTGCTAAATGTCTGGGTAGCCCCATTTTTGAGTACTGAAAGTGTTGTTGGGAACCCCCTTTTGAAGGCAATACAGGCTCAATACAGAATAGTAATGGCTTCTCTTGTACAAAATGGTAGTGCATTGGATTCTAACTTCTGCCTAAGAGCCCGTTTTATGTCAAGGCCATGCCATTTTTAAAAGTGTCTTTAGGGATGATTTTAAAGCCTTGAATGCAGGAAGATATTCCTCTTGTGTATTGTTCCTTAATTCATCGATTGTATCTTGCAAAGATGTATACATTGCGAGTTTGTAGTTTATATATGCACTATTACTATTGTCATACATTTATATGTTACATATTTTTCATAATTCCTTTAAATTAAGTATAAAAAAGAAAACTCTAAAGCATTAATATAAATAAATGAAAGAAAAATGAATACAAATCCAAGAGATTTTATGATGAAATCCATCAAAAATCATCAATCATTTCTTATTTTTTCTTATTTGCATTACATCTTGACAATTTTATTCACATGTTTTGATGACCTTTTTACCTGCTTTTCAGTTTGAAGACCATGATCAGTGATCCATTAAATTAAATCATAATGTGCATGTTAGCCTTGAGCTTATTCATTAACATTAACATGGTTCTTGTTAGGGCTAAGAGGGAATTCTTAAGAGGAGCTAGTTACTGTTATCTGCTTCTTTGAAGATGCTCAGTGTATTTAGGGAATACATTATAAATAATGACACTTCCCATAGGACAATTGATTATTAATGCTCTATAAAAAAGCATTTGCGACTTTGAAAAAAAAAAAAAAGCTTTTTTGACTCCCACTAGCTATAAAAATTCATATTACTGTATATGACTCAGTGTAGGTGCTAATTTACTTTGCTACGATAACTTGAATAAATGTTACTGATGCTACAGCTCTGTTTTTACACTGGTGGGAGAATGCATTGTACTAAACTAAGGGTTTTGATTGGGTAATGAGGCAGCAGAAACAACAGTTGTAGAAATAAATAAATCATTCTGAAATCCTTTACTTTCTATGTCTTCTAATACAGGTTGTACTTTGATATATTTCTGGCAGTTTGGCAAACCTGAGTGCCCTTCAAAGCATTGGTAGGAAAGACTGGAAAACATATGTACAAAAACAGTGCCTCTGCCTCCTAAACTTATAAAGTGAGCATACAGTTCTCTAATAGAACAGAACAACACCTGAAAATAAGGACACATGTCAATTTAAATAGAATAACTATTTGAAAAGCAAAGTTTTGATCTTTACACAAAGCCCTTCCCAGAAACTCTTCTTAATGGAGTAGTCCACCTTTAAATTAACTTCTAGTATGAGACATGCATTTGGTTTTAATTTTTTACTGTTATGTTTTTTCCTCTATTTTGTTTTTTTGATCAGCAGCTCTCCTGTTTGATATTTCCTCAGCTATCTGGTTGCTGGGGTCTTATTTACCCTAGCAACCTGGCAGGGGTTTGATTGAGAGACTTAAATATGAATAGGAGAGGGTCTGCATTTAAAGATAAATAATAAAAAGTAACAATAATAAAAAAAATTGTCACAGAGCAATAGTTTTTGATTCCGGGGTCGGTGAGCCTCATTTGATAGGTGGAAAGAGGCAGAAGAGAAAGGCAAATAATTCAGAAACTATAAAAAATAAAACAGATGTAATGCAAAATAATGAAAACCAATTGCAAAGTTGCTGGGAATAGGCCATTCTATAACATATGAAAAGTTAACTTAAAGAGGAACCACTCCTTTAGTCCGTTGGTAGAGCTACTTTCCCCCAAATTACTTTTGCTCGGACTAAGGCAGATTATCCTACATAGCAGTATAAACCAAGACCTGTCTACTGTATATAGTACAGTATAGTTCTGCCAGAAATATTCCAATGGTGGCTTACTTACCAGGATGCTCTCAGTGTCCATATGACTGAAGTTCACAGACTTCTTAATGTGCTAGAACTCTAGTGGTTGAATTTGCTGAGTGTCCTGTATCTCTTCTGGGTGGATATGTTCAACAATGTGTTGTTGCTGCTGGTGGTTAAACTCAACAGGGACACCTTTCTCACTGATAGGGACCTTTTACAAGTTGGACTGTAGAGAGATAGATAGTAAATCATACATGAATAGATTAATTTGCAACATTGTTTAATTATACTTTAGTTACAGTTTAATAAAACAAAAATGATTCAGAATATCTACGTTGACGATGTGGAGAACTTTTTTAAATTTTTCCCATGGTTATATCCCATATTTCAAATGGGAATTGATGACTGCAATATAATTTGCATCTTGACACTTCAAAACGACTAATTTCAATCACACTTCTAAACGTTCTAGGTTCATGCTTAAATGATTAGTTTTAATATGCTGGGAAGGGCAAAATACTCTTTTTCCAGTGATTATTCAGGTTTTAATTCCGATCTAATAACTCATTAGCATTTCTATTATAAAGCTGCACCGCACACTGCTCTCTGTAAGAAAGAACCATGCCCCTGTCCTCTCCATCTCCATAATACTTTCTCTTGCAGACAACCACAAAGCATAATTCTAGTTAGTGCAATCCAGATGGAGACTTTGCCCTTGAGCAAATATCATCCTGTATTTACAAAGTGATTACAGTGGAAATTGCCAACACTAGCATGGTATTATTAAAAGCTAACTGATAAAAATGGCCTAATACTGTAACATCTATAGGCAATAGTAATAATGGTACAAGGCAATTTATAACCACATATCAGCATGTTAAATATGAATCTGCACCCCACACTAAACTATTAAGCATTCTGAAGACTGAGCTAGGTTCCTTTCCACCCTTTAATGCTTTTGTACAGCCACAATGCATAATTTTAGTTGTGTATGTTTGCAGGCTGAGAGAAGTGGATCTACTCCCTGCCTCTGCTCCATTGATTTGTATCAGATCCACCTGAGTGCATACACATTCTGGAGCAGAAGCAGAGGTCAGCTCAAATATGTGAAAGGAGGCATCTTGGGGCTGACCTCTGCTCCACTCAGCTGCGTTTGTACGTATGCAGGCAGAAATGGATAAGGTTAATGGAGCAGGGGTACTGAGATTGCCATCCAAGGTGGACTTCCCTGGAGAACCTTCATGCATGCCTGTAACCTGTGCAGTTACTGGCATTGCCCATGCTGCACCATTCATGTAGAAAAACAGAGACTGGGAACCCAGGAACTGTACTCAATCATAATATGCTGTTGTATGGACTGTTCCAGGGCATCCATATGGAAGGGGCAATCCTGGAAGCCTGGTGCCTTATGAACTGTATTAAGGATATTTTGTGGCTTTCCAGAAATAACCTTATTCCTAGGAGAGAGAGGATGATAATTCAGACTGGTTCACAGTCTGCTCCATTACTACAACATCCACAACAGCATTGAGGAAGAAGAGGAATAAACACCCTTTCCCTATCCTCCCCTCATTGAGTTTTTATGTGGAAAATAAAATTGCAGCCAATTAACTCCACTACCCCTTTCTCACGTATCTCTCCCCATCCACTCTTTCTCTCTGTAACTTTATTATATCTTGAATATTTGTATTAATAATTGAATACTTAGAACTCACCGTTTATAAGGATATAATTTACAAGCTATTCATAGCTTTTGTGTAAAAAAATATTAGTGTAAAATAAACAATATAAATAATTCTGCTGTTAAAATGACTGAATTTCTAGGAACTGTATTAAGGACATTGTCCCCTGCTAAAAATAATTACAAATAATACCAACTGTATTTATAAATCTGTTGCTTAAATTGTATTGGTAAAAGTATATCCCATAGCATGTCTTAAGAAAGAGACACTTTAACCCCAAGCGTGATAAATGATGAATGAATGAACCTTCTGCAATATAACCTTGACCTGTCAGATGTGCAGTGTTAGTAATTGCCAGCTTCTTAAAACACTCATTAACTGCCCAGTATTATCTAAGCAGGGCTGAATACTACATGAGAGATAAAAAAATCTATTTCAAAGCTTTTATTTATTGGAGCAGTTTTAATGACAAAACTACACCTTTATATAGTAGAGAAGAAGTTTATACTGCATTTATTCAAACAGTAGGAACATTTTAATGTACTTTACATTATTATTCTTAGAAACAGGTTTGTAGATAAGGCTCTGCCTGACTGTTTTCAAGAGGCAGTGCAGAGATGATCAGATTATATCTTCTGTTGGAATATGAGACACTCCTTGTTATTTTCTACACAGTAGCACCTTGACCTGAATCTGCCAGGAACTGATGGATAGTACTTTATGGAATTTGACCTCTGTTGCTAAAACTTTACCTATGTATGATTGTTCTCTCCTGTGACATTGTATTATTTTATATCACTTGGCATGTATATGTATATTTGTGACTCTGGAAGCTACACAATGCCTAATTTAATCCCCAGTTGATATTTCGCTTTCTGTGGATATTTTAGTAGTTTTCTGAAAGATCATTTTAGCTTCTTGGAAATTGTATTTTCTTCCTTAAGAAAATCATTATTGGGCACTTAGTTGATTATATATTATACATACTGTTATATAGAGACATTGCAGAAAATCATTCAGTTCTTGTGCAAAATGGAAAAATGTCAAAAATTTGAATATTTGCTATATCCTTTGCTTTAGGGCTATGCAATTTTGTGCATGTTAGGTGCTACATGGGGTTTTCTGGGCAAGTACTAAGCTCCAAGGGTAGGGAAATCTGAAGGATTTTGAAACATATGACCCTTGACTTTTGCATTCAGTATATATAGGAACAGACAGGTGTCCTCAAGAAAATACGATTTTTCCACCATAGTTCCTGAGCTTTACCACAACAGGAGGAACAGAGTTATGATGATTTCAGATACTGTAGACCTTGCTTACAAAATGAAACATGGAAAACATCTTGAACAGAAGCAGAAATTCTAAAACGTGTCATTATTTCCCCTTGAGACTTCTCCATTGAGGCAATATGTTCAGCAGTCTGGTTCCCTTTTGGGGCAATTTCCTGGTAGTAAAGCTTGAACACTCTTTCTCTGCATAGGTAGGATACAGCAGATTATTGTAATGAAACTGTGGAAAAGCTTATAATGGAACTTATTTGTGAAACAGTTAGTAGTCAGAGCAAGCATTAGACTGATAGACACGGCTCTTCAATTAGATCAGGACATGTGACAAACAATAACTCCATTCATTCAGACCAGAGGGAGGTGGTAAAAGAGAGAAACAGGCTTGTTTACTAATATTGGAGATAAATATCTTCAGAGATATCTGGGGATTTTGCCCATAGTAACCAATCAGATATTAGCTTTTGTTTTCTAACTTGTAGGTGACTGTTTATGAGAAGCCCGCATATACACCCCCCCCCCCAACCGACTCCCACACCGGCGCCCCCTCAGGAATGAATGCAAACAGGAGGACAGGACGCGCAGGCCTGCATCCTTAACATACCCCTGCCCCCAGGGCCATGCACATCAGCTGCAGAGGGGTCAGGAAGCACAGAGACTTGCGCACTTAGATACCAAATTGTCCCACACATGGCTGGTGCCACCCTAGTCCTGGGCCTTTGTGGCCTTGCTGATTAATTGACATGGGCAACACTTCCAGAGATCTCCTGAGATATTTAACTTCAATGTTAGTAAACATGCCCCTAAAACAGCAAAATGGAAAACCACTGTATAAAGGTAAGGACCAGGACAGAATCAAACTGTTATATAACACCCTTAATGATGAAGTACAGAGGAATGAAACAGAGAGCTTGTTCTAACCCTGATGCATTTGGGATTACTAAAATTGCAGGTAGATGTGATCAGTGTCGGACTGGCCCACCGGGATACCAGGAAAATTCCCGGTGGGCCAAGATGTCAGAGGGCCCTCATGCTACTAAACATTTGGCCTAGTTCATGGCCATTCCCTATTTCTTTTAGAACAAAGAGGATAAATAGATGGGATAATAGATTATAGTATGTAAATAATAGAGACTAGGAAAATAGAGTTGAGTGTGGAGAAGAAGAATAATAGTACTAAGAGTGGGCCCCTGGTCTAAGGTTTTCGGGTGGGCCCACGTGGTCCCAGTCCGACACTGGATGTGATGGACTCCTGCAAGGCAATGAGTGTCATGTGGCTCAGTTAGATAAAGCACTGCTAGCATCCAAATGCGACCATGAAGCAGAAAACATGCCATATGGAGAATAAGAGTGAAGAAAATAAAGATTATTGGCAGAGCCCCTAAAACCCTGTAGATTAATTGTTATTAAACTAAAACATTGTTTTGCTATTTTCTATTTCATTTTATTGCTATACCTCAGGGCTTTACAGTTTATTAGTTCATGATTACAAAATAATTTAATTTAAATGCAGTTGAGTTCGATATTAAAGTATAGGGGTCTAGAAATAAAACATTTTCGTCAAACAATAAGTTTGCATTTGTGACTGACATTTTGCTCTTACCAGCTGTAGTTTAAACATGAAACCATAAATGCAATCCATAGGGCAGATGTTGCACATACTTTTTGCCTATTGTTTTAATCTTTGGTATTTGTTATTATAACTACTTAGTGAAATAATTACCGGGGGAACATCCTGCAACTGGGCCCATCAAAGGACAGTTGGGTTACTGAAGCACATGTTAGAAAATTAGATTACCAGTGAACAGATAATCTCCTTGTAAAATGTTTGCTCAAGAAATACATATGTGTTTATATTTTCATACTTAAAGCAAAAAGTATGCTCAGCACATGCACTATTCAGTAAATTCATATTAAACAAGGGGGTATACTGCCAATTAAGTATGCTTTCTCCCCCAAAGCAGTAGTTTGGTCATGCTTTTTGGCTAAGATTCTAGCTATAACTACTGAGGTCACAGATCCGCTTAGAAACACATATGGACAGATTTACTAAGTGGTGAAGTGGCTAACGCTAGCGACTTTTCGCCAGAAATTACATCCGTACGGACATCACCAATTCACAGGCAAAGGCGTCAATTTGCTAGCAAAAGAGACCGTCGCTAGCGTTCGTTCGCACTCTATCGCCAGGCGACTTTTTGCTCTGGTGAAACATCATTACTCGGCAAATTCACCAAAGTGCGGATTTTACTGAGCTTTTTCCACAGTTGACTTTGCCACCTCAGACGAAGCTAAGTGCTAAAAAGAAGCTAGATCCTACTCAATCTTCTGTCACTTACATCATATCCTGTGTGCCAAAAATGCATTAAAGTTCCAAAAATGATGGCGACTTTTCCTTTTTTGAAGCGGAATTACCTACAAAAGTCTTGACTTGAACTTTTTTTAAGGTAACCAGTTTTCTCCAGACATTTCATAACATATGGAACATTCATTTTACAGTGGGCTCATGTGTAGGGCATTATATTTATCTCTTTATTAACTTGTCTTTATCAAGGTGCCCTGGACATTTGTAAGAAAAAGTGGTAACTTCAAGCATTTTCACCAACATTTATAATGAAGACTTCCATACAACTTTAAATTACCCGCCGTATGCAAATTAACCTAAGCGCAAGATCACTATCAAATTTTTTGCTAGGCACAAACGAATGCTAGCGAATATTTGCTATAAAATTCTCGCACTGCCGAAGTAACACTAGTGAAAAGTCATCAGCATTCTGTTCTTTTACTACTTTATTTGATTGGAATGGTAAGACTTTGATCTGAATGGTTAGTGGAGGGTCGGGAGATGGGAAAGTCCGATCGTATGTTGATTCGTACGGATCGGATCTTTGCGTCTATGGCCATTTTAAGGGGCTAATTTACTAAAGGACGAAATGGCTAACACTGGCGAAAATTCGACAGCGTGATGTCAATTCAGCACTCCGATGATTTACTAGCGAGCACAGGCGTAATTACGCTAACGAAGGAGATAGACTCTAGCGCAACTTCTCACTCTAACGCCAGGCGTACTTTCGCTCTGGCGAAAGAGCATTACTACGCAAATTCACTACGTTTTTTGTTTTTACTGATAGTCCTCTATCGCCAGACTTGCTTTCGCCACCTCAGACCAGGTGAAGTGCAATAGAGTAGATAGGACTTGGTCCAAAAAAAGTTGAAATTTTTTCTAAGTCCCAAAAAAATGCTGGCGTTCTTTCCTTTTTACAGGGTGATAGGCTGAAAAAGATTGTAAATTTTTTTGGGGTACCCTCCTTCCTCCCTACATTTCCTAATATATGGCACATAAACTATACTGTGGGCTCATGTGTAGGGCAATTTAACAACTTTATTTTCTTTTATTAAGGTTTCCCAGGCTTGTGTAGTGTAATGTATTTGCTGCAACATATACGTCAATTGAAATTTAACTTCCCGCCGTTTGCAAATTATCTAACGCTAGCACAACTTTGCTATGCCTGCCGTAGTAACGCTAGCGCAACTTCGCAAGCTTTCAGCTCCGGCGACGAAACTTCTCAACTTAGTGAATTAGCGTTGTCTGTGCGAAGTTGTGCCGGGCGAAGTGTGGCGAAGGCTGCAAAGCCGTTGCTGCCAAATTTTTGCCGTTAATGAATTTCCCCCTAAGTGTGTTTAGCACAATTTAGCACAATGCGTTTAGCACAATGCCCCCACGTTCACTTTTTAGGTTAAACAAATCATCAAGCTGCTTTATTATGACATAGGACCACTGAATCTTAGGTTTACAAAAGTGTCTATATTTTATCTGTATAAAGTAGAATATTTCTGGCTGTTATCCTCTGCAGTCTTGGTTCTGACTCCTGAAATAAAGCAGCAGAAGCCATCAACTATGGATGGGAACATCATATAATGGACCTTTACTTAAGTTGTCTAAATTCTTTAGGCACATGTCCTACTTTAATCCAAGTTTGAATTTGGTATTCTTCCTCTGTAGGCAGTTCAAATGAAGACATTAATGTAGGCGTGTCCAAACTATAAATTAACTATACCTCCCATTACCCCAGGGAAGCTGGAGTTTGAAGTAACCGGAAAGACACATTTGGACATGCATGTACATCATCCAAGCTGATTTTTTTAGGAAATGTTCAAAAGAACAAAGGCTGCATTTTGTTTCAAGAAAACACACACATATAAAATCTATTGACTACACTTCTTTTTATAGAAGCAGCCCTGTCTGTCAAGATAAAAGTGTTGCACGTATGTAATGTTTCAAAATGGAAAAGCACAATCACTCACCATTTTATTTTTATCACTCAAAAGTAAAATGAAACACTTGGCAGAGCTACCTAATGTCATCTTTTTAATGATGCCACAATAGACATTATGCTTTCAGTTGTCAGACACCCACACGCTTAGCCACCCACATACTGCTAGTACCAACATAAACGTGCAGACTCTCATCTTCATAGCTTTCAAGTTGTTAAAGTAAAGCTGTTCTCATTACACAGAAATGCTTGAAACATGTAGAGGTCTTTCTACAAAACAAAAGTCAGATATTAGGACACAGAAATGTGCATTAATAAAGAAATTCTGTGCTCTCAATAATGAAAATCATTGACTTGATATGCAAATTAAGCATGGCCTGTATTTAAATTAACAAACATAAAAGTGTATTTAGAAATCCTAGTCATGCATTATATTCTATATTCTTATTCTGTAACCATTGTTTGTTCATTTATTTTAAGGCCCCTGTTTGTTATTATTGTATGGTGCTATGCACATTGCTGCCGCTTCATAAATAAATTCTGACCATGAGGAAATACAGTTCCTTTGCCTACTATAAATTATACGGGTTACCAAAATATATTAAAAGATCTAAGACCATAGAAGAGCACAACCTTGTGTATTGCCATTGTTTAATTCAGGAAATAGCGATGTGACTTTTTGTATCCTTATGTATATTTAAGAAGCTGTTGCATTACTTCAACAATGTAAATATTGGCATTAAAATAGCCCTTGTGACATGTGAGAGAGACATTTATAACTTCAAATGAATATTTATCTTGCATATCTGTGCAAACAGTAGTACATTATGGGCTTTATAGTCTTCATAGTACCAATTCAGAAAGGATACAGCATATGGACACTGCATACCCTGTACATGATTAATGCATTTATACTAGAAACGTATGAAACTGGCTCCTCTAGCTGGAACCACTTTTCTATTGTCATTGTAGCATTATGGTCATGTTAATCACTTTGTGCATGCCAACAATATAATATTAATGAAAATGAAAGCCACTTATGGAAGTTTACAACTTAATTGAGCTAATGGCAGCAAGAGTAGACATCATGCTGTCACTAGTAATACTGCCTTCATTTGAATTCAGAAAGCATTTGATGGTCACTTGCTTAGAAGCAAACATCTCATTGACTGTTATGGGTAACTGCATGACAAACTTTTATTACATATGGGTAAAATAAATGTCTTAATTTAATCATTAGTCAATCATTATGTTTAGAACAAGTCCTATTCTTTAAACTTATGAATTTGATATACTGCCCCATACATAAGATGGGTATCATTACTTAATTGATTTGTTTTCCAAAATAGTATATTTTGTATAAAAAAAGATGCACATTATTAGAGATTTGGTTTATTAGAAGCAACCTTCATGTTCTTAGACTATGTGTCTCTCTATATGGTAATAAAACTCCTTGTGATTTGTACTGGTATAGGACCTCTTATCCAGAATGTGGGTGACCTGGGTTTTCTGGATAATGGATCTTTCTATAATTTGGATCTTCATATATTAAGGGGCAGATTTATCAAGGGTCGTAGTGAAAATTAGAATTTTCGAATTTTCAAGTTGCTTTTAGTGGAGTTCGACTACGTAATAGATAAAATTAGATTTGAGTTTTTTAATTTTTTTTTTAAATTTATCATGTACTGTCCCTTTAAGAATTTAAATGCAACTATTCGCCACCTTAAACCTGCCAAATTGCTGTTTTAGAATATGGGGAATGTCCTGGGATCAATTTGGGTGACCTGGGTTTTCTGGATAATGGATCTTTCTATAATTTGGATCTTCATATATTAAGGGGCAGATTTATCAAGGGTCGTAGTGAAAATTAGAATTTTCGAATTTTCAAGTTGCTTTTAGTGGAATTCGACTACGTAATAGATAAAATTAGATTTGAGTTTTTTAATTTTTTTTTTAAATTTATCATGTACTGTCCCTTTAAGAATTTAAATGCAACTATTCGCCACCTTAAACCTGCCAAATTGCTGTTTTAGAATATGGGGAATGTCCTGGGATCAATTTGGACTCATTTGCAGCCTTCCTGAAAATTGAGATTTTTTTGGAGTTTGCGGTCGATCCCATTCACCCGAATTTGATAAATAATCTTTTTTTTTTTTAACATTTCTTTTTATTTCAAATTTTATTTAAATTTTTCAAGTTCATGGGAGTTCATGGGAGTTCATGGGAGTTTTTACAAACCCCCATGAACTCGAAATTCGGCCCTTGATAATTCTGTCCCTAAGTCTATTAGAAATCATGTACACCTTGGGATAAAGTACAAGGTACTGTTTTATTATTACAGCGAAAAAGTAAATCATTTTTTAAAGTTTTGATTATTTGGATAAAACAGAGTTTATGGGAGATGGCCTTCTCATACTTCTCATAATGCAGGTACATATGAGTTCCTTTTCCTTCCCTAACTGGCAGGCACAGATTGCAAAGGATCCTGATACTTACTGCTGCCTTATATCTGGTGGTAGGACAGGGCTGCTCTGCAGCTTTTGACACTGTGCTCTGCACCTTAAATTAGATTATTAATCTGGAATGAGGTGCTAAATTCAGACATGGTTCCAGACAGACAAGCGTCTTGAATGAGCAGTTATTAAAGAACTGTGTGTCCATTTGTGTTCTTACACTTGCACCCAAGGCATTAACATACTACACCTTAAATGTTTTCTTTACACAAGCTCGGGGCTGGAAGAGTGGGAGATTTAAAGAGTAGAATACTAGCTATTAGGCTCTTATATCTATTAAGATGGCCATAGACGCAAAGATCCGATCATCCTCGATTTGTATGATTTTCGGACCGTATGTGGAGAGTCCCGACATTTTTGTTCCATGGAGATCGGTCGTTTGGATGATCAGCCAGGTTAAAAGATTTCTGATGGCTGACGATAATATCTCTGCATGTATTGCCAATCTGACGATAAAGCTGTGAGCTTCCCAGTAGAATTTGTCAGGTTTACTTTCGCTTGATTGCTGTGACGGGCAGGACATTGGCTGGTTTGTTCTCTTTGCTACTTTATTTTATCTGAATGGTTAGTGGCAGGTCAGGAGATGACACTGAACGATAGTTCGTCTGATGTGAAGGTAAATCTGCATGTCTATGGCCACCTTTAGTGTGTTTTTTAGTAGGTTGATTCAGGGCCGGAACTAGGGGTAGGCAGAAGAGGCACCTGCCTAGGGAGCAACGAAAGGGGGGCGCTGGGCAGGTACCTGACTTTTGCCTACCCCTAGTCCATGTTCGCTGCTCCTCCCACTCCTCCAGCGCTCCTCCCTCCCCTCAAGCGCTTTACCCCATCTCCCCAGTCACTTTCCCCGCCTCCCTCCCCTCCCCTCAGTAACTTTCCCCGCCTCTCACCACTCCCCTCGGTCGCTTTGCTCTGCCTCCCTGCCTCCAGCGCTGTAACACTCTCCCCTCCGGCGTTGTGCGCATGTGTGCGCAGAATGGTTTCAGGAGCGCGCACGTCCGCGAGCATGGAGGGGAGCATGGAGGGGAGCGCGGTGGCCACCTGGGTCGCCTAGGGCACCCGGTTGGCTTGGCCTGCCACTGGGTTGATTACAAACAACTAGGAGCCAAATCGTAACAATCTGGGCTGAAAAGGGAAGTTTTTGATACTGACAAAGTCCTAAACCTGACTGTCCCACTGATTGTGTGACACTTAACAGTTCTGCTTTATGGGGAGTATATATAGCGTGTTTATAGGGAACACTTTTTTATGCTAATGTGGAAAGACTGCCTTACAGCACATACTGAAACCTAACTGCTTTTAAAACATACTAAAAGAGGTTCCAGTAAGTCGAGTGTATGTCTCGGCCTTCATAAATAATGTACACGCAGAAGTAATATCTATATGTAAATGTACAGTACAAACTGAAACCTTTCATTATTAATTGAAATGTACAATAATGGAATCAGTTGCAGTTGCCGATTCCTTTTATATTTCATTGCATTTAAAGTCTTCTGAATGTTAGCACCTGTAAATTCATAAATCTTTCTCCTTTTAGGAAGTAAATAATGTAGGTTAATGTAAGTTAATGTCACCACTTTTTATTCTGAGTTGCTGTACAACTATCTTGCTATCTTGCTCAACGTGCATGAAAATGTTAATGCTTTTTTGAACTTTAAAAGTCATACAAATGGAATGATTCATATTTACAATACGTATTAAAAATTATTGCATTGAAAGCAGTTCTTTCCCTTGTGTTGCTGCAAACTGCCAGTAAATCTCAAACCATAAGAGACCACTCCAACTCACCACTTGCCTTCGGCCAGGTGCACAGTCCTCAGTGTCCCCAATGTATCAACATGGCAAATTCAATGTATTAGACGGTACTTTAAAGGCTTTATTGTATTAGTGCTTGTAAAACACCTAACGCATTTCTGAATTATCTCCCTGCAAACTGCACTTTACACTGAATAAAGAAAATGTGGAAGAGGTACCAAAGAAGAGGAGATTTGTCACTGGGCGTCTAATCTCCCCAAATCTGTGCACGTCTCTGCCCTAAAACTACCAAATGGTTGCCCTTTTATTGGCCATCACTGAGTTTACCTGACTGTAGCTAGAAAGGGTGAGAGTTTCAATGTGGAGCTGGCATCTCTGCAGCCCGGGCCAGACTGACCCGCTGGTGTACCAGGAGAAAACCCGGGGACCCCTGTCCTGTTGAGCCCCACCAGTCCTAGTCTAAGGAAGAGATATGCATTGTTTGATAATTATCTGCACAGCTGCTGGTGTTCATGTGGAACAGTGGGTCCTAACTGGGGGGAGGGGGCGGAATGAGCCCAGAGTGTTGGGCCCTTTGCCCTGGTTTTGCAGTGGGCTTCACCTCCCCCAGTCTGACACTTTCTGCAGCACAGTAACTGAGACACTTGTTCAACAGAGTGGGCTTATTTTTGAGGGTAAGCAGAAATAAAAAGTGACAGAACAAAATTGTGTGCATATTGACACTGTTTTCAAAGATATTATCACTCATACATGATTCTAGCTATTTGTGGTGAGTGCCAAGGTGCCTTTCGAAAGTTTAGTCTATGGGTCAGATAGGGTTTGCGTCGAGCTAAAGTTGTATTTACGATCCTAGTGTCACATTCGGCACCCTAAATCCAGAACCAGTGCTCCCTGGTCTCGGCTCTTGCTTCTGCCTTTAACAGCCGCCTTTCACTTCGGGAAGAGCCCTCAGTTAATTGGATGCTGCCAGGTCTTAATAAGAGAGGAGCCAAGCAAAGGGTTCTGGACGAGCAAAGGGGCACGATCGTTTTATCAAGGATATTTGACGTAAAGCGTAGTCAGGCAGGCCGGGATAGCACAAGCAAAGTTCAAGAACAGGCCGGGTCGGTGCAGGCAGCATTCACAGGATAATCAAACAGGCAAGGATCAAGACTGGAGATTGTAGAATAGTCAGGCAGGCAATGGTCAGCATTGGAAAGATCAGAGTAGTCAAACAGGCAGGCAAGGGTCAAGATACAAAGTAGAAATCACAAGAAATAGCACTCAGGAACTAAATTAATTAGACCTAACAACAGGCCACTTCCTCAATACAAAAATCCCTCTAAATACCTTTTGAATTTCACGCCAATGTGCGATGTCATCATCATGCCGGCGTGTAAAACCCGGAAGTGTGCACAGCGCATGCCATAGGAGAACCGACATCCAGAGAACAAGGAAGCATGCGGCGGGCATCCCCGTCGGCCACTAGACCACCAGGGTGAGCAGTCCTTGCGGACCTTACACCTAGTTATCCGTTGAACTGTGACTGAATGATTTGATTGCAAAGATGCAGTACATTTAATTTCAATCCCAAGAAGGACAAAGTAGAGCAGTGGTGTTGCAAATAACTAGAAGCAGGACTATAACATGCTAGGCATGAACAGGGTAAAAACAGGGTATGTATTTGGTTGCCTTAATAATCTTTGAACTGTGGCTGAATAGCTACAAATATTTTCATCTGTCTGCATCCTTTTCATAGACCATGAGGGGCTCTGATCGAAGGTTGAACCTTGAAGGGTACATTAGACAAAGGTCAGAACTTTAAGGAAGTTGAAAAGATACAGTTTGACAACCATTGCCCTCGTTGGTGGTGTCCATGGACACAACTGTATTTCAACAAGTGAATTGGTCACTAATTCCATTAGCATGCAACAGGCATTGGACCCGTAACTAAGATCTCCATACCTTACATCTCCTAAAAATAGAACTGAAACTGGTACAAAATAGGTAAATAAATGGTCATCTGAAGACTCTTTTAATTACAATTAAGCAAATCTAACATGCACAAATACGGGCAAGCAAACATTCAAAATGAGAAGGTATTTTCTATGAAAATATATAACAAACATAAAAAAAAGTGAAGAAGAAACATGTGCTACCCTTGGAATTGAAGTGACAGTAAATTGTTTGATGGAAACAGTGAGAAAGGTGAGCTTTTTAACCACTTATTTTCCTCAGTTTTCAGATTAACAGTGCCTAACAGAGATCCAGGACCTCATGATATACTATTTAAAGTATTTAGGGAGCTTAGTTTTATGACTACCAAACAGCTGTATTTAATTTTTCCTAATTCTTTAATGTCTGTCATGGTACTAAGGCCTATGTTACACAGCCAAGCTATGCCTGACTGTCTGTCCCTGCTCATGTGTTCCTGATTCTGGTCCAAAACTACACACACATTTCCTGACTAAAACATTCTAGCACCTGTATATGGAGCGACAGGTGGATTGCATTTATGCTTATCACTACACACATGAGACAGATACAGGCAGGATCAACTGTTTCTTTGCAATGTGTTCTCTAGGCATAAAAGATTGGCATATTATTATTATGGTGCCATTATTCAAAGAGAATATACTGTTGAAGCCAGGAAACTATATGTTAGATAGATGTTAGCTTGACATCTGTGGCTTTTAGAATGGATAATAAAAGATTATACATTGAAAAACACATTTCAAATGACAGCATTTTACCTACAGTATGATTTTATTCAATACATCCTAACAGACAACATAATTGCCCTCTACAGGGATGTGAGCAGAAACCTAGACCATGGGGTGTGACATGAAAGAGATTTACTTAGATTTTTTGCTAAAGCATTTGATATATTAGCACACAGAAGGTTACTGATTAAATGGAGAAATATTGAGTGATATATAAAGCAAAATGTGTGTATGCAGTGTAGTTTTGGGTGTCAATCCACAGGTGGGCAGTCAGCCAAGACCCCGAATTTCAGAGTGATCTCCTCCAGCCAAAAATCCAAATTGCCACAATGACTTGCATGTTCTGTGATTAACAGACCTGAGACAAAAGGAGAATACTAGAAGTCTCAGCTGGAGGAGAACTGATTTCTGATTCACCATTTCTGCAGACCGACAAACTGAGAAGAAAATAGCGAAGGACAATTTAATTTGCAACGAACTTTAAATCATTGACATTAATTATTATATTATTTAGAATGACATATTATGCAATCATCATTTTGGTACACCTGGTCTTTTAATGTTTTTAAACTCACCTTTTAACATGTATGAGAATTACATTTGAAGAAGATAGCAAAAATAACAAACTGAAAATAAATTAATTATGTACCTGTCAATGCAGAATATGCTGGATCATTATAAGTGCAAACATAATGGAACCAGATGATGGGACTGCAAAATACATTTCCATCTTTTCTATATTAAGTGAAATTCATTGCGTGTGGGTCAGTTTGACAAATACATTAATGGTTTTAAAGAAAATTGAAGGGTAAAAGGATTATTTGATTTAAAAGTTCAATACCAGCATTTTTAAAAGACAAAGATGCAAAGACTGCTGCACGTATTAAACAAACTTCTGTTGAACAAACTATTGAAAACACTACAATAATATATACACAGGTAAATATACAATGTGGCTAAAAGGAGTAGTTAATACATTATTAAAGTATTTCATTAAGCCCACATTAAGGGGCAGATTTATCAAAGGTCGAGGTGAATTTTCGAATGAAAAAATTTTGTGTTTCGAGCTATTAAAGCGTACTTCGACTAGGGAATAGTCCAAATTCGATTTGAATTTGAAAAAAATGCGAAAATTTGAATATCGAAATTTATTATGTACTGTCTCTTTAAAAAATTGACTTCGACCATTCACCATCTAAAACCTGCCGAATTGCTGTTTAAGCCTATGGGGACCTCCTAGAACCTATTTGGAGTCAATTGGTGGACTTTGAAAAGTTTAAGTTTTTTTTGGGAAAAACTTCTAATCGAATTTGATCGATTGCGCTATTCATTCAATCCGTACGATTCGAATTCGGCTGATAATGGACCAATTCAATCGAAAACGGACCTATTCGACCAAAAAAAACTTTGACTTAATTTCGGTTGGTCTTTTTGAATTCGAATTTCAAAGTTTTTTCAATTCGAATTTTGACCCTTGATAAATCTGCCCCTAAGGGGTAGATTTATCAAGGGTCAAATTAAAAATGAGATTTTTTGAATTTGAATTTCGAGTTTATTTCAGTGTAATTCGACTAGGGAATAGTCCAAATTCGAAACTGATCATGTACTGTCTCTTTAGAAATTCAAATTTAAAACCTTGAAAGGTTTGTTAAAAATATATCCACCCAAATGTGAAATGCAACCAGTGAATAATTCAGCACTATAGCGTAGTAAATTTTTATTGCAGACATTTTAGATCAGAAAAGGATACAAATTAAGTAACCACATTTATTTACATAGGTAGGCCAAATATGCAAAACTTTAAATGGGACAGTATCATTTAGGCACATTTCATACTATTGTAGTCTATACAGTTTATTGGTTATAGTTGGTTATTGTTGATATTGTCCTTCGTCGTTTGACCTAGATTAGGGTAAATTATAGGGGCAGATTCACGAAAGGACGAAGTGTCTGAAACTATTGAAAATTTGCCATGAATCCCATCCACAGGGACAATTCGCTTGTGAATGAGACCGGCGATAGCGTTCGTTCGCACCCTATTGCCAGGCGATTTTTTGCTCTGGCAAATTCACTAAGATGCAAATTTTACTGAACGTTACCTCTTTCGTCAGAGTTTACTTCGCCATCTCAGACCAGGTGAACTGATAAAACAAAGCTACATTTTCCTCAATCTTATGTCAGTGACATTATATCCTGTATGCCGGAAATGCATTAAAGTTGTAAAAAAACGCTGCCGATTTTTCTTTTTTTAAAGCAGGATTGTCTTCATAAGTCCGAATTGTTTAAGATTTACGGGGGAACAATTGTTTAAACCAGGGGTAGGAAACCTGCGGCTCCAGAGCCTCATCATCCTGCTTGCTGAGGCTTTGTCTTGTGGCTTTGCCTGTCACGTCGGCTATACAGCCCTCGCACCTGCTGGGGGTTTCCTGAGTGTGCGACCGCGGTAAGCTAAGGGTAAAGCCAGACGTGGGTTTTTTACGTTGCATTTTTAAAAATGTTCCGTCAGGTGTAAACATGCCACTGAAACACGTGACCGTCAACATGCGTTTTTCATGTGTTTTTCAGCATATAGGTTTCTTTTCCCAACATGCACTTCTCATTGTTCTTGTTCCCCATAATTCCGCTGGCTTTGGAGGAAGACATCTCGGAAGAATTTAAGCCAAGTAGAAAAGCTATTTGCATGCAAAATGGAGCAAGAATGATTGTCAACACACAACGTAATTACGTCACCGGCCTAATATGCCATAAAACCATAAATGCGTCACTTATCTCATGAGAATTTGGACGCCATATTTAAAATACGTTGCGTATTTACGTAAAGTGTGGTTTCAAACGTGCAGATCCCATAGAGTCTATTGGTAGTTTCATGACATATTGGCGTTTCTGCTGAAAAATGCCAATTGCAAGCACCCTGTGAGAATTGCCATAGTGGGTTTTCCATTAGTTTCAGTGGTAGTGCAGTTTTTATTTAAGTCTGACAGAGCTTTTTTAAAAACTCAACGTAAAAACAATGCGTCTCGCCTTGCCTTAAAGGTTAGCTTACCGCGCACACCCAGCAGGTGCGAGGGCTGTATAGACATCCCAGGAGTGACAGGCAAGACCAAGCCACAGTAAGATTATACATCATGGTCCTCACCGCGGTCACACACTCAAGACAAGAGAGAAGCCTCCAGAGTCCAGCTGCAGCAGGTGCGAGGGCTATAGATGTGGATGTGACGCATATTTTAATGACGTCTATAACCCTCGTCTTTAAACAGATGAGAACACTAGCATTTAATAGGGCTGTTCAGTGTTTAATTTATTTCAAAGTAGGCCTACACATGCACACTGCACTTTTGTTTGTTGTATTCTGTTGTTGTAACAGTTAAAATTAAAAAAGGTTAACATTTTTAAAAGTTTATAAGCTGTGTTATGTTTTGCGGCTCCAGACTATTTTTCTTTAATGGAAGAGGGCGCACAATGGCTCTTTTGATAGTAAAGGTTGCTGACCCCTGGTTTAAACTAATTTAAAGGGGGATACCACATTTGTTTAAGGGTGGGCTCATGTCTTGGGCATTAGAGGATCTCTTCTGTCTTTATTATGGCTCATTGGACACGTGTTTGAAGAATTGGCCACTTCAAGCATTTGCACTAACATTACTAATAAAGACGTCCATACGACTTTTAGGTACCATATTTAAAATAACCTAAGCATTAGCGTGCTAGCAAAGTTTCACTAGGCAGAAATGAACGTTAGTGAAAATTCACTATGAAATGCTTGCCTGGCCCAAGTAACTAGCAAAAATTTGGCAGTGCTTAGCTGCTGAGACGCAACTTCAAATTTTAGCGAATTTGTGTAGTGGTAACAAGTTTGCGTCTGGCGAAGTTACATAGTTACATAGTTACATAGTTAAATTGGGTTGAAAAAAGACAAAGTCCATCAAGTTCAACCCCTCCAAATGAAAACCCAGCATCCATACACACACCCCTCCCTACTTTTATTTAAAATTCTATATACCCATACCTATACTAACTATAGAGTTTAGTATCACAATAGCCTTTGATATTATGTCTGTCCAAGTGGCGCAGGATATGGCAAAATATAGTGAAAATTCACCCTTTAGTGAATTTGTTCCAATGAGTATAATAAGTGTGTTTCAAATGTTTCAATAACTGTACTATCATTATGGTGCACTTTTTTGTATTTTTAACAGTTTCTGACTATGACAAATTCGAATATAAATATATGGGTCTTAATTTAGAACATCTTCTGTTCCCAGCAAAAGTTGAATAGCCTTTGAAGGGCAGTGGGGCTGAACAGTTAACAATCTGTACAGTGTATGCTTTACTGATCACCTTCTTCATAAACTTAGCTTCAAGCTACACTGCCTTCTTGTTGTGCATGCTCGATTAGGAAAAGATTCAGTATCAGGGTGGGGTGAACAGAAAACATCACGATAGCACTTTGGCTATATTAATATTACATTATTTCAATAATGCCTGATTTTTTAGTACAAGTATTTATTTATATTGTTATTTTTGGAATGATCATGTTTAATCATTCATTCTGCTTTATTTATAGAAAAATATTTTTTTCCATGAATAGGTGAGCATCAGTTAGTAAAAATTTAATGTATGTATATGCACTCCCATTTGCCAAGATAAACTGCCTACAGGGAGAAAACTAAGAGCTTTTTGGCAGAGAAATCCTTAGTGCTCTATATAGAGTATTCATGGCAAATTAGAGTAATGTAAAGCAAAGACCAGAAGGCTTATATTTTCCCTAAAACAAATTAGCTTGCAGAAAAACCTTCAGACTTTACACTGCTGTTAAAAGAATCTGTGTTTTAAATGATCTGTAATGTAACTATGAAAAGTTCTTGGTTAACAGAATAAGAGGCTGTTATGAAATGAATCAGTAGATTAGTAAAATGGATATAGAGCTTTGACCTTCCAGGATCAAAATTGTTTAATTACATGAAACAAATTTGCACAAAAGCAATTTCTGCTCCTGAAGGAATTGTGGCTTAATTGGTTCAGGTATCACAGGCATTTTCACATTCCATAATTAATTACACTTCTTCTGTCATTTGTTTTAGAGTGTCACGCTGTATAGAAATGACCCGGAGATAAGCACGCACAATTGCAGACAGCATATGTATTTAAATGGTTTTGAATGAGAAAACTATGAGCCTCAAACCTTGTAGAAATACGTATACAAAGTGAGGCCTTAAAGAGGACCCGTCACCCAAAAAAATTATTCCAAATCCTTTTTTATCATGTTAGTCAAGCAAAATGAACTTTAATTACACTGTACAAATTATTTAAATCTTGTTTTCATCAGTGTGGGAACTCATAATTATAGCAAGCAGGCAGGAGCCATTTTGTGAACACTGTTATTAAGACAAGCCTTGCATCATCTCAGAATCTTGTTTGTGCACCAGAATGGGGGACCTGATGTCCATCCCCATGCCCTGACTACATAATTAAGTGGTTAAGAGAACTGGGGGAATGTGTGGAGAGCAGTGACATCTACGAAGTGCTGAATAGAAAGTGAAAGTAATTGCTTGCCCCACCTTCTATGCCTAAGGCATAGAGGAGGGGTAGGCAATATTTGATTGACAGCTGAGATTTTGAAATGAGTTTACAACGGCTATGAATGCTTTAAGAAAAAAAAGAATTTGGATTTCATGTTTAATTTGAAAAGGACTTTTATTATACAGCTTTTTATGTCTGGGTGACAGGTCCACTTTAATGGAAGGCAGTATAAGATGAGCCATTTCTAACAATTTGGGAGCTTCTCCAGTGTTCTGATACTAATCCACATCTGTCATACAATAAATAAATGACTGCATTGACAGTGCTTGAGATATCAAAGGCTGAATTTTTTTGGAGTTTTAAAGAAATAATAAAGAAATATAAAAAAAACACACATTTTTACATATTTCTGGAAAATATATAAATGTGATTGTTAGTAAAGAGGCCCCACAGTTTAGTGTGTCAGCCCTAAGCTCAGTAACTGACAGTAGCTACTGCTAAAAGGCTGTGGTTGCCTTGGTCAGGTACAGAACCCCAAAAAGGGGCATATTTATCAAGGGTTGAATTTGAAAATACTTCGATAATTGAATTAAAAAACACCAACCGAAATTAAGTGAAAGTTTTTTTTGGTTGAATAGGTCCATTTTTGATCGAATAGGTCCGTATTTGGCTGAATTCGAATTGTACGAATCAAAGGAAAAGCGGATTCGATCGAATTCGATTCAAACTTTTTCCTAAAAAAAACAAAAACTTAGATTTTTCAAAGTCCACTAATTGACTCCAAGTAGGTTCTAGGAGGTCCCCTATAGGCTAAAACAGCAATTTGGCAGGTTTTAGATGGTGAATGGTCAAAGTCAAATTTTTAAAGAGACAGTACATGATAAATTTCGATATTCGAATTTTCTAATTTTTTTCAAATTCGAATTAAAGTTTGACTATTCCCTAGTCGTAGTACACAAAAAATAGCTCGAAATTCGAATTTTTTTCATTTGAAAATTCACCTCGACCTTTGATAAATCTGCCCCAAGTGTAAAGCATTTATGCCCTGCTTCTTCAGTTAAGCTTTAGTTCTCCTTTAAGCAGTATCCTCTCCCATTAGCTGGAATGGAAATGAGAGAGGCCTAGCTATTTTCTTATCATTTCACCATATAATAGTTGTTCATTTCATGACTTTACACAAGCACCACCATTGCTAATAATGTTTTTTCATAATTCCACTGTGTTAAAAGTTTTAACACAGTGGAAGTAGCTGAAAAATAAAGAGAGGGCAAGAATTGGTTTTAACTTAAAACCAATTCATGCCCTCCCTGTATTTTTGAGCTGGCTAGACACTGATGCATGTTTTAACTATTTGCCCTAGCCTTGCTGTTTATCTCTCCTGTTTCTAGTTTTAGCAGGCCTTATGATGCATGTTTCATTTTTAACACAAAAATAATATTACTAGTGATGGGCGAATTTATTCGCCAGGCGCGAATTCTATGTGAATTCCCACGATTCACTGCCGGTGAATAAATTCACAAAACTGCCGTGAAAATTCGCCCGCGTAAAAAAAATGGATGCCAGCGACATTTCGAAAATTTTTCGCCATTTCACAGGAAATTTGTAAATTTTCGGTGAAGCGAAACCCCCCAAATTCGCCCATCACTAAATATTGCATCTATGTGCTAAAAATGGTGTAAAAAATTAGATGACATGTAATCCAGCAATATTGTTTACCTGGATTATTGCTGTATATGAGGATTTATATTGGGTATTTGTGATTGCAGTGATCCCTTTTAAAGGAGAGTGACATTGATGTAAATGTCTATATACAGCAGCAACATCTTCCTAATCACTTTAATAAGAAAATCTCTGCCTACGACTTACACTAGAGCTGTTAGCTGGGCTAGGTCCAGGAAAACATAACTTTTCCATTCTTAAATGATACTCACTTGACAGTGCAAATCCTTTCCATAATCAATCTTCTTCCTTTGACTATGGTTCTCATAAACAACTGTGTGGCATGAGCTTAATAGAGCTAATGCATTTCCCAATGCAGATTCCCAGATAGCAAAAGGCAAGTTCCATTGCAAAATATTTTTTTCTAATAATGAGTTTTATTACAGTCCCCCCTCTAAGACCCTTTCATTGTGGCCAATTTGATCAGCATACAAATAATTTGCCTGTATGTTGTTGGAGGAAGCCCAAATATATGCAAAGAAAACATACAAATTCCTTACTAATAGTGTCATAGCTAGAATTGAACCAATGACCACAGCACAACAAAGCATCAGTGATAAACAATTTACCTCTGTGCTTAGGTTCCATCTTTAACTACCAACCTAACTAGGTCTACTAGTCTAGAAAGCAAGATCTTGAATATAAATGTACTATTCTGTATGCATTAATGGGGTTATCAAAGGTCGAGTTTTTTTATCCCTCGAATGAACTCACAACTTGAATTGTATCTTATTTAAGAAAAAGCTCAAATGGAAAAATGTGATTCTGAGTTGCAAAACCCGAAAACTTGATTTGATAGAGTGTTTGGGTTAAAAAAAAAAACTCGAATTGCTTGGATCATTCGAGTTTTCAGGTAAAACCCTCTGAAAAAAACATCCTGCAGGCTATTAACAACTTTAAATGGTTCAAGGGACCTCTGCCATAGACTCCTACTTCACCTTGCCAGGTTTTAGATGGTGTATTTTCAGATTCAAGCTATTTCCAGGGTCTGGGTATAATAAATCTTTAAAAGATTGTTTTTTTTTAAAAAACTCCTAAAATTCTAGTTTTTTTAACTCGAAAATGTTTTGACCAGGAAACAACTCGAAAGCTTGACTTTTCATGGAAAACAATACTTAAACCTTAAAAATTTTTCCTGTAACGGGTCAAGAGTGTGGGTCCTATAAGATACCAACCCCTTACCTGTCACCTCATTATGGCAGGTAGTAAGGGAAGCACGGGCCTAATTTTTTTTATTCTGTGCACGGTGCAGAGCAGACCCATAGCAGAAATGTTGGCTCTTGTTGCCAATCAGTGCCCTTGCACTTCTGCCCCAGTCTTAGTATTTGACCAGCTTGTTGTTGTGGAAAGATCAAATAATGAACTTCGCATTGATTCTTGAATCCTGCTACCTAACTGGGAACAAGTTGGTGGGTAAAAAAAAGATTACTTTTAAAGAAGGTTAAAAATCTCTCACCATGATTCTCTATAAACAATAAACATTCTATTTCTACAGAAGTCTGTAACTATATAAAAAATAGTGTATTTGGTGTTTTTTGTAATTGAAACTCTTGATTAATTCAGAAACCTTTACTGCCTAATAACCTGAAGGATGAAAGTAAACTCTGACTGCAATCTACTTTAATCTGTCACCTTTTATAATGTGATTCCACAGTTCATTCTTTATTGATGCAGAGAGACATTTCTAGATATGGTATTCCCATTTCTCATTGTTTCAAAGCAACAACAGCAACACAGGTTTTACATTTGTGAGACTTGCAGAACAGAAAAACATTTCTGCAAGGTAAATATTTGGTTTAATGAAAACATTTGTTTTTTAATATACAAATTGGATCCTTCTAATTCAAAGCATTGTCCCCAGAAACCAAGTCCTCTAAAAATTATCCTCTTCTCACATAAAATAAATACAAATAGATATGCTGGGAAAAATATACACAACTATGGTGAACCTTAGGAAATTCATTTTGCAAAAATGTGCAGTTTTAGACATATAAATGAAGAAAATAAAATACTGATTTTGCTTAGATTTGTATGTGCTTTACATCTAAAACATTTTTGTCTAGCTTTCAATTCTTATTAACATAACAGAAACTAGTGGTTACTAAATACATTTATAGCTGTTTTAAAACTTAAACAGACTCTAGGGGGCCGTTTACTAACAAACATATTTTCGAATGAAAAAAATTCGAATTCCAAGCTATTTTTTGTGTACTTCGACTAGGGAATAGTCAAAATTCGATTTGAATCGAAAAAACCTGCTCAATTGCTGTTTTAGCCTATGGGGGACCTCCGAGAACCTATTTGGAGTCAATTGGTGGAATCAAAGGTTTTTCTGGGAATAACTTAGAATCAAATTTGCTATTCCTTTGATTCGTACGATTCAAATTCGGCCAAACAAGGACCTATTCGATCGAAAACTGACCTATTTGACCAAAAAAAACTTAACTTCTGTTGGTCTTTTTGAATTAGAAGTTCTAAGTTTTTTCAATTTAAAATTCGACCCTTGATAAATATGCCCCCAAGTGTACAAACCACAAAAAACACGAATACAAAATTGTGCCAGGTAAAAGTTTTCAAGGTTCTATAGAAGTCAATTGGAACTGCACTGAACCTTTATGGACAATTTTAAATTTCGATTTGGAATTTTAGCGGCATTCGAAAAAAAGTTTGCTAAAAAACTTGATTTTGAGGTATTCGTATTTTTTAGTGCATTATTTTTCGCTTGTTGTTTTTTCCTTTAGCTTTTTTAATAAATCTCATGCTAGTTTTAGAGGCATATTTTTGAATTCAAGTTTTTTTTTCTGAAAAAGCTCAAATCTCAGGAAGGCTGCAAACAACTCCAAATTGATCCCTGGACCTCTCCCAGCAATTCTGCAGGTTTTTGGTGGTGAATAGTTGAATTCGAGTTCTTAAAGGAGCAGAGTATGATAAATCTCGAAAATCAAATTCAATTTTTTTTCAAAAATAGCTCCCTAGTTGAATTTGACAGTTTTGACCATACATTTTTTTTATTTGAATAAGATCCTTCAATTTGAACCTTGATAAACCTGCCCCTTAGTGTGAGTTTAGTCGTAGTTTCAAAAACCTCTAAAACCACAAAAATCTGACCTTTGATAAATAGACCTCCACAAATAAAAATATTAGTAAATAGCTATAATACCCCATCAAAACATTGAATGTGTTGTACCTAACTAAAGCAGTTCCCATGGAACTGTAACCATCAAAAGTGAAAGAAGAGAAGAAGCAAGAGTTTAGGGTAGGAAAAGTCTCTATACCTTTCCAGGAAATCATCAGAAAAAAGCAATTTTATAGAAAAGTAGGGCTTCAATTACTATGCTTTCCTAGAAATGTAATAGTTTATTTCCTCTTGATAAGTACTACTTTTTAATATATGAATGAGTCAAAGAAAGAATGAATATATGAATTAAAAAGAGAAGCCTTTCCACTTTTATCTATGCCCAATTTTCTGTGTAACCCCGGAGCACATAAGCAGAGTGAAAAGACATATGTAAATTATATGATACTCAGATCTTTACTCTTTCTTACATAATGCTGCAATCACCTTTTATTTTACAACTGCACAAAGCAGGACCTCTGTGTCATATTGTATGTATGCCAAATATCTAAACTGCAACTTACATTCAATTAGAGCCTTAGTGACATGCTGAGAGTATTTGCTGATGTTTCTTAGATATTCCGGTTTGTTTGTATGTGAATACCATTTGCCAAATAAATACTACATTTAGGCCCTTTAGATGAGCTACTATCCAACTGATGTCAGAAAAAACTAAAATGTGCTTGCATGAATATTGCTGCAGCTTAAGTTTCTGGTGGTACTGTAACTTCTTCTCCTGTTTCATTGAACTTGGGCAGAAAGCCATGTGTATTGACTAAAAATGGTTAATAATCTTGTAAAAGCCATGTATGAACAACTATTCATAGCTATAGCTGTATTTTGATCATCATCTTTGTTTTCTGCCTGTCCAGAATTTTGGCATACTTTGCAATCTGTCCCAACCTTTTGCTCATTTCTGGATTCCTTGTGCCAGTCACCTAACTTTTTGACAGGATGCCAGTGCTCTTTTAGCATAAACATTACTTTGAATAGGAGGGTTCAACCATCTTGAAAGTTAAAGCTTTAAACAAGAAATCTAAGCTCTAGCCCAGAAGCATATACTCCTTGCAGAGTTTCTTTTCTCTTTGCATTTGTCTAACAAATCTAACTAAATGTTTGAAGATGAAAATATAATTGTTTTTCTATAAAGGGTTGGTTGAATCTTGCATTTTAAATGTTTTTTTTCTTCCAAGTTTGAGTTTGTGAGGTTTTTTTTCTACCTCAAATAAACTCTCAACTGGAATGTTTGCTTATTTATGGAAAAACTAGGATGTAAAAAAACTTGAATTGATAGAGTTACTGGTGAAAAAATTTGCTTGAATTGATCAAGTTTTTAAGTGCAAACCACCAAAAAAAAACCTGAAAATGATGATGGTTAAAAACATCTTCAAATTGTTCAAGAGACCTCTACAATTAACTTCTACATGACCTTGACAGGTTTTAGCTGGAGTATTTTAAGACTCTCACAGGGTAACACACAGAAAGCCAAGCGTTATTGGAAAGCCTTTATTCCCTCTGGTATTCCGTCAAGCCACCACTGGAATTGATTCAATCATGGGATATGGAAATCAAAGGCAAACATCAGAATACCTGCCAATCAGTGTTTTATTGTGCAGCAAAGGCCCTTTTTCAAGTGTGTACAAATCACAGTGAAAAGTTGCTTTAAAGATCCACACAGGAAGTCCCACCTCTTAATTACTCATATTTATCAGTAAATCTTACCCTAAGACATTTTCTAAAGTCGCTGCTCACAACTATGTATTCTGAATCAGAGCAGTAATCAGTATCTGTGAAATAACAAGATACATGTATCAATCATTTAATTACAAAAAGGGAGATAAGCTCCAACAGTCATTAAAACCTAAAGGGGCCATCCTATTCATTTTTTTAATCCAGTATGCCTCTCGTTGTCCCAGCATTTTTTTCATATCTCGATCTATTTTGGGGTTGAATTATCTTTTCAAGAACCAGCCATCTGAGTTGGCTTAAATTATGACCTTGATTATGGAAATGTCTGGAGACGGGTGTATCAGTGGCTGTATCAGTTTTGAAAATTCTGATATTATTCCTATGCTCATTTCGCACCTTCACCGATCTAATAGTTTGTCCTATATACGCCATGCCGCGTGGACATTTCAACATGTACACAACATATTTGGTATCACAGGTAGAAAAATCTTTTAACTTAAAGAGGGTACCTTTCGTTGGATGGTTAACCTTATTGCCTTTCATAATCGAGGAGCAGCATATACAGTTAAGACATGGAAAGGTGCCTTTTTTAGTTTTTCCCATACATCTGGTGGGTTTATTAAGACAGTCAGAGGGACATAATATGTCTCTTATGATCTTCCTTTAGTATAACAAAAAGAGGGGGTTGTTTGTACAGGCACCCATATTGGGAATCTTGTCTCAAAATTGGCCAGTATTGTTTGATAATCTTTTCAATTTGTTTGCTTTGTTTTCCAAATCCAAATTTCCAAATATTTTAAGACTCAAGCTTTTTGCAGCTTCGGGGCATAATAAATCTAAAAAAATCTTAGTCTTTTTTTTTTATCCTGTGGGAAAATGGGATTTTTTACTAAAACTACACTCAAATTTTTTTGGAAAAACACAACTCAACCTTTGATAAATAACCCCCATAGTCTTAATTTAGTTGCTATTACTTCTTACTGGTTTGCCCCAACCACATACCTTCCATTGCCCTCTTATTGTATCGTATAACCGGTCATACATATTACATATGAACTAGTGGACCAGATGATATGGTTTGATAAAGTTGGCATATGGCTTTTAAGAAACAGCTCCAAATGGATTTCTACCGGCATACCTCAGTACATTAGAAATATTTTTCTCTATATTTTATATTAAGAAACCTGCAATTAACTTTACAGGGAAGTCTCTGCAGTTGTATCTACTCCCATGAAGAGCCAGAATAACTCAATGCTAAAACTAATTTCCTCAAAGACTTCTAAGTAGTATTAATGTGATTCACCATGGGTTTTCATTATCTAATTGAATCTGGCCCACAATGAGAAGCACAAAAGATATGACTTTTGAGCCATTTACCTGTCATCTGTCCCATGCTAAACTTTTATCATTGCAATCCCCCTGAATATGAAATATTGCCTAAGCATAATTAACAAACCAAATACACATTGCATGTGTTTGCAGTATTGCTCTTCAACATGGAATACCAAAAGAATAACTGAAATTATTTCCTAGCTTTAACTATAACTGCAGGCCAAATTGATTCTGACTTCATTAAAATAATCTTGTTGTATATATCTCAGGTTTCCTATCATATTTTCTGCCAAAGGTACTTTAATAAAATTGGTCATTTTTCCTGCATCTCAGAATGATTGACAGAAATGGCTTTATGTCATGAAAAACAAGACTCAAGGTTAAGATTCTGTTAAAAGTATCACTTTCACAGATAATAGCACTTCCAGTTACATTACTATAAAAGAGCCATGCACTGTGGGGAAATAATTTTGCTGATCATCCAACCCAGCTGAGTTTCATTCAGCTCTAACAACTGGAGGATATGATATACTATATTCTGGAATGCATTTATTGGAATGCAATTTTACTAATTTTATGTTAGGCGAGACAAACTAGTGTGAGCATTAAAAAAAATTAACCCATTAAGAAACTATATCTAAATTAGTTATTTTGAAAATAAATATATTTAAAAAAAAACTCTAGGTATGTGTGCTCAAATGTATTTCTGTATGCAATATTTATTTTATTGATCAGAATGCTGTTGCAGGTAATCCATATCTATTTGATAGGGGTGGCAACGTTTTAATGAAAAAGGTATAACCAAGTGTGCAATAGTTCTACAAAATGACTTTTTAGTCAATAAAATACATTCAGCATTCATTTTTAAAAAGTTGTTCATGTATCTAGAATAAACAGAGACACCTCTGAGCCGCCATTCAGAAAAATGGCAGGAAACTTGATTAGTGACTATCTATAATAGTATACTGTAACTTTAATAAATGAAATCTGCAAGGTGATTTGTTTGTCATTCATTGCCCAATGTTATGTTTTCTTGTATTGATATTAATATTACACCAGCACTTTAAACGTCAGCCGTCTTGTGCACATTTATGATGTTATGTTATTTTCTAGAAAACAATGGGGATGCCTTTGTGGGTTACTATGGTAACCCCTTTTCATTCCAAGGCTTCACATTATTACCACTTAATCTGTGTTTCCCACCTGATGATTTTCTTGGTTTTTGTGTTAGAATAGCATGCAAGGTTGCATGGAGCCTGCCAAGCTCAGAAACTAAGCCCCCCCCCACACAAATGTTATAACTGTTCATATATCAGGCTTTGTCTCTGTTTCTTGTTAGTGTTTCAGTATATGTTACTTCTGATATTACATTTCTATTTTCTAAGAAGTGAATCAATGCTTATATCATGTTGCCCAAATCTAATTTTTAGCAGATATGCATATTACATAATTATTGATTTAGTACTTTTTGCAAATAATGCTAAGAAGTTCCTCTCCTGTTTTTTCCAGTATTCGGCCACTTTGGTCAGTACAAAAATGTAATAATATATCTTGTTATTTGCTACAAGATGACCCTGTCATAATGTCTCTTTATAAACCCCATCTAGCATGGTTATATTAACAGACAGATTATGTCCATCAAGTTTAAACAATATTTTAGGCAGAAAATAAAGGGCAATGGCAAACACTACTTATTGTGTGTATATATATATATATATATATATATATATATAGATATACATATATATATAGATATACATATATATATATATATATATATATATATATATATATATATATATATATATATATATATATATACATATACATATACATATATATGTAGAGGTACAGATTGAGCCCAGCTTGTTCCCTGCCAAGCTGCTAAAGACTCAGAAGGAGAAAGTTGCCACTGGGGAGATTTATTCTGCTGCAGTCCCCAGTGTAGGAGTGCATGGTGTATTAGTTTGCCCATGTTTTACTGCAGATTATATAAAGTTAATATTTGTTTCATTTTCGAACTGTGTGCGTTTTATTTTTCCTTGTGGATTCCCCCTGAGGTGTGTTCCTCAGTGTTCCCTAGGTGGAGGCACTGTGCTGTAATTCCCAGTTCCCGGTACTTTTTATACTCAAAGGGAACTCAGGGCCCCTGGATTGCCAAGGGTTAGTTTTTATTAAAGAGACAGTATATATATATATATATATATATATATATATATAGCAGGGAAAATAAGTATTGGACACATCAATGGTTTCTCAGTAAATATATTTCTGATGGGGGCTATTGACATGAAATTTATACTAGATGTTGGTAACAACCCAAGTAATACACAAATAAAAAGTCCATAAATTAAGTTATGTGGAATAATGTGGAATGACATAGGGAATAATTAATGAACAAGCTTATTGAAATGTATTTAATACTTAGTAGAAAAGCCTTTGTTGGTAATGACAGCTTGAAGACACCTCCTGTATGGAGAAACACATTGCATGCATTGCTTAGGTGTGATTTGGCCCATTCATTCATGCAAACTGTCTTCAAATCTTGAAGGTTCAGGGGCCACTTTTATGAACTCTGATCTTTCCATAGATTTTCAATTGGATTCAAATTGGATGATTGACTAGGCCATTCTAGCAGCTTTATTTTCTTTCTCTGAACCAATTGTGTGTTTGGGATCATTGTCTTGCTGTAATGTCCACCCTTGTTTCATCTTCAGCATTCTGGTAGATGGCAGCAGATTCTTATCAAGAATGTCCAGGTATATTCCCCCATTCATCCTTCCTTCAATTACAGTGTAGGAAGTCTGCCAGTAGCATATGATGAAACAGCCCCACACCATAATGTTCCCACCTCCAAACTTCACTGTTGGTATGGTGTTTTTGGGGGTGATGTTCAGTGCCATTTCTCCTTCAAATATGGTGTGTGGAATTACATCCAAAGAGTTCAATTTTGGTCTCATCTGACGACCAGACTATATTCTTCTAGAATTTCATTGGCTTGTTCAAATGTTGTACAGAAAACTTTAAATGAGCTTCAGCATGCATTTTCTTCAGCAGTGGAGTCTTGTGCGGTTGAGTGTATTGCTTACTGTCCATGTCGGTTGAGTGTATTGCTTTCTGTTTTCTTTGAAACAACTGTACTTGCTAATTCAAGGTCTGAAGCTCTCTGCAAGTGAGCCTTGGCTCTTGGATAACTCCTCTGATTATTGTTTTGATTTTTTTTTTGCATGTGAGGATTACTGCAGTTGTTACCGACATCTGGTGTAAATTTAGGAGTTGATTTATCAAAGGTCGAAGTAAATTTTCAAAGTAAAAAACGTAGAATTTCGAAGCAATTTTTGGGTACTTTAGCTAGGGAATAGTCCAACTTCGATTCGAATTTGAAAAAACTTCAAAATTCGAAGATTGAATTTTTTTAAGTACTGTCTCTTTAAAACTTTGACTTCGACCATTCGCCTCCAAAAAACTTTTTTTTAACTTCGAACTGTGACCTTTGATAAATCTGCCTCTTAATGTCAATATTAGAAATATATTTAGTGAGAAAAAGGTTGACATACTCAATGCTTATTTTTACTGCTGTATATTTAGTATATATGTATATATATATATATATATATATATATATATATATATATATATATATATATATATATATATATATATATATATATATATATTCAAATACAAGAGGTCCTCTGCACTCAACCCATTATCAATATATTTAAGACAGAGACATTTTGTGCTACTGCTACTGAAATATGCCTTACCCTTTAAACAGAACAGGGATTGTTTGTCCATATATTGCAATATATTTAAACTGGCCAACTACGTCAATGTCATCCCATATCTGGCCAGTCCTATGCTCAATTTTCATCTGATTCATTAAGAATTCTATTGCTTCATTATACATTTTACAAAGGTTTGCAAAGTTTTACCTGCAACTTACTAGCTGCTTTCAAAAGTAAAACTCCCAAACTTGGCTGCCCTTTTATTAGACACCAGTGGGATCACCTGACTATAGCTGGGAAGGGTGGGAGCTACAACATGTAGCTGGTCACTGCTCCTGTATAAACTATAACAAACAAGGGAAAGTTGTGCTCACCACTTTTTTTTTTTTTTTTTAAACCATTAGGCGGGGGTGCAATGAGGGTGTGACCACAAAATACATATAGTCAAATACAAGAGTCCTCTGCACTCAACCCATTATCAATATATTAAAGACAGAGACATTTTGTGCTACTGGAAAATGCCTTACCTTTTAAACAACACAGGGATTGTTTGTCCATATATTGCAATATATTTAAGCTGGCCAACTACGTCAAAGTCATCCCATATCTGGCCAGTCCTACGCTTAATTTTATCTGATTCATTAAGAATTCTATTGCTTCATTATACATTTTACAAAGGGACGAATACGTTTTACCTGCAACTTACTAGCTGCTTTCAAAGTAAATCTCCCAAACTTGGCTGCCCTTTTATTAGACACCAGTGGGATCACCTGACTGCAGGTAAAACTTAGTCCCTTTGTAAAATGTATAATTTTGACTTTGACAAAGGCTGATGTTGCAGCCGAAACTTTAGTTTTTCTAATAAACGACTATTTTTTCTAATAAGTCCTGAGCAGTGCGGCTTCTTTTGGGCAGGATAGTATGCAGCTTTGTGAAGTGTGCACCCAGGCGACGTGAATGCATTTATCGTGAGTGCTGGGAGTTTGGGGAAGTATATATATATATATATATATATATATATATATATATATAGATATAGATATAGATATATATTCTATGATCCCTAATTTAACTAAGCATTTACATTTGCAGTGATGATCATCCTTGTTTATAGTGTTAATGGACATATACAAACTTGCCAAAGAGTTCTGCTAGCTGTTGCTAAAAACTCCTTTACAAGATCAAAAAGACACTGTAAGAAACACATTTTATTCCCATTTGCTATTAAGCAAGTATTTCTTCACAATGAAAACTGCAGAAAAATGAAACATTTAGCAATTTGAGATACAGTACCTAAAACAGAGGTTAAGTGGTTGATCTTTAAGTTAACTTTTAGCATGGCATAGAATGGGCAATTCTAAGCAACTTTTCAATTGGTCTTCATTATTTATTTATTTTGAATTATTTTGAATTATTTGTCTTATTCTCGTTCCAGCTTTAAAGTGGGGGTCACTGACCTCATCTAAAAAGAAATGCTCTTTAGGGCTACAAATGTTCTTAATTTTAGTTCTGCTATCTTTAAAGGTAATGGCAGCCATAGTGTGTTGATTTGAAAGAAAAATGCTACTTGTTACTTATTTTTTCTGGTGTGTATGGCATTCCCCTAAGCAGTCCTTCACACACAACAGTGCCTTTTAAAAATGATACTTCAAAACAGGAATTATGATTCTGAGAAAAGGGAGCACCCAAGTGAACCCTTAGTTTAATTGTATTGAAGGGCTGCACAAGTAAATGTATTTACATTCTAGTCTCACTTTATTTTTGTAGAGCATTTAGGGGATTATTTACTAAAACTCAAATGAATCTCAGTTTTTTATGAAAACAAAGTCAACCAAACGTCCTTCCACAAATTGACAAAATGTTTCAACAAATGGAACATCTATTCGTATCATACGATTGTCGGACGAAAACCCAGACTTTATCGGATTATCAGATTATCCAAAACTTGATGTCAAGAAACAACTTCAGATTTCTGCCATTGACTTCTATATGACCTGCATGGAGTATTTTCAGATTTTTAGCACCTTTGGGGTATAATAAACCTCTAAAAATCTTTTTTCACATAAAATTTGGGGTTTCCCCTTAAAAATCTCGACCAGATAAAGTTGAGTTTTAATAAAAGGGCCCCTCAGTGTCTCTACGAAAAAAGCTGACAAGACCACTGATCCACTTTGTAATATTGTATGTCAAACATTATTAATATTAGGTTCAAGCTAAGAGTGAGAGCTTACAGTGAGAGCTGTGAAGGGGTTGGATGGGTTTTTAGCAAGTATGGGAATACAGGGTTATGAGAGATAGCTCATAGCACAAGTTGATCCAGGGACTAGTGCGATTGCCATTTTGGAGTCAGGAAGGAATTTTTCCCCTCCTCTGAGGCAAATTGGAGAGGCTTCAGATGGGGTGTTTTTGCCTTCCTCTGCATCAACTGGCAGTTGGGCAGGTTAAAAAAACAGTCAAAAGGTTGAACTTGATGGACGTGTGTATTTTTTCAACCTAACTTACTATGTTACTATGTCTTACATGCTTATTAAGTTGGAGGAAGCTATCTACAGTTCATGGTAATAGTACTTTTTGTCAAAGAAAGAAAGTAAATTGTGTGGATGTTCTGTTAAAAATAGATGTTCATTTTGCTTTCATATTTCTGCAGAAGATTTGAGGATGAACAACTTGACAACTAAGATATGCAAATACCTTTTTCAAGCATTGTCTTTTAATGAATCATGGATTTGTAGTATAATTTATTGAGAGTTGTATCTATTTGACACTTTTTTGTCACACAAGTGAACTTTGATAATATAATATCAGCACTGATATAAATATATAGTATAAGCAGCTATAATAACTAAAGCAATCTGGAAATGCTCAGTTTCTAGTGTCTGCATTGTTGCTATAACCCTCTCTTTTTTCAAAGCACAAAAACTTCCTTACATGCTTAATAGAGGAAGAAAGGTGATATGGTAAAGTGGAAAACAAGTGAAGAAGTAACAATAGAAAAGTACAAAAATAAAGAGTGTGACAAACTGTCAGCTTGCACATGTAAATTCTGAGGAAATTAGCAAATGTAGGCAGGAAAGCGTAGGGCAAGGAGCAGTAAGACAGTGACACATGGCCCTTCAGAGTAAACACAGGTTTATTTTCCCAAGTTTCAAACATTCACAATACATTCCAGCCCAGGGGTGACAATTTCAGCACAAACATAAATCATAAAATAAACTCCTGCCCACTGGATGCTACCTTCACACACTTGAACTAGACTGGGTTCCTTGTAGACAATCAACAAAAACAGTTGGCTCACCCCTGTACTTACAGTACTCCTTTTCCTAAAATACCTTCTGTCTCCTATCCAGACTTGGCAAGAGTAACAACCATGGTCAGCTCACGGCCCTGGTCACCTTCTACTTTGTGCTGATACAGGCATCACTCCCAGCTCCTCTGGGAGTACCTTACACAGCCAGGTCTCCTACCTGCTGTGCCCTGCTGAGAGACACTGTCTAGCATACTAATGAACTTTAAATAGCCTTTCAACAGGACAGCCTTCCTGTGGAAATTGAACTCCAATATCAGAACTGGATCTGGGCAATGGAATACAGTACCTGGCTACTAAAGGCTTTAAACAAAGAATGGTTTCTCTGTTTACCAACTCCATTCCTGGAGCATATCTCTACCAGTGGGGCGACATTTAGGGGGTTATTTATCAAGGTCCAAATTCATCTCAGTATTTCTAATGTCAAATTTTGAGCAACTCTGAATTCCAGAATGAATCTTATTTATGAAGAAAAAAGCCCCAAAAAATAGGGTCGGGCAAACTTCGGAGTTTGCCAAATCCCCGAAATAATCGGATATCGGTACGGACATCAGCACAGACACTGGGACCTTCCCCATTGACTTATACAGGACCTTGAGAGCTTTTAGATGCCAGGGTTTTGGATTCTGAGTTTTCCGACCATCGGACTTTAATAAATCTTCAACATGATTGATTAAGTGTACCTAGCAGGTATATGTAATTTTTTGTTTCCAGGTTTTTCTCTGTTAGTTGCCTGTTGGTTGACGACTTATGGCAGACAGATGTTTACCTTTGTGGTTGCTCGCATTTCTCATTAAGTGCCAATGGGTGACTGGCCCTAGAATACTATAGAACACAAAATCCAAAGTAGGTATCGCCAGGCAAAAATAACAACACAGGATGCAGTTATTACATTTGTAGCATTCATTTTTGCCATATATAACCATATATTTGGCATAGCATTAGTCAATAAAATATTAGTAGTTGCCAGAAAGTACCCTAGATTTGGTCCCTTGCTAAATCCCATGACTGGCATTCTGTGACCATTAAAAGGCAAGTTGTTCTTAACAAACGAAAGGCCAAAATTGTTTAACTGATTCCTTGAGGGATTTACTCGCCGAGATTTACTCATCAAAATGGGAAGTAAAATGAAGGCTGTGATTATCATTTTTAATATATTTGTCAACAGTTTGTTTAACATCATTATTTTGGCCCACAGTACTTAATTGTACAAATGCCTCTGTTCGGTTCTTGATGTACTGATGTAAATGAGATTTGATTAGGATGTCTCTGTTATTTGTTTGAGAATAAAATACTGAATATTATTATTTATATGATTAAATATCCTGGCACCACAGCTTGATGAATAGAAAAAAGTACATACAGGGGCACATTTACCAAGCTCGAGTGAAGGATTCGAAGTAAAAAAACTTTGAATTTCAAAGTATTTTTTTTTGTACTTCGACCATCGAATAGGCTACTACAACCTTCGACTTTGATTCTAAGGATTCAAACTAAAAATCGTTCGACTATTCGACCATTCGATAGTCGAAGTACTGTCTCTTTAAAAAAAACTTCGACTACATACTTCGGTAGTTTAAACCTACCGAGGTACAATGTTAGCCTATGGGGACCTTCCCCATTACTTTTCTAAGCTTTTTTTGATCGAAGGAAAATCCTTCGATCAACGGATTAAAATCCTTTGAATCGTTCATTTCGAAGGATTTCATCGTTCGATCGAAGGATTTTTCCTTCGATCGTAGGATTTGCAGTAAATCCTACCAATTCGATGTTCAAATTCGTAGGATTTTTACCTCAAGGGTCGAATTTGAGGATTTATCAACCCTCGATATTCAATCCTTAGTAAATGTGCCCCACAGAGTCTAGTTTGGTAAGTGCAGGAATGTGCTTAATGATTAAATATGTATGCAGACAGAAGCAGTTGTTCCACAAGTGCACCTGGCAATATTGACATTTTTAGCCATACTGACCTAACACACATTTCTATTTATTCATGTTTACTGCTTCTGAAAATCAACTAGGCTGGCATATTTAGCCTATGATTAAAAAAACAATATTTTAATAAACCTGCAACATCAAATGAATGTTCTGTGCTAGATTGTATGTGACTTGCATATATTATTGTATGAAGATGCATGTAAATATTTTTTGGTTTACTTCCCATGCAGTCTTTCCTGGAGCTAGGTTAAACATTACAATAATGAATAGTCTACATTCAATTATATTAAATTAAATGTTACACTAGGTTAAACATTTTTGTTTTTATGGCTAGCATTTTACAGTATTTATAAAAATGTAACTCTTAAATACCTGAAATCTAATACAACTGCAGGTCTGTATTGAAGATGCTTTTTCAGAAAAACATTATTGTGCTTCTCACCTCTAGAGTTTGTATAAACAGAATAGTATACAAGGTTACTAGCAGCCTAAGGGGTTTGTTCTGTTATACGCATACAATACATACCTCAATAGAGCAGGATAGTCTTGTGTACTAACCGTTGACAGGACTGAATCAGTTCATTGTGTATTCTGCACACAACTGTTGCAGCACAAGAGTGTTAGTTTGTGCTTAGAGTCCCACAACATACATTTTAAGATTCTGCATCATGCTAATTTTGTATGCTTATATGGCAACAAACCAATTTGTACAACATTGCAATCTTTTAAGTCAGTCTGTTTTTCATTTTTTTAGTCTATAATTCATATTAGTGTTAAAGCCAGGAGCCTTAGATAATGAATAGCAGTTTAAATTCCACAATGAATAGCTGCGGAACAAACGGTTGGATGATTCCTAAATTGTTAAAATAAAAAGACCAGTTTAAAAGCAGCTAAACCACATAATTTTGATTCTGAAGGTAAACTTATCAATTTAAGCTTTTGTGCATTGTTTGAAGGCAAGAACTTTATCAACAAGCTATATATGTAAACATATTAGGGCAAGTGATGTAACCCTTTGTAGTCACTGGAAGCAGCCTTTAATAATCTCAGCATATTGTTCAATTTTCATAAAACACTAAGGGGACAATTTAAGAATGCTCAAGCCTTTGGGCTCAAGCATTTGGCTACTAAAACCATTCAAGAGTTGCTATATTTCTTTATTTGAATACCTCGGTTTCTTGTGGTTTTAGTAGAAAAATGCTTGAGCGTTCTTAAAAGAGTTGTTCACATTCTAATTAACTTTTAATATGATGTAGAGAGTGATGTAGATAGTGATATTGATTTTCATTTTTTTATTATTTGTGGTTTTTGAGTTATTTAGTTTTTTATTCAATTGAATTGAATGAGAGAATAAAATATGAAAATGATAGAGCCTTAATAGAAAGAAAAGTAATGACAATAAATTGCAATTAATAGCTATAACAATACATTTGCAGCCTTACAGAGCATTTGTTTTTCTAATGGATCAGAGGCTCCCCTTCAAAAGCTGGAAAGAGTCAGTAAAAGAAAACAATACATATTTTTTATTCTCTTGCTGTATGGCTTCTGAATAGCCCTTGATGCACTGTGTGGTTAGATTTCTGTTATTTTTTTATTGCACGTATCTATCTTTTAAGTCAGTCTGTCTGTTATTCAGTAATTCATATTAGTGCCTAGTTGTTTATGGCAGGAACCTTAGATACTGAATAGCAGTTTAGATTCCACAATGTATAGCTACGGAACAAAAGGTTGGTTGAGATCTAAACTATTAAATAAAAAGACCAGCTTAAAAGCAACTTAGAATACCACATCATTTTGTTTCTAAAGGTGAACTTATCAGTTTAAGCTTTTGTGCATTGTTTAAAGGCAATAGCTTTATCAACGAGTAGAAGAATGCTTGAGAGGTTGTTCACATTTTTTATTAACTGTTAATATAAGTGATATTGATTTTGTGGATTTTGTGGTTTTTGAGTTATTTCGTTTTTTATTCAGCAGCTCTCCAGTTTGCAATTTCAGCAATCCAAATTACCCAAGCAACCATGTATTGATTTGAATAAGACACTGAAATATGAATATGATAGAGCCTTAATAGAAAGATGAGTAATAACAATAGATTGCAATAAATAGTTATAACAATTAGTTTGTAGCCTTACAGAGCATTTGCATTTTTTTAATAGATCTGAGGCCCCCATTCAAAAGCTGGAAAGCGTCAGAAAAAGAAGGCAAATAATTCAAAAGCTATAAAAAAGTGAGGGCCAATTGAAAATAGAATTATCCATTTTATAATACAAAATATAATATATACTAATGCTAAAAGTTAACTTAAAGGTGAACCACCCCTTTACATTGTCCCCTAAATATACACATATTTGAGCTGAAAGTTATCAATATGGTACTTTTATAGAAAATGATATTGCAGTATTTTTTAGAAGACAAACATAATTAAAATTGAGGGAGCTCGTTGGAATTTTGTCCATAGACCATTTAAACATATTAGGTGGAATTTCATCTTACATTAAACTAGTATTAATTAGCCCATTAATTAGTATAATGCAGATGATATGTAAATGTTATTTTGATTAATTTTGATATTTTCCATTTTATCTTCTATTTAATTGATTTTAATGTATTATTTTGATAGAACTTTTTTAGAACTTCAACCTATTTATCTTGATCCAAGGTAAAATAAACCCTGAGTAACATGGCTTGTGCCTTAGGTGGTCCCTAGCAAAATTGCTACATGAAGCAATTAACAATTTCTGATTACCCTCTAAAGCAATCAATAACAATGGCAATAAAATGCTAACAGCCCGTTGGCATGATCTTCACAGACAATTGGAGAGCAAGGTCCTTGGAATTCATTGTAGATGAGATGTATGGCGAAAAACTAATTTGATTATGTAAACAACTTAACAAGTGTTTATCAGTATTAGTATAAAAATATCCTGATAATTGCTGAACTGACTTATATTCTAAAGTCATCAGTCACTTTAAAGCATTGGTTCAAACATGAATTGAATGCATTTAATCAATCATATCTGTATTTACATAAATGAAATGACTTTCTTTTAGAAGCAAGGTACAGTTTCATGTGTGTATGTGAATGCTTTTAAGAGTTTGCTTTGGGCCTAGATGAGTATCTGAGATCTGAGATGGATTTTCTGATTTGGACTTCCATCCTCGGGGTATAATAAACTCCCGAAAAATTGGTGATTTTTTAGAAGTCCGATTTTATACTAAAAAATCACACATTTTTCGAGATTTGCATTCTGAATTTAGTACATAGTCCCCTTAATATGACTTGTCATTAGGGAAACACTAAGAAATGCCAGCATTGGGCTAAAGGGGCAGTGGGCATCCCCCTCTCATGAGATATAGTCACTCACTTCTTCTTGTTCCTAGAAGTGTTAGTATTCTGCAAAACCCCTTTACATGAATCTTTGCCATGCTCTTATTATTAAATAACAAACACTCTCTATAACCACCTATTCAATTTTTCTTTTTAGGAACTACTGAAGCTACAAGCTCTGCCTAGCACATGCTAAATGTATATATATATATCTACTACAAGAAGGTCCGCACTCTCAGGACTTATAAAAATCATAATATTTATTATAAATGACTAATGTTTCGGCTAGGTCCCTAGCCTTTCTCACTTTGAGAAAGGCTAGGGACCTAGCCAAAACTTTAGTCATTTATAATAAATATTATGATTTTTATAAGTCCTGAGAGTGGGGACCTTCTTATAGTAGTTATGGATAATTTATTGGCACTGCACCCAGGCAAATTCAAGCAACTTAATCGAGAGTGCTGGCAACCCTTGGACTTTTTTCTTTTGAGCAAAAAAAGATTCCATAATCTGTGTAGTATTTTAAAATTCCCACATCAACATTATCAGATAATTTATACAGTCCAGTGACATAAAATCCATCTAATGCCAGGTTGCAACAAGGTCCAAGTGAGTCAATGTTTAGGCAAGATACTGCAGTGCTATATCTACTGTATATTTATTTTTCTTTAAAATAAAAATTTGTTTTAATTGCAGTATGCACATTTAGATATATTATTATTGAATAGTTATTTGCTGGCTAATGTTCCTTAACTTGGCAATTAAAAAATGTATTGTGCTATAAATTTATTGAGTTCTTCATAGTGACCTGAAGGTTATATATTATTCTTGTTTAAAATTCTAACCTATAGTAGATCTAATCTTGTTTAATTCTATACATAATAAGTAATTCAACCTCCCTTCTTTCTTTAGAGGTAATAACCATGCATGGATCTGCCCTACAGTTCATTTTTTTAATTTCCGTTGGTCAATAGTATCCACAAATAAACTATACAACAATCATTATGCTAAAATTATAGATTCTAAAAACGTGTGTATATGGGGGCATATTCATCTTGAATTGGATCAATCACCTTGTAAGCAACAATAATTGTTGGTCAAAGAGGTTCTGATTCAATCCTGTGAACTTTTGTTTTATGAATGTTCCTGGTCAGTGTCATTATATCACTGTCAGTGAGTTATTAATTTGTTCCTGTTTGAAAAAGGAGTTTGTTTGTGTTTGGCATATGTTGTCACTGCAGTTTGTGTTTGGCATATGTTGTCAGGGTTTTTTCCTTCTTTGGCATTCCACTGGTTGCATCATGCAGACTCATAAATCAAAGTGCTTATTGTCAAACCTCTTTTATAGCTCACATGTGCTGCTAATTGGCTGTCAACCTAATATGACTTACAAGCAATGAAACTTTGGAACATGGAACAACCAGTTAGTGATGGGATAGATAATATTCTCTTTTCTCACATTCAATGTTGTCTGTGTTTTGGGCAAAGTAGATAAGTTCAAGTCTATTACATGGGAATTATCCAGGAGTAAGAGTCTGATTAAATATTTTCCTGTTAACTCCCACACTTAATCCAAAAAGTTAAAGATACTTTGATATTTCAAATAATTTTTAAATTTGCCATAGACAACTCCCAAGGACTTTTCACATAAGGGTGGTATTTACTAAAATCTGAAAATCTAATTTTTTAATAAAAAAAAAAAGCTTGACCAAACCCTCATCTATGATATTACCTGTATCATTAAAATAACTTGAAAAAGTCAGGTCTGGAAAAAACTCAGTAAAATTTAGTGAAAACTCAAACCATATACATTTTTTGGGCTTTATTCCCAAATCACTTGATTTTTTTGTGGTTATCACCTGAAAACCCCAAATTTTTGGGATTACTGGCCTACTACAAGAAGGTCCGCACTCTCAGCACTCCCAGCACATACCACCATATCTTCAAATTGGTATAGGGACATCTGTCATTGACATATACATTGACATCAACAGGTTAGAGATGCCGGGTTTTCAGATTCAGGATTTTTGCAGCATCTGTGTATGATAAATCTCGAAAAGTTTTATTTTTTGCATGAAAAATCTGTTTTTTTGCCCGAAAAAGCCTAACCGAAAAAAATTGAGTTTTAGTAAATAATCCCCAAACTCTGCAGTTTTTAGAATCTTAAATTCTATATTCAGATTTGTTGCACTTAATTAATATCATACATTTAAGCTATTGAAAGCATAATTCGAATTCAGGAGTTTTAGATCAAAATTTTTGAATCATGGTAAAAATTGGAATTTGAACATTGATACAGTAAAACACCTTAGAATGGTGCAAGTATACCCTACTTTAGAACTGGAAGTAAAGAATAATGCAGAAATAGCTTTCAATGATGTGTATTGAAACAAAATGCTTCCAGTGCTACTATGGCTCTTTATTGAGTGTCATAATTGATAAAAAGCCAACATTAGCAACTATTTCTGCATTATCTTTTTCTTTCCAATCTAAGGTATGTTTTACTGTAGCTTTGTCACGCATGGCCGAGTGGCTTTCTGGGAGGGAGAGGCTTGCAATACCACATAGTGCAGTCATCTACTGTGAATAGTGAATCTACTGGTGCAAGATTGTTCCTGCCCCAGATTCTGACACTTATCCATCATGAAGCCTGAAGGGAATCCAAAAGATTTCTTTACAAAGGTTTGTTGAAATTTCTTTACCTACAGGTCCTCTTTTGTACTCAACTGAGTTCAATGTATTAACATGCATGTTCAATGTATTCCATTAGTTTGCAAAGCCCTATTCATACGTTATATACACATACTGTATATCTAGTATAGGTTAATCTAAAAAAACAAAAAAAAAAACAACTAAACTTGCTTAGTAATCAATGAAGACATTTCACTACTCATCCGAGCAGCTTCTTCAGTTCAACTGACTGGTGTGGGAAGTTCTCGTCATATAAACTCTTCCACTAATCCAATCACAATGGCACTTTGTAACTCTTCAAAGAGGTGACATCTGAAGAAATTCACAGAGGTGTAGATTCTGTGTTGTTACTGTGATGGGATTATCCAATGTATCATGCAACTCCAAGAAAGAGGTGTTACTTGTGAAAGTTGCATGAAAGGACGTGTGAAGTGTTCTGAAACCGCCGGGGTACAGATGTTAGAACAGCATTGTATGTAGCAGGTGGTGTTGAAGGCCCCCACCTCTGTTTAGGGATGGTTTCTCCACCTTGACATGAATTGCCTCATTCATGCCTTGTTCAAACCAGCGGTCTTCTTTATCCAATATTTGGACCTTGCTATCTTTAAATGAGTGTTCCTTGTCTTTTAAGTGTAGAAAGACAGCTGAGTTTTGCCCGTAGAGTTCACCCTCCTATGCTGAGCCATTCGCTTGGTGAGCAGTTGTTTTGTCTCCCCAATGTATAGATCTGTGCACTCCTCGCTACACTGGACTCTGTATACCACATTGCTTTGCTTTTCTTTAGGGGTTGGATCCTTTGGGTGTACCAGTTTTTGTCTCAGTGTGTTGCTAGGATTGAAAAACACAGGGACGTGGTGTTTGTTAAAAATCCTCCTGAGTTTCTCAGGCACACCAGCTGCATATGCGATGACTATGTTTCACCTACTATGTGTCTCCGTGGTTATTTCTATTGGTGTTCCTGTTGGGCTTGGTTGCTGCTGTTTTGACAAAGGCGGTTTCAGAACACTTCACAAATCCATTCATGCAACTCTCACAAGTAACACCTCTTTCTAGGAGTTGCATGATACATTGGATAATCCCATCACAGTAACTACACAGAATCTACACCTCTGTGAATTTCTTCAGATGTCACCTCTTTGAAGAGTTACAATGTGCCATTGTGATTGGATTAGTGGAAGAGTTTATATGACGAGAACTTCCCACACCAGTCAGTTGAACTGAAGAAGCTGCTCGGATGAGTAGTGAAACGTCTTCATTGATTACTCAGCAAGTCCAGTTGTTTTTAGATTTACCTATACAGGTATAAGACCTGTTATCCAGAATGCTCGGGACCTGGTATTTTCCGGATAATGGATATTTCTGTAATTTGGGTCTTCATGCCTTAAATCTACTAGAAATTCATTTAAACATTAAATAAACCCAATAGGCTGGTTTTGTTTCCAATAAGGATTAATTATATCTTTGTTGGGATCAAGTACAAGGTACTGTTTTATTATTACAGAGAAAAAGAAAATCTTTTTAAAAAATTTGGACTATTTGGATAAAATGGAGTCTATAGGAGCCATTCCGTAATTCGGAGCTTTCTGGATATCGGGTTTCCGGATAAGGGATCCTATACCTTTACTAGATATACCATGACCTGGATGAATGAAAATCTTCATAGTCATACACATACTTTAGTTTAGTGTAGATTTTTTAACAGTAGGAAGTGTTTTGTTCTTCCATTCCAAAACAACTGTGATTTTTCTTGCTGCAGATATATAATGTATACAAATGACAGAACAAACAATATTCATTTTACATTTTTAACAGGTGATTGCTCTTTTTACATAATATTTTAACAGATGTCTTAATTGTCTTCAGACTTCAAGTTTTTCTTCTTTCTTTGAAAAGGTTGAATGGGGTTTATTTGGTATGTGAAAAAGATTAGCCTTATCATCCGTGCATTCCTGAACTCTATGGGGCAGATTTATCAAGGGTCAAAGCGAAGAATTCAAATTTGAATCTTCAAAAAACATTTTGGTCAAAACTCTAATTCGAATTGTGAATTATCCAAACTCAAATCGAGTTTTAATTCAAATTTTGAGATTTATCATTTTCTGGCCCTTTAAGAACTCAAATTCAACCAAAAAAACCTGCCATATTGCTGCATAAGTCAATAGGAGAGGTCCAGAGATGAATTTGGTGATGTTTGCAGCCTTCCTGACATTAACGTTTTTTTCAGAGAAAAAAACTCGAATCAAGTTTTTTATTTCAATTTGTGTTTTTCTAATTCGAATCGAATTCGATTCAAGTTTTCAGGTAGATTTAATTTGGCCGAGCTAAGAAAATTCAATTTTATTAATACTTTTCAATTGGTTAAATTTCGAGTTAATGTGAGTTTTAAAAAACTCACATGAATTCGAAATTCGACACTTGAGAAATCTGCCTCCCCTGTCATATAATGAACGTTATTACATTGCAAAATATAATTTTTTTAATTCTTGTTTCTTCAAATGTTATTCTGTTAACACCATTTATTACATTTTGGCAATAATGGCTTGACCACTGTTGCCATAAAAATAATTCTCAATAATGTTTTGTTCATTGCTGCCTAAGGGGCAGATTTATCAAGGGTCAAATTTCAAAGTTGAAAATACTTCGAAATTCGACCATTGAATTGAATTACTTCGACAGGCTTCCCCATAGGCTTCCTATCAATTTTCTGATCGGAGGATAATCCTTCGATCGATGGATTAAAATCCTTTGAATCGAATTGCGCTAAATCCTTCGACTTTGATATTCGAAGTCGAAGGATTTTAATTCGGCAGTTGAATATCGAGGGTTAATTAACCCTCGATATTCAACCCTAGGTAAATTTGCCCCTTAGTAATGTGGCAATGTGCCTGCGGATGGGATTTCTGGTGAGTTCTGTTATATGGCAAAAATTACAATTAGTGGTTGTACCAGATACTACCATGCCAGGCAAAGAGGTCTCACAGGAAAATTATATAGAATATATATGTGCATACTTATGCACAGTTTTTAACACAGTCCTAAATTCAAAAATTCCAAAGGATATTAAGGTAGGATTTAAATTAACCACGGTGCTCCATTGTACCAAATCAACTGATTTTCAAATACAGTAGGTAGCATTACTGAGCCATGGTGTTGGACTTTTCAGCCTCCAAGTAACCTTATAGTTCAACAATGCATGCACAAAGAGTGCATCCTAGAATTCTTAAAACTACTGTCCCCAATGTCCTATAACCAGTATAGCTCCTATAGAGGAAGCTTGTTTTATCATATTTGTCCCAGAGTTAGCCATATCATTGTTTCCATTATAAAGTTGTATAAATTAATAGCACCCAAGTTTTCACTGCGTGACCAATATATAAGGTTATACTTATACGGTTGTGTTCAGTTGCCAAACCTTCTGGAACATCAATTATAGTTCACTGCAATACCAGCTAGTGCCATGTATTTGTCGTGTTATGCAATGGATTAAACAATATGCTCAGTCTCATCCTTACCATGAGCCTTCTCAATATTCCTTACAGGGGTCCCTGCATCTCCTCCTGAACAAACTCTCTGACAGCTATTTTGCCACCAAATGGGGGTTTCTCAAAGGGTTGTGTGTTGCAGGAAGTGACCTCCTTGTTCAGCAGATTCTTTTCCAGGTCCTGCTCCTTACCATAGCAACTAATTCCAAATTTTCCTTAAGCAAATCTATATAAACATTGCTGCAAAGCTACAGTACAAGGATGATTCACTACCAATAGATGCAAAAGTCCAATCATATTTAACTCCTGCTATTCACATACTGTGAATAACAAGGTTCAAAATCATCAATACTCATTTGTGATTATAAATCACAAATCTTATAAAATCTTATAAATGATATAAATATGTAAATATAACATAGTCATAAATCACTAAATCACCATGGTTTGCTGTCTCAACAAAGCACTGCATATTCTTATATTGGCCAAGCACACAAGCTGCCACTTTGGAATTTATTCTTTATATACTTATAACCTGTTATAACCTCACTTAAGAAAAGATAAAAATGTTAAGCTTTCATTCAAGCCAAATTCCCTCTTGCGGGTCCCCAGTGTATAGATCCACTCTGTTTTCCTTTGGAGCAATTTTTTGTCTAAATTACCACTCCATCTATCTCATTGAACATGATCTATAAGCTTCAAATGTAATGCGATTCATTATGTCCATATGAATGCAGCAAAAGTGTATAGCAATACCTGAAAGTAAATTCCCATTCAAGATGTCTGCTATATGTTATGATATACGTCTTTTTGAGGGCCTTATGGTCTTCCATAAGTATTTCATGCCACAGGAACATGCGAATAAATAAACAACAAAAGCTGTGTTGCAGCTTATACAGTATCATTTCCCAGGTTTTACCATTAGCAACAAAAGTTCTGGCATTGTTCAAATCCTCTACACTTATATGAACCTGGATATTTGCAGCAATTTTGACTCCCCTTGCCCTTGAAATTACTATGTGTAATTTTGTCCTTTGAACTTCTATTCCTCCTATAAGAGATGTGAGGGATTGTATCAATGCACTTTTTCACCTGGCTGTCACTTGACAAGATGTGCTTGCGGGAAAATGTTTTCCTAAAATGGATCATTGGACCAGAGGCCACCCCTTTAGACTAGAGGAAAGGACATTTAGTTTGAAGCAGCATAGGTGGTTCTTCACAGTGAGGACAGTAACGTTGTGGAATGCCGTGCCGGATGATTTTTTGATGGCTGATTCTGTTAATGCCTTTAAGAAGGGTTTGCATGATTGTTTGGACAAGCATAATATTCAAGGCTATAGTGATACTAAAACATACAATTAATATAGATATTGGAATATATCGTTTCAGTGAGTGTTTGTACAGTATGTATGGATGCTGGGTTTCATTTGGAGGGGTTGAGCTTGATGGACTTTTGTCTTTCTTCAACCCAACTTAACTATATGTAACTAACTATGTAACTATGTAACTATATTATTTTATTAACCAGTTATATTACATTAGGGTCTCCAGGAATGACATAGTTAGATACTTTTGCAAATGGGATATTTATTTTCTCAGGAATTACATGAATACACATTTAGAACATTTTGTCTAATCTGATCATACCTTAAAGTGAGCAAGCCAAAGATACTAATGCATCTTCTACATCTTCTTAAACAAAATAAGTGTTACATTTATAACTGTCAGTGAAACAGTTAAATTATCACAATGGCAAAGGGTTCAAACATGCTGACCAAGTTTACTTATCTGCAGGTTCATTACGATGAATGGGTGGATGTCTACAAATAAGATTCCAAATTGAACTTGATATCAAAATTGAAAGATATATTCTGGAAAAAAGTGATAAGACAGTATAGACTGGTCAAGCAAGAGTTGACTGTTTTACCTTTTACTGTGTTGAATCTCAGTGAAGGGGAGACAAAATAGCCTTTTCAATTAACCCTGAATAATAGTATTTAAAAAAGGATGTTTCAATACAGGTCTTCAGCTTGTGGCTGCCTACTTGACGCCAATGAAGATGAGTAATAAAAGGAAGAAAGTATAATGAGTTCAATATTTCTGTCGATTATAAATAGGAAATGTTCCTTGAACTACAAGCCTCATCCTAGTCATCTAGTTGTTTAAAAAAGAAAATATGTTGTACAAAAAAATAAAAACGTCACAAATTCTATTCCTTAAAAGAAAAAATATGGTCAAAGTTGAGGATGTCAAAAGAAGAATTTATAGTATATTATTCTATAATATTTCTTTTTACCTTTTTTAAAGGGGTTGTTCACCTTCAAGTTAACTATTAGAATTGTATATAGCAGCCAATTCAAAGCAATTTTTCAATTGCTCTTTGTTATTATTTTTTTTATAGTTTTTGAATTAATTACCTTCTTCTTCTGACTCTCTCCAGCTTTCAAATAGGGTTCACTGATCACCATTTAAACAACAAATGCGCTAAAAGTCTACACATATTTTGTATATATATCACTCTCTACATCATACTAAAAGTTAATTTAAAGGTGAACAACCCCTTTAAGTCACTTTGCAAAGGCACCAAAATGTTGTTTCTCACATGGTTAGTCCAAAAAGAATTCGCTATGCAATAAAAAAAAGAGAGGTTGGCACCTGCATCATGAAAGCATTTGTTCTTTTCAGTTGTATACATAATACATATACAGTATTATGCAGGTATGGGATTCATTATCCAGAAATCCATTATCTAAAAATCTCAGAATTATGGTCAAGCTGTCTCTCATAGACTCCATTTTATCCAAATATTCCAAATTTTTAAAAATGATTTCCTTTTTTCCCTGTAATAATAAAACAGTACCATGTACTTGATCTAAAGTAAGATATAATTATTCCTTAAGGGAGCCAATACCAGCCTATTTGGTTTATTTAATGTTTACATGATTTTCTATTAGACTTAAGGTATGAAAATCCAAATTACAGAAAGATCCCAGGTCCTGAGAATTCTGGATAACAAATCCCATACCTGTATATATTATAAAGATACCTGAAGGGACCTGAAATCCTAAAAAGAAGTGTCCAAAGGACTCGTTCTCCTCAGAACTGCAATACAGTCTAAGGCTACTGTATTGCAGTATATTTAGTTATATTGACTAAGACTGCCTTAACAAATTTATTAATTAATTGCAATATGAAGTTAACAATGCTAACATTTTCACTCCTAACTGATATTATATATATATATATATATATATATATATATATATATATATATATATATATATATATATATATATACACACATATATATATAATATTTGAACAGAACAAGCAGTATACTCCGATTAAAGTAGATATGTACTTTGGTGCTATGAAGCAATTTAATGGCTACATTTTCTTACTGTTGTACCTCTACATCTCTCACAGTTTTTTACTGTGCTTATTGCAACCCATCTCTTCTCAGCTTGACTTGTCACAGATTTAATGCCCCAGGCATTTTAATCACTTCTGACAGAAATCCAGACTAATCTTTGTTCACATTATATATTACATTCCATAAAACAATCATACCATTTCGGGTTTTATTACAACAGTAACTATTAGGTAATGATGGAATGTGTGTACTCCAATAACAAAGGTATTAAACTCAAGTCAATTAAATAGGACTATAAGGTGAGTTAGGATGTAGTTGGAAAGGATTCTGATGTAATTTTTTCTAACATATTTTCATCAAGAAATAACTGCAGTGCAGTGTAAATATAAGATGTTTCTATTTTACAAGTAAACCAAAGTGGCTTAGGTCACATACAATTATTTCAGTACATCATTGCAAAATTAGATACATAGAAAAATTATGTTTTTACACAGCTAAAACATGCAGGAAATAAAGATACATTTTATAATAGGAGGTAGAAATACAAGAACCATCTTAAAGCATATAAAAAACTATCATTACAGAAGATAAATGTCTTTCTCTCTCCTCAGTAATCGTACCTCTACTCACCACCATGACCCATTCATATTGTTATTGCTCTTACCTTACTGGGTTAATTGAGCTTTTGTCTTTTGAAGATATTATATTCTGCACTGGAAAAATGACTATAACATGTTGTTCAATGCCATCTGTCTGGTAGGGCCAGAATAAATATAAGAAGTGATCATTGTATGAATGAAGTAAATAGCACAGTAAGTTATTTGTTGTTTGTACAACTTGGAAGTTTCCAAAGAAACAAAGGTGTTTTGAATATTTATTCTAGGTTTCAACTGTATCCGTTTCGTTCCTTTGATATATATTGACTATTAATAAATATAAAATATGTTGGTCATTGTCACACAATGGGTTGGATGAATAAACTAAGGCAGGAACAGCTCAGCTCTCAATGAGAAGAAATCCAGAAATCCAGAAATTCATCCTGCTTTGAAGTCAGACAGCTATGTGGAAAATAATATAGATTAACTGAAAAACAGCAGACAACTTGTTAGTTACGCATCTTATATACATTATTCTTAGGAGTTTGATTTGAAGAAAATAAGTTATTTTGGTATACATTAGGAGGCATACAATGTGCAAAATACTTTAAGCTAATTAGTAAGCTATAGGTGTCCTTATAAAGCTCTGTTGTTGATGTGCATCAATTGAGCCATGCATTGTGACTGTTAAAATAATTTTGAAAAACAGATAATGTTTAATCCTTTTCTAGCCAACGTTATGGGGTGAATTTGTCATACTGTGTAAAAAAGCGAAGTGAAATATTACCAGTGTTGTTGTGCACAACAACCAATCAGATCTTTGCTTTTGTTTTGTAACTATTGAAATCTAATTGCTGATTGGTTGATCTGGGCAACATCACCAGTAATAATTCACTCCACCTTTTACGCATAATAAATGGGCCTCGTCAGCAAGCAAATTGACAGCCTTCCAAAATAGTGAAAAAACAAATGTGTCCCGAAACAAAATTTTTGATGCCTGCGTCAGTTCTGACGCTCACATAAATTTTGGCATGGCATTAAAGTCAATGGGCATCAGAATAATGATGACGCTCGGCGGTTTTGACACAATTGACTTTTCCGACGCACGTCCAAAAATATATGGCCCTTATGTTTCTGAGTTAAGGCCATGCTATGGTAAAAATTGGTTGCATAGCAGCACACATCCCAAAGCACCTAAAGCACTTGTAACCATAAGAAACTACTCACAGGGAAAGGTGTTAACAATTTTCATAAAAAAATATTTGAAATTCAGTACATTATAACTGTATATAATAACTGTATACCTATGGCTAACTACACAAGTCATATCAGTTATACAGTATGCTATGTTTTGAACAAGGGTAAGGGTTGACTTTGTTAACTTTGAATCTGTGATTGTAAGAGCATTTAGTCCTTATAAGCTAAGGGATGCCATTTAATCTTCCAAATGTCTCACAAAGGGATGAGTCATAACATATCTATAATATATTACAATAATATTGTCATATACAATATACTATAAAATTTTGTAAAATACAATATTACAATTGTAGCTTACAAAGATATTTTCACTGTCAAACATGGTGCAAATTATATATCATCTCAATAATGAAGAATACAATAAAAGACTGGAAACAAATTAACAAATTTTAGAAGCTCTGAAGTATCCATCTTGTTTGAAGTAATGTTAATTATGGCTGATAAAATAAAATAATATAGAAAACATGTTTACAATGAGATTGTTTCAGTATCTAATGTTAATTTTTTATGTATATATATATATATATATGTATATATATATATATATATGTATATATATATATATATATATATATATATATATACTGTATATATATATATGATAAATACAATCATAATTTATGAAAATATAGCATGTGATCATTTATTAAAAGGTAAAATGAAAAGTGAATGTTTCAAATCGCCTCCAGTGAATAAATTCGCGAATCTCCCGCAAAAATTCGCCAGTGAAAAGTTGCTGGCGTCAATTTCAGATTTTTACGATTTTTCGAATTGCTCCTTTTTTTCGTGAAAATGTTTAAATTGCTTGATTTTTTGTGAAAACGTTCGAATTGCTTGAATTTTTCATGAAAACGTCCGAATTTCACGATTTTTTCGTGAAAACGTACGAATTTCACGTTTTTTCTATCAGATTTCACGATCCTTCACAAAGTTTTCACCGTTTCATGAATTTTGCGGGAAATTCGCAAATTTTTCGGCGAAGCCAAATGGGAGAGATTCGCCCATCACTAGCAATAACAAACTTTCTAAATATAATCAATTCTGCAGAAATTCTGAAATAATCAAGTTACACTTAACTATCACTCTCTTATCAATCTGACTCTCGTCATTTTCTCTTCATGCTAAAGTCAGAGTTCTAATATAATGATGGGGTGCTGTTTCCCTTTGATTTGAAGATGTTTTAGGGCTAACTAATTCATTATCACAAACCTAAAACAAACCTGCATGTTCAGATGCAGAATTTATGTTTGTTATTTTGAAAGGCAGCTTTAATACATATTTCAGACAAAGATAAACTGCACTTACCTCCAATGATATATTAGCAAAGAAAATCAAGAGAAACAGATTGCTCAGAGAGGAGAGGGATAGATAAGAGTAACAGTATAGATTTCAAGAAAAAACAAGATGATCTCAATTATACTTCAAAGTGAATAATGGTGATTTACTTTAAAAAACGTAAACATTGTTTAAGTTGTTACATGAAAAGCTGTTTCTTTGGAAGGCAATGGGAAGTGTCTTCAAAGATTTCGAGACTTTTTTTTAAATTTTATTAAAACGGCCTCTTTGGATTTGAATAGAACAATAAATTTGTGTTTGCTAGCAACTTTTTTTCCATGACAAAACACAATCAAGATTATTCTATTCTAACTTTTTCTTAAATTTGCTAGCCCTCCAAAATAAACATATCTTATTGCATAAAAAAGTAGTTACCAAACTGTGATATTTCCCCCATACTTGAAAATTGGTAAATCTGCCTCTGTATCGCCTCAAAATATCTCAAATTGTCTACTAGTAACTTTTACAAGAAAAAAACATATTTGCATTTCATAACTGTAATTCAATTAAATTAACAAATTTTGCTTACTTTTTAAGGTTGAATTTAATTATTCCAGCGTCTCTTAGAAGTGGATTCCAAGGTGATAATGAACTGTAAATTTAGACGTCCAAAAACATGTTGCCAACTTTTAAGCATGCAGGGATTATTTGTCCACTGAGGGCATTAGGGACTGAAGAGCTTTTGGCAATATTATTCTTAAATTAAATTGACCAGTCACCAGGCAACAGAAAAAAACAGTAATGCAAGGTTGTTTGGGCAGATACTTGGGAATGAGTCACAAGGCTAGCCAATTAAGATTGCTCACCAGACTTTAAATAGAAGTGGTACTATGTGCATGTATTGTTTCTACGTATTAAGTTCTTCCAACATATATAGCAACATATGAATTTTTTGGATAAGAGAATTGTAGGATATATTCAAAAAAGCATTACTGGATGCAAATGTGTAGGGTTTCTTTAAAAGAGTTTCTATATACGTAGATCATTGTAACATGTTACTGCAGAGAACTAGAATACAGAGAATAGAACACAGTAGGTCCTACACTCAACATAATGAGTGCATTTGCTTTGAATTTCCATTGACCACACATCTTACTGTTTAATATATTCTATTATATTTTTTTCATTCACTTTCCCTTGAATTTTTCTTATGGTTTCAAAAGCATGTTATATAAAATGTGCCAGTATTTTAGAACACATCATGAAATAAATACATTTAGTTGAAAAATTACCTATTGTCTGGGAATCTTTTATTCAGAAACAATGGAATGAACTTAAAAGGATCCTGTCATCGGAAAACATGTTTTTTTCAAAACACATCAGTTAATAGTGCTACTCCAGCAGAATTCTGGACTGAAATCCATTTCTCATAAGAGCAAACAGATTTTTTTATATTCAATTTTGATATCTGACATGGGGCTAGACATTTTGTCAATTTCCCAGCTGCCCCTGGTCATGTGACTTGTGCCTGCACTTTAGGAGAGAAATGCTTTCTGGCAGGCTGCTTTTTTTCCTTCTCAATGTAACAGAATGTGTCTCAGTGAGACATGGGTTTTTACTATTGAGTGTTGTTCTTAGATCTACCAGAGAGCTGTTATCTTGTTACCTTCCCATTATTCTTTTGTTTGGCTGCTGGGGGGAAAAGGGAGGGGGGGTGATATCACTCCAACTTCCAGCACAGCAGTAAAGAGTGATTGAAGTTTATCAGAGCACAAGTCACATGACTTGGGGCAGCTGGGAAATTGACAATATGTCTAGCCCCATGTCAGATTTCAAAATTGAATATAAAAAAATCTGTTTGCTCTTTTGAGAAATGGATTTCAGTGCAGAATTCTGCTGGAGTAGCACTAGTAGTATTTTTGGTTTACAGCTCAGATATTTAAATACCTTTATAACAGGTATGGCTGCTTTAATTAAAAAAAGAATTTGGGTTCCATGTTTAATTTGCAAATTACTTTTATTATACAGCTTTTTATGTGTAGGTGACAGGTCCACGTTAACATCAAAAATAGTGAATTTTGAAAACAAAAAAAGAAATGCGCTTGGAAAGCAGCTACTACCATCACTTAGTTACTAAATGTTTTACTCAGTCATTTATTGTTATTTTCTGCAATTAAGTACAAAGTACATTTCAGTTTTTGCAATTCAGTAGTCATTTTGTACATAATTGCAATATACTAATGTATGAATCACTGATGGAAAATAACTCAAGGCTTCTCTTCAGAGCTTAGTTTGCAGATGTGGAAAAGAGAAGTTTTTTTTTTACATAAAACATATTCTTTGTTCCATTGTCATCTGGAAAATGTTTTTCCTTTATGACACTTTTCTGGTTCCTATTAGTGAGTTCAACTTCCCCAAGCTTTTTGCTAAACTACATCTACAAAAGACTCCAGCATGCTAATTTTCAACATGTGTTCAATCTAAACATTTTAAAACAAAAATGTAGTGGTACAATAAGGAGGTGACCACAAAATTCATACTTCAAAATGAAGGGTGTTATTCATCAAAGGTCGAGTTTGTGAGGTTTTTTTCTACCTTGGATAAACTCACAACTCAAATGTTTCCTTATTTATGAAAAAACTTGAATATTAAAATGAATGCACTCGGGGGGGGAACTCGAATACTCAAATTGATAGAGTTACAAGTGAAAAAAAGCTTGAATAGATCAAATTGATTGAGTTTTCAAGTGCAAATCACTAAAAAAAAACAGAAAATCATGAAGGCTAAAAACATCTTCAAATGGTTCATAGGACCTCTGCAAATGACGTCTACATGACCTCAACAGGTTTTAGTTGGAGTATTTTCAGATCGGGCTTTCTGCATCTTCCAGGCATAATAAATATCGGAAAAAAAGTTTTAACCCATAAAATTTGAGTATTTACTGAAACTACCCTTGAAAATTCAATTTTTTTGGGAAAAACACAACTGACCTCTGATACATAACCACCTAAATATCAAAAACCTAGGATTCTGCTGGAGGAGCACTATTAATTGATGTATTTTCTAAAAAGCAAGTTTTTCCCATGACAGAATCCCTTTTAAGCATTTCATTCAGGTACCCTGGAAGCACACTTCAAGAGGGAGAGCCCCTCCTCCAAGTACAGGAAAATAAAACATTTACATACTCCTTCCCTCCCCCACCTCCCTCAGTGTTTTCCTAGTGCCTGGGAAAGTGCAGGTAAGTACTTCTTCCTAGCAGGGTGGAAGGGATTGGGGCTGGCACTCTGCAGGGTTAGGAAGATGTCCGTGATGCTGGGGGGGGCTTGCAGCAGAAGGTATCTGGAGTCCTGATCCTCTGTGCTGTGAGTGCAGGTTGCCACACTCACAGCTGTGAGCTACTGTAGGCAGGCAGAGACCCAGGTCCTGGTTATGAGGGTGTGTGACTTGTCCGCCCAGTGGATTATGCAACGCATTCTAGACTTGCAGAATGCTTGAATATGGAACAGGTGTATTGTGGGGCACGCTAATACCAACACAATCTAGTTAACATCAAGTTGGAATCCTTATTGTGTCCCTTATTGGCAATACTCAAAATAGCATTATAAACATTTTGCAAAATATACATGTAATTAAGTTCAAGTACAAGGGGTGTCCCCCTTAATAATATGTACCATCCATGCAATCTTCATGAGTTAGATTACCTTGTATAATAAAGTAACGCTATTACACAATACTTCCAACACTGTGTTCCCGACATCTCTCAGGAGTTCAAACGAGTCCTTCCTTATATCTTATTATGATTTAAATTCCTGCTATGCAGCCATTATCTTTCATGCAAATTGTGAGTTATAGATCAACAACGTGCAGTAGAGGGACCCTCTTCCACGCTTATGTGTAGTACTGTATATAATTCTTTAAACATGAGTTATAGTTCAATAGTAGGTGTTAGAACTTAGATGGGTGCCAGCACAATTTGAAAAATATCCCCCAATTATTGTTTCTTGTGGGGAAATGGTGATTATTAATTAAACCAATAGCATTCTCATTCAGTGCAGTTCTGGAGTGAATGTTTAATTAGGCACAAATGGAGGGGCTTGACTTAGACTACACACCTCATGATGTGATTAATTTCTTAACATCCACTCATGCTCATTGGGTTCTTGCCATAGATCACATCATATTATAAATGCAGAGCAATTCCCTTATACACATTGAGGACTAGAGAGAATTTTCCGCTGGGTGTCTGAATGGCAACCAATACTCTCTGTGACCTGCTTATTCACACAGTTCTATCAATGGGTTGCACAATTAGATATTTCCATGCATCTAATGCTGTACTTTAACCTTATATAACAAAGGTTCAGGTATCTTATACTTGAGCTTCTCTAGCATATTCTTCACATAAGCTACAAGTCAGCTGCAAATCATAACAATCCATACTAGCACCCATCAATATGTTGTTACTTGGGTCAAATACTCAGAAGAGGAGTGCTAGAGACAAGAGAAGACCTTTTTTTCTGACGAGGTGGCAAAGCAGGAAGGACTCAGAGAGGCAAGGATAGATCAGCTGAGTCCCATAAGATGGATCATCTCTGATACCAGGTTAACTGTACCAGTAGGGGGAAGACTTGCTTTATTTTCTAAAAGTGGAAAAAGAATCACCTCCGATTCGTGTGTGCTAAATATATTATCAAAAATGGTTACAGGCTAGATTTGGCCTCAATTTCCAATCCTCAATTTTTTTGTATCAGAAAGTTTCCTGAAAGTTCATTTCTTCCCATGGTTTTAGATACAGTTCTCCCAGTGGAAGAAGGTAAAGGAGTTTGCTCTTTAGTTTTGGTGCCCAATTGCTCAGGCAGATTTCAGATGGTGATTAATCTGAATTTCCTTGATTGTTAAATGGAAAAGATGGAGGGATCAGCGAAATATAAATTTTCAAGTTTAATGGTTGGCACCCAAAACCCAGAACCGATGCCAAGCACCCTGGTCTCTGCTCGTGCTTCTGCCTGTAGCAGCCGACTCGGGAGGAGCCCGCACCTACTCAGTTGCCGCCAGGTCTTATAATGAGAGGTGCAAGGCAAGGGGTTCTGGGCAAGTAGAGGGGCACAACCGGATAGCAAAGTCTCTGGGCAGAAGGTCGCAGTACAAGGCATTAAACAGAATAGTAGTCAGATCAGGCCGGGTCGGGGCAGGTAGAGAAGAAACATAGTCAGGCAGGCAAGGGTCAAACTAGGAAGTCAATCAGGAGGGTAAAGCAGAAGTGGTAGTCGAATAACAGACTTAGGTCAGAATAGTCAAAAAGCCAGGCAGAGTCATAACAGGAAACATGAATCAAGATTTGATAAATAGCACAATGCTCAAAGCACCAGGAACAAACTCCTATAACTGGCAGTGATCACAAGCCCAATTGTGCCTTAAATATTATTTGAATTTCGCGCCAATGCGCACTGGCGTCATCACGCCAGCGCGCCTTTAAATCACAAAAGAGCCCTAAGGAAGCCGCTTCTGCGGCGAAACAGACTTCATCCCCCCACTAGACCACTGGGGTGAGTTTTTATTACATCAAGTTAGACGACTTATGGCTACATTTATCGGCAAGACGCCTATCTCCATTTCCACTTCTGGTGGGGTCATCAGCATCTGCTAAGAATTATAGGTCAAGAATAAGTCAGTTTGCAACCCTGCCTTTCGGCCTGCCGTTGCCTCCTTGAATCTTTACCAAAGCCCTGGTTGTGGTGGTAGCCTATTTGAAGACTCATTAGATTCCAATTGTTCTTTATCTGGATGAATGGCTAATAAAGCCTACTTTCGTGACCTTCTTCTTCAACTACAGTATATTAAATTGTATTCCTATGCAACAAAAACTGTTCATAGGAGATTTTTTGGACTCAGCCCAAGGTCTCACACTTCTTCCTTCAGGGAATATTGTGAATCTAAAAAGAACCCTGTTAATCTCTCTCTCAACAGAGGAGAGTTTCGATCAGGGAAGTTATGTCTGCTCTGGAGAGCATGAAATCTTTTACTAGAGGCTGTTCTGAGCTACAGCACATATGAGACCACTCCAGAGGTCCTAAGAGGTTGAAATGTGGTCAGATACCTTGTTCATAGTCCACTGGCTGGTCCTTACCACCAATTCCAGCAGGCATAGGTGGGGGGCAAATCTGGAGCAGGGTACCTGACAAGGTACTTGGTCACAGCAAGAAGCAGCACTCTCCTGCAATCACCAGGAGATCCTGGCTATTTGGAGAGCCCTTGTAGCAATGCCTCACCGGATGAATGGAGCTGCAATAAAAGTCCAGACATCCTGAGAGTCTGGCAGGATTCAGAGAGCACTCTTGACAACCCCATAACAATACCTTAGCATTTCGACAGATCCCGATTTGACCAAGGGAGTTCCCTGGTTCATAATCAACTGGCTGGTCCTTGCCACCAATGCCAGCAGGCATAGGTGGGAAGCAACTCTGGAGCAGGGTAACTGGCAAGGTACTTGGTCACAGCAAGAAGCAGCACTCCCTTCCAATCACTAGGAGCTCCTGGCTGTTTGGAGAGCCCTCAGAGCAACGGCTCACCGGTTGAAGGGAGCTACAAGAAAAGACCAGTCTGAAAACACCACAGTTGTGTTTCATATAAACTGACAAGAGGGTATTTGCAGCATTACACAGGCAGATGTATCATTTGCAGGCACTGCAGGCAGTGTACATCAATACTTAGTCAACCTCAGTGCAGATTTTCTGATTGGAAACAAGTCCTGCCAGGAGAATAGTCAGTCAAAGTTCTCTGCTTGACGAAGACCTTTGGCATTCCATCATAAGACTTGATGGCGAAAAGGGAGAAGGCCAAAGTAAACACCTTTTTTCTCTCTCTATCCCTAAGGCAGACCAGGGGCAGTGGATGCAATGATATGGGATGGGAGTGGCAGTCTTGGATATGTATTCCCATATCCCCCTCTCCCAATGGTGAGCAGGGGATTACAAAAGAGCAGGCTGGACAAAGCCAGAGTCATAAAGATGGTGCCTTACTGGCTCAGGGGAGCATGGGTTTCTCTCCTAACAGCAGGACTTTTCTTCATCAGGGTCCCAGCAGACTTGCTCTCTCAGCCTGGATCCTGAATGGCAATTACTGACTCAACAAGGGTTATCACCAGAAGTAAGAGAGACCAGGGACTTCAAATGTACCCAGGTGGCAGCTCTTGGAGCAAGGAAAAGGTTTTCTCTAGGTGAAAACAAACTGGTCAGATGCTTCATCAAAACAGCAAACAGGTCTAGACTTACAGTGAGAGATATTGTCCTCCTTGGGATCTGAACGTACTCCTTACATCCTTGTTGGAAGATCCTTTTGAACCACTTACAGCTATTCCAATTAAGTTGATTACTCACAAAACAGTTATGTTGGTGGAACTCACTTCAGCAAAGAGAGTGGGTAAATTGCAAAGTCTATCTATTGAAGAGCCTTATCTTCAGTTCTTTCAGGATAAGAATGCTGCTGAAGTTTCCTCCTTCTTTTATGCCTAAGGCCTGTCCAGAGGTTTGGTAGCATCCAAACCTACAATTTCAAGATGGCTTAAGCGGACAGTCACTTTTGTTTACAAGGTTGTGACTTGGGCATCCTTGCATACATTCACAATGCACTATGGACTTTATTTGATGTTTTCAAGGCAGGCTGCTTTTGGCGAGAAAGTGTTACAAACAGGTTTATGAGACCCTCCCTATCATTCTTTTCAATATCTCTTGTAGTTTGCTGCCAGGGGACCTGAAGGAAAGCTAGAATTTCTTTCCTGTAAATTGCAGTTCCTTCAAGTCCCCTCAGACAGCACATACTTCCCTCCCTGATAAACGTCTGATGGTTGGGTTGATGTAGCAGCCATTGGTGTATTGATCTTGTTAATAAAAACTGAGGGAGGTGGGGGAGGAAAGGAGTATTTAAATGTTTTTTTTTCCTGTCCTTGGAGGAGGGTCTCTCTCTCTCTCTCTCTCTTGTAGTGTGCTGCCTGAGGGGACCTGGAGGAACTGCAATTTACAGGTAAGAAATTCTACCTTTTTGTTAGCATAGATCTCATTTGATACAAAGTTGCATTGGGTTCCACCATATATAGTTTATATTTTTAGGACCATTTATATTTATTTAGTACATATCAGGTGACACAGCACCATGCACAGAATTTTTCAGCAAAAGGTGAACAGTATATAGTCTATATATTTGTGTCTGAAGCACAATGGTAATATTTTCCCGTGACCATAATATTTATCATAAGAATCCATCTCAGTATTCCCTGAATCAGTCCATTGGCTTGCTACTCCATATGTACCTGTATAAACAAACAACATATGTTTATTTGTCAAACCTTTCAGGAATGTAACAGTTATGCTTAGTACCACCTATGAACACTGATCGTATTTTCCTCACCCCAAACAAGAACATCTGCAGATAAAATAATACATTTTCTAGTGGATGTACATGGATATATACACTTAAATAATATAATTATATACTATTAGTTTGTTCAGCACTGTGACTGTGAACCATAAAGTGCACTGATTGAAATACATTCCTTTCAGAGCACCACTGCTATTATGCATTTAATAGAAAAGAGTACTGCCATCTCATATGCAGCACTGATTTAATCAGGAGGCCTTTCTTGGTCCAGACAGCAGCTTTTCCATCAGAGGCCCCTGAGTGTTATTTAGCTAAGTGCTCCTGATTACTCTATTCTAAATTTCAAAATTATTTTCTATACTGTATATCATCTTTAATACCTGGCAGAATTGATTACATGTTTACGAAAAAAAAATCTTGTGACCTGTAAATCATTTGATTTAATTACCTAATTAGATCACATTTCAGTAACTTACTTCCAGGGAGGAAATTGAGTTTGTTTTAAATATTGAATAATTATTTTATTATTGGTTTTCCCAAGTGATGGAACCTGTGACACAAAATTGCACTTAGGGGCAGATTTACTAAGGTTCGAGGTTCGAGTACAAAAAGTTTGAATTTCGAAGTAATTTTTTGGATACTTCAACCATTGAATAGGATACTAAGACTTCGAATTTACGTCGACCATTCGAATATTCGACCATTCAATAGTCAAAGTAATGTCTCTTTAAAAAAACTTTGACTTCAATACTTCACCAAATTAAACTTGCAGAATTGCTATGTTAGCCTATTGGGACCTTCTACAAACTTTTTCTAAGTCTTTACACATCGAATAAAAATCCTTCAATCGTATGCTAAAATCGTCGGGAGCCAGGTGACATCACCGGCAGGACTGATGATGTGGCGAATAGAGATTGGCTGGTTGCCATGTCATTCAATTCAATCTCTGTCAGTATTCCCTAATTTGGAAAACTGGGCTGTAGGCAACCCTACATATAGCATATATTTAAACAATGCAGCAAACCATGTAAAATAATGTAAAATAGAATAAATATTTTAATACCTTTTGGGTCAATAATCTGTATTATCTTGAAAACTGTGCTCAGACCACCCCCTTTGCAAGCTTCCTGTCCAGGAGTTTCCAGTTTCAGGCTCTGGAGCCGGCAGCACCTTCTGCCTAAGTTACAGAGCAGGAACCACTGAGGAGAGGTGTCGGCATTTGTGATGTCACACAGTCCTTTCCTACAGACATCAGATCACCCTTACCTTCCCTGAACTGCTCCTTTCTGTCCCTGTGCCCTGTTCATTTAACCCCCTCCATGCAGTGTTCATTTCTCTTCCTCTCTGCCCTGTCCATTTAACCCCCTCTCTGCCCTGTTCATTGTCCTTCTTCCCCATGTATGGCCATGTACATTTATGAATAATGCCTATTTGCTGTGGGACATATTTATACATATATACAGGGCCGGATCTCTCTTCATGCACCCCTAGGCCAAATCCGCCCCTCTCCCCACCGTGCATGCACACTTCCCCATACCTTAGTTGCACTTGGTGCATTGGCAGATGGTGCAGCTTGGCATCATGCCGCCCTATGCCTGTGTGCCTGGGCCTTTGTGGCCTCCCTATATATATATATATATATATATATATATATATATACCTTAGTGTATGTATATATATATATATATATATATATATATATATATATATTATATATATATATATATATATATATATATATACACCTTAGTACCTGAGGACCAAGGCCAAAAGCCAAAAGTGGATGAGCAGGCCTGAACCAGAATTCACTTAGTCCTTCTGTAACAGCTTATGTGTTATTAGTTTTGTATTTAATTCATAATGTATCTCCATTTTTTTAGGCTTGGTTGCCTTTGATTATTTTCCATATGCCCATATAAATTATTCATCAGTCACTATTTCAATATTGCATGTTAGGGACACCAGATACCTAATATTTTCAATAATGAAAGGAATCTCTCTGCATAATCTTGATTTAATTAACTAAATAAATACTGCCCACAATATTTTAGTCAATGCCTACACAGGATTTATATTTTCAAAAATGAATTGTTAATAAGGCCAATCTATCGAAAACCACCAAACATGGCAGGCAGTAATAATATGATTCATTGCTTCTTATTCAAAGGCACACAGACTGTGGTTTGTGTTAAGTATACTGTATATATTCTATTGAGGCCAATTTATTTATTGATATCTGTCTGTCTCTGATCATGCGGCAACGTTTCTTGTCTTTATCTAACAGCTCTTAGAAAATATAGCCCTGTATCTGAATTTCAATTGGAAGACTGACAACATACAATACATAATTCATTTCAATTGAATGTCATGTAAAATAAAACATTTTGTTACCCTTCTGCATTGAAACACTACTGGAGATGGTTGTTTTTCACACAAAAGAGTTGGATAAATGCTAAATCCTGGCCGGATCGATGTAAACTCTGTAAGCAGACAATTTGCTCTGACTTGTCTGGTAATCTGATCAACCTTCTGCATTTATGCACTTCTTCATAGTCTTTTTCAGAATAATAAACTACTAGTTTCTTAAAGCTGAATTTAAACCTGAAACTTTGACTAAATATATTTGCAGAAATATACAGCATAATTACAATGCATAAATGGAAACAGTAGACTAATTGTGTGAAGCAATTAAGAGGATTGTCCAAAATACATTTTCAATGGTCTTATTAAAGTACTACTTTAGCTGTTTCTTTCAGCTTGTACAATGATTTTAATTCTGTTGGTTTATTCATTTTGACAGTTTAAGTATGTTGGAATGTTGATATTTTTCCCTAAGAAACAATTAGATAATATAAAGTTGGATTATGTCTTATAGGTCATGATAACAGTAAAACAATTATGTGAAAGGTTACGTTCGATGCACCCTGTGATAAAACAAACAGTATTCAGATTATGTGCTTGGTTAAAAAAAAATAACAGATTTAAATAATAGAAAATACAAGTTACTTTTAGGGCAGATTTATCAAGGGTCGAAGTGAATTCGAGGGAGTTTTCAAAATAAAAAAATTCAAAATTCAAAGTAATTTTTTTGGATACTTCGACCATCGAATGGGATACTATGATTCTGAATTTACTTCGAGTTTGATTCGAAGTAAAAATAGTTTGAATATTCTATCATTTGATAATCGAAGTACTGTCTCTTTAAAAAACTTTGACTTCTATACTCCGCCAAATTAAACCTGCCGAAGTGCTATGTTAGCCTATGGGGACCTTCTACAACCATTTTCTAAGTCTACACATCGAAGTAAAATCGTTCGATCTTACACTAAAATCATTTGAATCGTTTGATTCGAACAATTTAACCTTTGATTGAACGATTTTACTTCGATCGTTCGATGGCCAAATTCGGTGAAAAATACTTTGACTTCTATATTCAAAGTTTTTTTTGTCGAATTAAGTATTTAACTCTTCGAAATGCGAACCTTGATAAATCTGCCCCTTAGTAAGTATTATAATATTACACCAAAAATAAGAAGCATGATTTAGAAATGCTGCAAACTCCCCTCTGCTTCCTCCAGGAACTTTTCTTCCTCTTATTTATTTATATTATGGGTAGAAGAACAAAAATATGGAATAAAAGAAAAGAAAAAGAAAAAACTTTTATTGACTATTTATCATTAGGGTATAATGCCAAGAAAGCTTGGTGCTGACATAATAAAAAAATATGCATAAGATATACAGTATGTGAGATATATATATTTCACATCAAATGATCCTTATCCATTCTTACAGAGGCAGGGTATTTCATAGCTTAAGTATACCTGGTAGCATCTGAAGTTCTTCTAATGTGCCTGGCCTCTTTGTCTTACACCATTGGTTTTCACTTTCCTCTAGCACTCTACCACTTTGCTTAAAAGTACATTCCAGGTGATGCTTGCATATCAATAGATAATATACCCTATAAAATTGGCATCCCAAACGACTAGATTGATCCCTATGCCCAATTTGAACTACTGCATTCTGGGGTACAAAGAATTAGTGATACAAAAGAAGTAATTTTGTGTTGGCTTCTATCGAAATCTTTTAAGGCTCTTAAGAGAAAAGTGTGAACTCATCACAAAGTTTGGCCTTCAACATTCGGCTTGTAGGGATCTCAATTGTCCATATTATTTTTAATTGAAATGTGAAACGGAGTGTACACTGTACTTATACATCAATACATTTTAAACCTCATTTAAGAACATTGTGCATTTTGCTACCAGCAATGTTTAGACACAGATTGCCATGGTGTTTACCCACAGTGTAGCATTTTTCACAAAAATACAGCATAATTGCAGACACCCTCTAAGTTGCAATGCATGTGATGCAGCAATATCTACTCAAATTAATGTCCATTTGGCAAATCACTTACAAATTGTGTTGGAAGCAATTTCTCTATCATATGAGCTACAAATGCGTCATCCGCAGGCAGCAGTATTAATACCAGCATAAGCGTAGGATTTGCAAATCAGTTATGACTATTGATTTAATTTATTGAGAAAAAGGTATCCCCTTATTTAATTCTGAAATACCCTGCAGACTTTTTTTTTTATGAGATAAATCATTAAATAAGCGTTTCTCATCAAACTGAATCATATAATATAAATGAAATATATTATATAATGAAATATTATAAGCCTATTAAAATATGAACAAATGTCTATACAATATCTTTTAAAAACTAAATTATTTAAAGCATTCTTTGACAACACAGTTATATAGTTGCCCGTGCCTGTAAAGGTTTATATAAACAGATATTACTTCTGCAAATATAAGGTAAAAGGACTACTCAAGAACATTAGGGCTGCAAACATGCATTTTCCTAGGGGATCTTTGTGCAGGAAGCTGATTCAGCAGAAAGCCTCTCAGTGAGCAGATGTGTAGAATAGCTGCAGCTATAATCTGTTCAAAGGTTATACCTGCTCAGTTAAAGAGGTCAGCATGAACATTGTCTGTCACAAAGAATCTTATGTTAACTTGAGAACTGATATGTCATCTTTGTTTAACTAAAGCTTCACCGTTTAAATCCGTTAATGGAAAACTATTATCCCCAAATTCCTAATTTGGTGTTTTAAACCGCTTCAATGCATCTTTATGTACAAATTCACCAATTCCCTCCATTGTTCTTGGGTCTCTCTAAATTCTGAAAACTAGGGATGGGAAAATAAATTTGCCTGCCACAAATTTGCAGAGAATTTCCACCTTTTGCCGCGGGCAAATAAGATTGCGAATCTCCCACAAAAATTTGTAGACAAAATTTGCCACCGTCAAAAAATTCTGGACGTCCACTGACTTTAACGCCAGCATCAAAATTGACGCGAGCAACTTTTTTGTTAATTTCCGGTTTTCAAGCGAAAATTTCAGATTTTCACGATTTTTTGTGAAACTTTCCGATTTAATGTTTTTTGGTGAATTTTTCGGCAAAGCGAAATGGTAGAAATTCACCCATCACTACTGACAACTGCAACTTAAAAATATCCTACCAGTGCTAATCCCATACATAATTCAATTACAGTTTACAGATTCCAAAATGCTAGCAAATCCCTTCTGTGTTTATTTAAAGTTGTCTTTAGTGCACTGCAACAATTAGCAATTAGCTTTAATCTGCCAACTGCAGGTGGAATAGGGTAGATTTAGCCAGTGTTAGTAAATGGGCTCAACTGATTTCACTGCTACTCCATGACTCTGGCTTAATTCTTGTTTGTATCTAAGTTACTAAAGTAACACAAAAGTATTATGTTTTTTTTAGAAACAGTTTCCTGCCTTAGGAATGCATAATTACAGAATGCATTTTATGTAAAATGCAGGTGCCAATCTGGCCTAACCTAATGTAACCAATGTAAAAAGATGATGACATTCTCCTACATGCTATTGGTGTTATCAACGAAAATTCCACAGAACTGATGCATTACACCAGTAGCAGAGATGGAGTGCTTAGAGCTAAGCTATTGATCCACAAAGAAATTAAAGGTCTGGTATACATATTTGAAAAACGTTTTCCAGTTCATAATAATGAAAAATAAGTGGTTTGTATTGCATTTTAGTGGGAAAAATGCCACAGAGCTCTTCCAGTTGTTTAAAACATAGGCCTGTCATATATGTGTAAGTGCATGCCAATGCTCACTTTGGGACTCTAAATACGACATATTGCTTTTGATAGGAAATGGTTTTGTTACTTTCTATTTACAAATTAAATCTCTGATATTGCTGCTTATAGTCAGGCATGACTTTCTGAGTGAGCTATTGCATATTAAAGGGTGTGGATCAGAAATAATATAGTGGATGAAGATATATGGTAATAATTTTGGTTCCTCAGACAATGAAACAATACTTTCATTCCAGTATGTAATAAAATGTGGTAGAAAACAGTAACAGAAAAACTGGAGCAGTACTGTATGTTAATGGGCAGATTTATCAAAGGTCGAATTTTGAATTTATGTGATTTTTTTTTACTCCAATAAATTCAAATATTCTCACAATTTGAATGGAAGTTTATTTAAGAAAAGAAATTAATGTATAATATTTTAATAAATAATCCGGATAAGAAAATTCAAATCAAATCGAGTTTTCCCTCTGAAAAAACTCGAATGTCAGGAAGGAAATTAACATATTCAAATGGTTCAACGGACCTCTGTCATTGACTTGTAAATGATCTTGGCAGGTTCTAGGTGGGGAATATTTCCATTAGAACTGTTTCCATAGTCGTGGTGTGAGAAATCTCACATTCAAATTTACATTTGAATTGGTGGATTACAATTCAAATGTGTGAATTTTGACACCAAAAAAAATTTGAAAATTCTAATACAAATTCACTATTTAATAGATTCAAGAACAGAGCACCGAGGAGGCCAGTTGTTAAAAGATCTTTAAAAAAGTAAAAATTTATTCAAAACTTAATTTAAAATCTCCATAATTACAGCAGCAAAACACACACTTAGGCTGCCTGCTTGACACTTGACTCCCTCAGGCGTCAAGCGGGCAGCCTAAGTGTGTGTTTTGCTGCTGTAATTATGGAGATTTTAAATTAATTTTTGAATAAATTTTTACTTTTTTAAAGATTTTTTAACAACTGACCTCCTCGGTGCTCCGTTCTTTGAATCTATTATGGACAAGACATCACTGCAGGGGATGGCGGTGAATGTGCAGTATGCTGAAGCCAGTTAAAGTCCGGAAAGTGCTCCCACTTAAGCTATTTGATTTAAAATTCACTATTTAACCCTTAGTAAATCTGCCCCTAAGTGTACTAAAACAACCAAATGAAAATTGAAAAAAGTCTAAATTTTCTAGTGTGGTATCTCCCAGTTCACTCACAGAGGCACTGAAGAATCCTGAGCTGAGCTCACTGTTGTTAGTAAAGTATAAAAAAAATGTATTTCCATTTCGTGGGAATAGGGAATTTCTTTTCTGAAATTTATTTGAAAAACAAAAACAAAAACAAGCACTTTGGTGGTTTCAACTGAAAAGCATAAGTAATTATTTTAAAACAATTTGAATACATTTTAAATGTCACACTGCTAAAGCAAATGTTTCAGAAAACTAGCTAATTTCTTTGAATATGAATACTCCCCACGGAAATTGATTTGTGGGGTTGTCAATGTCATTGATTTATTATTGGTCCACTAGGTCAGTCACTATGTTGATGTCACATTATTAAGATAAATTCCCTACTGCTCCTGCATGAAAAAACGAATGCACCCTTTCTATTGTAGGTGTTTATGGTATTATTTTTTTCTTCCATTACAAAGCAACATGTGGCTTTAACTTCTGAGTCACCATTTTATTTATTTAGCCATGTACGGTCAACATTTAAAAACTTTTTGCTATTTTAAATAAGTATTTTATGTTTGCAAATATTTGCATTTCAATATCTGATTCATCTAGCCTTTATTTTTCCATATATGGATATTATAACAATATATTTCAAAGTCAAAGACATATTAATTATTGAAAATTAAGCTACATGCAAGACAAATTCAATTTGCTTTTCATTAGCATTGATATTCGATTACAGAAATTAGGTTAGCCATTAGTGTCATACAGAGTACAGCACATAATATGAAGTAAGCACATTGCAAATGTGATAAATTATAAATCATAAATCCACCGCACTCAAATAAATAATGCATTTATGGCCCCTGATTAGTCATATACCACTGGATTTCTAGATTTTCTACTTTGTGAACAGATGTATGCTCTAGATCAGTGCTGTTCAACTGGTGGCCCATGCAGTTACCTAACTACCCACTGCGGAGCCTGGGTGAGGGGTGTGCAACCGCTCCCCCCCAGCCCGCTCCAAAAGCAATTTTTGCAGTGGATTCACTTGTGTGCTAACTGGCGGCTGGACCAGAGGGGGTGCCAGCCCTGATACAGTCACACCCCCCCAGTAGTTCCACCACTGGGCCCATGCTCCCCCCTTATGTGACCAGGGTCGGACTGGGGGACCAGGGCCCACCAGGACTGCTGTCCAGGCCCCCCCACCCCCTACTGTGACACGCTGCTTGGCGTGCATGCATGAAGACGCCGCTTGGTGCGCATGCGCAAACATCACTGCTCGGCACCGAAAAAAACATTTTCCTGGTAGAATCGGAATTTCAGAAGAGGGGGTCTAGCCCAGCGGGGGCTCATGAGAGTCGGGGCCCATGAGAGTCGGGGTCCACTGGGTTTTTTGCTGATGTCCCGCCGGGCCAGTCTGACCCTGTATGTGACCCGCCACTACGGTCTGGCTGCTATGACTGCTTACCTTAAGCTTTAAAATGTAACAGTATTAGAATTAACTGGCCCCTTCATTATTCCCCCTCAGATTAAGGCTGTTAAAACCCTGCATTGTTTAAACCTGTAAATTCTCAAGATGTAACCCATGCCCTCATTGTTGACCTGTTCACACATCGGACAAACTGCAGGAGAAACACCTGCATTGTGTCACTGTATGTAGTACAGTACATACTATTCATCTTAAAGTAGTCATGACTAGTTACTAGTTTGGTCCTGATTTTGCTGTCTCCTGCCCTTCTCTGCTTGTGTGTTTCATACTCTGTCTTCCATACGCTTCCTGTGTGTGCCATACTCTGCCTGTGTGTGCCATACTCTGCCTGCCCTACTCTGTGTGTGATACTCTGCCTTTGGGAGGTGAACCTGGTGGGAGTTTGTAGCATTTGGAAATATATGTTAGTGGGTCCCCTAATTTTGTGGTGGAGTTGCTGTGTTATTCACAGGGGATAAGGATATGGATTTAAGGTTGTGTCTTAATAGGGAATTTTTTTTCTCATACAAGTGATGGGTCATCATCATAATCATTTATTTATATAGCACCGACAAGATACGCAGTGTTTTTTATATACATATATATATATATATATATATATATATATATATATATATATATATATATATATATATATATATATATATATATATATATATGTATTGCACAGTTGTTAGCTGTGTGTGTATTTATATAGCACCGACAAGATATGCAGTATTATATACAGTATATGTATATATCCTTTTGGCACATACTGCTCTTCATTCATCAGAAATAGGTATTGTTGCTTGGAGGGGGGCGAGAGAACAAGCGATACCAATATATGGTCTGCTCCCCCCCCCTTCCGATTCTATTCCACACAGCACTCCTTACTGGTTAGGCAGCACTTTCAGCCTCACAAGATTCAGTCTTCAGGAGTCTTCAGGAGTTCTCTGACACATTTTTTGAAGGGGAGGGATTTAGGAACGTTTATCAGGGGTCATGACATGAAGATTAATGATGCAAACTACTTTCAGTAAAGCTGTCTGAAGCAGACATTGATGCAGAAGGAAAAGGCTGAATGACTGTTAACAAAGATTTTAGACTTATATTGACTACAAAAAGTGAAAAAAAAAGAATGCATTGCTATTGATAAAAGATTTCTGTTACTACAAATAAGAGATTGGGGAATTTTTATCTGATCCCGAAAAAGAAAATTACAAATTAAAAATGACGACATCTAAGAAAGTATCAGCACACATTTTAACTTCTAAATATCGAATTATTTTGCCAGTGACACTTTATCAGTCAAAATGAACAGGTGGGTCAATTTAGCATACTGCCTATTGACTCACTATTTGGTTTTGAGCGTGAGGATAAATCATCTTTTGAGAATCTGACTGTAGTCTTACTGTGTGAATATGAGAGAGACCTTAGACTGTAGGTTCCACTGAGATAGAGGCTGTAAAATATATTATCTCTGTAAAAGTCCTGCATAAAAATGTCTGCATGTCCCACAAAGGAAGTGAAATAAAAAAAAAATACTGAATTAGTAGCTACCATTCTTCAAAAAGGGCTTGCTATAATATCACATCATCTTTTTATCCCAAAACATGGCAAATGAAATTATAAAATATTAGTTATGTATGCATGTTAGTCAATTTCATTGTTTATTACATTAAAATACTGCAACACTTACAGTATTCTAAGTATGCTTATAATGATTTAGATTTACCATTGCTATTTTAAAGCAACAGATAATGTTACCCATAATGATTTTTTTGTGTCAAAGAAATATTTATCTTCTAAAAAATAAAAGGGATTTATCTGCTACCTGCTATTAATGGCTCACAATAAATGACTGATGTAGTCTGGTATCATTAGCTGACCTTTATGACAAGAAAGAAATTATTACTGAGTGACTACTAAAAATGTATTTTAATCTATATGATATATGAATTTATAATGATAAAGAAGATTAAAAGGAGTCCGTTTGCATACTTTGTGCAAGGGAAAAAAATGAAAGGAGCTGGGATGTCAAATACTTTGTTTTCTAGTGCACTAAAATAACAGATATCTATTTTTGCCCCAATCACAATTCTCTTAGGTTCTCTTGTGAATAATTTGTGTACTCAAGAGTAAAATATAAGGTAAAACCCTTTTGTGATGATGTAGTTGGATGGGAAATTATTCTAGGAGCTTTTAAAAAAAAAAAGACTACTATTGTTCCTTAAAAAGTAGCAACCTTCCATTTTTTTTTACTATAGTTTACTTATTGGTTACTAGGTCTAAAACTTAGAGGGAGATGTTCTATTTTGTAGCTTTAATTTTGAGGCCACAGAGAGAGATTTCTACTCAACACACCCAAACTCACGTAGCTAAAGATAGATAGAAAAGGACCTGAAAGAAAACCATTGTGATACACAGCTGTCACCGATAAAATGCTCACAGCAATAGTCTAAATTGCCAAGTGTGGCAGCACAGTATTTATATTTGGAGGCACATATATCAAGGGTTGAATATCGAATTCATGTGAGTTTTTTAAACTCCCTTAAATTCGATTGAATTTGAAATTCAACTGGGGGAGTTTTATTTAAAAAAATCTAATTTTTAAAACTCGGACTAATTTTACCGATCCCAAAACCCGAATCGAATTCGATTCAAATTATACAAAACTTGATTTGAGTTTTTTCTCTGAAAAAAAACTCGAATGTCAGGAAGACTACAAACATCACCAAATTGAACCCTGGACCTCTCTCATCGATTTATACAGTAATTTGGCAGATTTTAAGTGGCAAATAGTCAACTTCAAATTCTTATAGGGCCAGAGTATTATAAATCTCGAAAATTTAATTAAATGTTCTTTTAAAAACTCGAATCGAGTTTGGTAATTCCCTAGTGAAATTTGACAGTTTTGACCATAAAAAAATTGGAAAATTCAAATTGAATTTTCAATTTGACCCTTAATAAATCTGCCCCTTAGTATACAAAACTAGCAAATAAGGATAACTTTGACCTATCATAATCTGATAAGATTTGTGGTGAAATTTGTGTTTTTGCAAGTAGCTGAAATTTCACCATGCATTTTGTTTAAAAAAATTGTGTTTTCTAGTAAGGGGCAAAATGCAAGGAAAAATGCCAATTCTCTCCAGTTATTAAGAGCAAGAAGAAACAACCATTGACTTCAAGAGAAAACACACCCATTGACTCCAATATGTTTGAGAAAATGTAAAAAAAAATTACCGTTTTGCAAAAATAGGTCAGCTTTGCTCACTACTAGTGATGGGCAAATCTGGCCTGTTTTACAATTTTTTCTACCCATTGGAGTCTATGGGCATCATTTTCTCAGTGAAAATCTGCAAAAAAATGTTGCTCTTTCACCACTACTAGTGAAAATGCATCCATTGACTCCACTGTGCAAAATTCCTCCATTTGGCATTTTTTTTTGGCAAGCCAAAACAGGGGGATTTAGCTTATCACTAATAGCAATACATAGTTTAGAGTTTCTGTAGCAGCTATTATTATCTTACCAAGACATATTACCTACATGGTTCCCCAGTGAGTGTGAGAAATTCTCCACTCAGACCCTATATTTAAACTGAATCTGTGGTGCTTCTTTAAAAATCAGTAAAGCATCTAAAAACTGATTACAACTAAATCAAGCAATTGTTATACCCAAATAATTAGACTGAACTGTTTGCAGATATATTTAAAAATGTTAGTGAATATTAATAATGGCACAGTCACTGCTACTTCTGATTAGTGATGGGCGAATTAATTCGGCAGGTGCAAATTTGTGGCAAATTTCCAGTTTTTGCTGCTGGCGAATAAATTCACAAAACTGAGGCGAAAATTCACTGGCAGAAAGGCCCTGGCATCAAAAAAAATTCATAATAGTTTATAAAAATTGTCTCACACCAAAATTATTCGGACGCCTATTGACTTTAATGCATTTGGGCAAAATATGTGGTTAATTTTTTGGCGAGACGGGACAATTTCACCCATCACTACTTTTGATCCTATATAACTCTGCAACTATGAAAGAGATTTATTTTCTAAGGAGCCAGGTAGCAAGTGCTTGCAAAAAGTAGTATGTGTACAGTAAATGAATGGACAATAATTAATTTTCCTTTGAATAGTTAACTTTTTAAATATATACTGTTATTTACATAATCAAATATCACTATTATTTTTACATTAAAATAGTGAAGAATGAAAGCTACTATTTTTTTATGTTTCCTTGTTTTTTTTTATATTTTAAGGCTTATACCACTTTTTTCTATAGCAAATAATATGAGTTTGCAAAGAATATTAAAGTATGTTTTTGTTTTCTGCATGGGAAGTTGAATGTTCCGTCAACAGATGTTTTGTTTATCTAAAGTACATTGGCAATTGTATTTATTTTGTATCCCATGTAATAATCAAGTCTATGATCTGTTTTGGAAATTGTCCTGGTTTGTAACTTTCATTACTAAATGTATCCTCTAATTTTAAAAGATAAGCAAATAGACTTTGAATCTCATTCTCGCTACCAGCAAAAGAAGAGAAAAAAAGAAAACATAAGGTTCAATGTATATTTAGCATATTGTGTGCAGATAAAATTTAGGGGGTTATTTTTCAACGGTCAAGTTTTAGAGGTTTTTTTTTACCTCAAATGAACTCACAACTCAACTGTTTTCCAATTTAAGAAAAAAATCTAATGGTAAAAACTCAAATCATGAATTTGGGATGAACAACATGAAAACTCAAATTAATCGAGCTTTTGCCGAAAAAAAAAACCTCGAATTACTCAAATTAATTGAGTTTTCAAACGAAACCCACAGAAAATAACTCATACATCATGAAGACTACATGCATCTTCAAATGGTTGAAGCGATCTCTGTTATTGACTTCTACGTATCCCCAACTGGTTTTAGCTGTAGTATTTTTAGATTTGAGCTATTTCAAGCTTCGGGGTTTGGTGTTTTTTTACTTTTTTTTCAGTCAAAGAGTGAATATGATGAACTGACATATGTAAATAAAGTTTTGTCATGTTGGCACGTCATTCTATTTGAGAAACAGCTGCTTTACTAGCAAAACAACAAGGTGGGTCAAAAAGGAGTGTTTGAAAGTTTGGAAAGAAGGAGAAAGTCTGACAGCTCGAGGCAAATAGTTCCAGAGAAAAGCAGAAGCCAGAGAGAAGTCTTGTAGACAAGCATTGGCAGAAGTTATGAGCGAGGTGAAGGTCAGAAGCAGAGCAAAGGTTGCGTGAAGGAGTGTATTTGGAGATCAGTGTTGAAATATAGCTAGGGGCTTCACTGTCAAGGGCCTTGAATGTATGTGTGACTAGTTTGAATTTGATTCTGGAGGTGATTGTGAGCCAGTGAAGGGAAGCTGATGTTGAGTGATGAAACAGATGAATAAGTCTAGCAGCAGCATTTAGAATGGATTGGAGTTGTGAAAGATGACTTGTTGGAATACCTGCGAGGAGTAGGTTGCAGTAATCAAGGCGGGAGATGATGAGAGACTGAATCAGTGTTTTGTCAATGGGAATGTTGAAGTAACCATTCTATAAATGCTCATCGGGTACAAATGCTACAGTATAAACATACTGCCATATCTAGTGAAACACCCTAGACTTTTGTCTATGGGATATTTTTCTGGAAGTAATATTGTACGTTACTGTAGCTACACATTTATTTTAATAAGAAAGACAGAATATGCTATTGACACTTTGAACTGGAACATCGAAAACATTCAATGATCTAATTATAGTATGTGAAAATGGGCTGCCAATTTGGGGAACACACAAGGATGTTCATATTGCACTAAACAGATAGACAGGCCATTTGTTAAAATAATGTCAGAGGTAACTGTCAAAATGTACAGTATTGCTAAGAGTAGTTTATAATAAAACAACTGTGAGGCTAGCAATTATCCACGATTCTGTTTTGCCCTTTATTAAACTTGTAGAGATTAGTAACACTAATATAGTTATTGTTTTTTGACATACCTCTATACTTTCCATTAATGTTTTGTACCAAAACCAGAGTACTTAACAGATTATATTTATTTTTAATTAAACATTGTTATTGAAACATAATACATCATACAATAGACATCATATATAGTTATGCTAACCATGGTTTCCCAGTTTTAGTACAAAACAAGTTAAGAGTATACTATTGCATATCTAATGCACATTAGGCCTCATTTATGAACACTGGGCAAATCTGCACATGGGTAATAACCAATGGCAACCAATCAAATGTTTGATTTCATTCTTCCATATGCAGCTAGCTAAAAAATGCTTATCACTCAATGCTTGCTGTGGGTTTCTGTAACTTATTTTTCAGACATAATTCTTTACCGAATTCTAAAATATTATTATTCCCATTACAGGTCAGAATTGTGGAGGCTTAGTACAAGGTCCAAATGGGACAGTAGAAAGTCCTGGATTTCCACATGGGTATCCAAATTATGCTAATTGCACTTGGATAATAATCACTGGAGAGAGAAACCGGATACAACTATCATTTCAAATTTTTGCTCTAGAAGAGGACTTTGATATTTTGTCAGTTTACGATGGACAGCCGCAGCAAGGCAATTTAAAAGTCAGGTAAGGTGCCCAACTAATTACTATACAAATGACTTAAAGTATGTACTGTATACAGTGGTATCATGCTCAGCTAGTATGACCTGCAGAGTGTTTTATTTGTATTTAAGATAGATAATGTAAAACACAGGGAGTAATTCTTGTAATTAAGTTAGATGCACTGTGCAGACAATGCAGAAAATAGCATTGTAGGTTGCTCAATATTCAATTATTCAATACATTTTCACTCAAATCTTATTAGCATGGTCTATGTATATCCTATGTATTCAGTCAATATTTTACACCTTCTCAGAGAGAGAAAACAGCATGTGTGAGCCGCACACCCCAAAAAAATGGTTGAAACCTTGGTGGAACATAGTAAACTTTTTTGGCAGAGACTAAGACAGCAGTGATCAGTTTGCTGGCACTGAAATAGTTATATGATATCAGGAAATAAACTTTTTTGTAATTGGTTAGTTTTATTGGTAAATATTAAGTCATGGTAAATTTGTTTTATTTATGCATTAATTTTGCTTTGTTTCTGTTTATTAGTTTATGAATTAATTACATATGGTTAGCTTCTATGAAAACCAACAGACTCTTCTCAAGTCAACAGCATGTTTATCATATGTGCTGAAACATACACAAAATTGTGGTGATGATGAGATTTAGTATTACTGGTGCAAAAACAGAACCCTAGAATAAACAGCAGCTAGTGTGCTACCTTTACTGTCTCTGTTGTTTATTAAATATGGTTAAGCCCATGGAATTGATCATTATTGGAAAATGTATTTAGCACATGATCTGTTGGACTATACACTGTAGATAAAAGTTTGCAAGAAAATATTTTATTAAATCATGTTTTTATCTATTTATTCTTACTCTTCTGTGAATGTGGCACATGGCATGATTTTATGGTACATATTTTTTTTTCTGTTGTTATTGGCTTGGTTTGTGGTATTGTATACCACATTGTATTGTATTGGACCCTCTTCTCTGTCCAATGGTTAGTTAGAAAAGGAGGTTTTGAAATATATTCCTGTACAAAATGGTGTAATCTTCATGATACAACATGGTTTTTAGTATTGGTGAAATATGTAAATATAAGGTACCCTATAACTGAGAGGAGGAATTGCAGCAACTATCCCCAGGGTGCTGATACAGTCATCTATTTACTTATACCACTATGTTAAAAGTCTTAATTCCCCACCATTGGCTGAACTGCAAATGCAAACCTTGCACTTCACACACCACTAAGTGATCTGAAAGATTTGTTTAACACAAATTTGTTTACCGCAAACCTACGAGAAAAAAATGCCCATTTGCATCCATGCATTTGGAGAATGTCATGGATCTATGCTTAAATTAAGTTATAATTTGCTTAATTTAAATCAATTTGCAGATCTGTACATTTTAATTGACTAATTTGCATTGCTAATACAACAATATTGTGGAAAATTAATGTAAGGAGATGAAAGAAAAATGAAATTATAATGTTGAGGGTTGTTTATAATAACAAGGGAATAAATAAGGAGGGTTTTTGAAGCAAATTCCTACAAAATTTGAACTTCAAAGATATGCAGGCTCATGCATGGAGGTTTTCTGTACTACATCTTGTATTTACATTATCGACAGGTAATTACTCTTTTTGTTTGCATTAACATGTAAGGAGTTTAGCAGTTAAAGGGGTAATTCACGTTAATTACATATTATTGTGGTGTACACATCAGAAAAGACAAATAGCAGTTATTTTTCATAGTTGCAATGTAGTAGTTGTGTTTATCCCTGAAGCTATCCAAGTCGAATTGAATCGCTTCCTGGTCTTTTCAGTGGGAAAAAAGATCTCCCACTATCAGCCTATAATGTCCTTTAATGTAGTTTTAAAGATTAATCATAGGTATGCCCTTCTGATTTTTACAAACTGTTATGTTGTTTCTAATTACCCTAGCAACCAGGGAGCAGATTTGAAATTTAGATGAAAATTAATAGAGAGCCTGAAGTATAGTATACGCAATAAAAATAACAATTTCAATAAAGGTGAAAGTATACAGTCAGTCTGTTTTTTGGGCTATAGTCAATGAACATGACAACCAAAAAAATGTATCAGTGTATGTATGTGTCAGTTCTAGTGATGGGCGAATTAGTCCCGTTTCACTTTAACAAAAATGTCCTGTGAAATTTGTGAAACAACAAAAAATTTGCGAAATGCAGCCGGCGTCTTGTTTACGATGGAGAAAATTCGCCAGCATCCAAAAAAACAGACGCCGGTGTCCAATTTTTTTGGATGCTGGCGAATTTTCGCAGTGGTTTTGTGAATTTATTCGGCGGCAGCGACATGCGGGAATTCGCCACAAATTCTCGCCTGTTGAATAAATTCGCCCATCACTAGTCAGTTCATCAGAATGTGGTCAACTGCTTCAATATAGGATGTCTTCAGCCAGACCCAATCATGGCTACCTGGTGCTGTGGTACTGGGAGAGATCGGCACCCTCCTCAATGTCTATGCACAAACAGGACCAGCACAGAGAAGCACTTGCCTGGGAATGTTCCCATGAGGTTTATAAGTCAAAAGTGGAAAGAAAGTGCTTCCATGTTTGTGCATAGTCAGACGTTTCAAGCAGTTGTTCATTCTGCTTTGTGGAGTGTTAGAGATCAGCAGCAACACTAAAAGCTGCCGAAGTGCTGGTTTAGCCTATGGGGGACCTCCTAGAACCTGTATGGAGGCAATTGAGGGAGTTTGGGAGATCAAAGGTCGAAGTTAAAAAAACTAGTAGATTGAAGTAGCGCCACTTCGATTCATACGATTCGAATTAGGCCCACTTCGACCCCAAAAAACTTCGACCACCATTCAGTTGGTCTTTTTGAATTTGAAGTACAAAGTTTTTTCAACTTCGAACTTCGACCTTTGATGAATCTGCCCCTAAGTATTTATAACAGGAAACACGTAAGGCTGAGGACACAATACATTTTTTACTTTGCTTCAACTACCTGGTGGAATATTGCCTTCATTTGAGTTCCTGCTCCATATTCATTTTCTCATTGTGACTTCATTTAAAATACTGTATATTGGACTTAAAAAAAATTCAGCTTTCTCTGTTAATGACAGTATCATTCAGAATGATACAATTTTCTTTATACTTTAAATGCCTCTTAAATATATACTTTTACATTAAGCTAATAGACACTTCCATGAAATTCCTGGTATGCAATAAATCATATTTGCTCTGCTGTGATTCATTCCTGAAAATTAATTTGAATTGACCTGTAAGAATGTATCTCAAATAAATGTCATCTTTCCACTTGCATGGTTAATGATTAGCATATGAAATGTAACTGCATACATGTTGGTAATTTAAAATAAATAAGCAAGCAGATAATAATATAATGCAAATGAAACAATACATTATTAACTTTCATTATTCAGTAGTAATGTGTGTTGGACTATTGATATTATAAACTGTGACATACTACCCTGCTCAATCTCAAATGTAACCTCCATCTATAATTACTTACCCTTCCCCCTATTCCTCTCCTAACCCTTCTACAGTTAGATGTGTCTCTATGGGGCCCATTTACTTAGCTCGAGTGAAGGAATAGAGGAAAAACAACTTCGAATTTTTTCGCTACCTTTTTTTGGCTACTTCGACCATCGAATGGGCTACTTCGACCTTCGACTACGACTTTGACTTCAAATCTAACGATTCAAAGTAAAAATTGTTTGACTATTCGACCATTCGATAGTTGAAGTACTGTCTCTTTAAAAAAAACCTCGACCCCCTAGTTCGCCACCTAAAAGCTACTGAAATCAATGTTAGCCTATGGGGAATGTCCCCATAGGCTTAGCTATTTTTTTTAACTTCGACAGTCGAATATCAAGGGTTAATTAACCCTCGATATTCGACCATAAGTAAATTTGCCCCTATGTGTCCCTCCTTTTTTAATTGCTTCTTCAGTTTCTGGAGAAGGAACCCCTTCACATAATTTACAGACAATCATCAAATAATAACTGCATAACATCATTCTTTCTCACTGTGAAATTGTATTTGCTGTTTTATTCATTGCTGGAATTTGGACAGTATGTGGTGGGATACCATCCTACTACTTATTTATAAAATTATATATATATATATTACTATTGCTATATTATCTATATTATATATAGATTACTCACATCAGTTTCCTTCATAAGCAAAATTCATGCTCATTATAATTTAGCACATGACATAGACCTGCAACTTGAGGAGAAAGTAGTACCAAAAGGTGTCAGGCTGTCAAAGACAAACAGGCATGTGGCATACAGAATTGTATCTTTTAATTTAAACAAAAGTAGGAATAGGAAGGGGCAGATTCATCAAAGGTGGAGGTGAATTTTCAAAAAAAAAAAAAAAAATCGAATTTCAAGCTATTTTTTTGTGTATTTCGACTAGGGAATAATCCAAATTCGATTTGAATTTGAAAAAAAAAATCGAAAATTAGAATATTGAAATTTATCATGTACTGTCTCTTTAAAAATTTGACTTCGACCATTCGCCATGTAAAACCTGCCAAATTGCTGTTTTAGCCTATGGGGGACCTCCCAGATCCTATTTGGAGTTAATTGGTGGACTTTAAAAATTGAATCAAATTCAATCAAATGCGCTATTCCTTCAATTCGAATTATTAGAATCTGGCCGAATACGGACCTATTTGATCGAAAACTGACCTATTCGACCAAAAAAAAACTTAAACTTAATTTCAGTAGGTCTTTTTGAATTCGAATTTCGATTTTTATTTTCAATTTCGAAATTCGACCCTTGATAAATATGCCCCTTAGTCAAAGTCGAATAGTTCGAATCGAAGTAATAGTGCATTCGATTGAATTCGATTTTTTTGGGGGAAAAACTTTGATTTTTCAGAGTCCACCAATTGACTCGTGAATGGTCGAATTTTTAAAGAGACAGTACATGATTTTGATATTCGAATTTTCTTTGAATTTGGACCATTCCCTAGCCAAAGCACACACAAAATAGCTTGAAAATTTACCTCGACCTTTGATAAATCTGCCCCATAAAGTTATAAATACATATATACCAGCATTGAACATTTCATGCCCAGGGCACTTTATTAGTAATGATGTTTCTACACTCCATCATCCTTTAGAGTTTTAACAAAATCACTGCCCAGTCCTGAAGCAACATGGTACCACACCCAGTAAAGGGAACTAGCCTCACATTACCAGATAATTTGAGATGCCAGATTTACACTTAAAGAAATTCTAGTCTTAATGGGGGCAGTCTACAATCTAGTGGAATCACTTGGGCTTCCCTTCCAACATTCTTGACACGCAACCTTCCGGTAAAGGTTCACCAGTATCCAGTTTAAGTTGTTTACTAGTATAAGAGAACTTACAGTAAATAAAGTTAAGAAGACTGGAACGTTAGTGTTTTCTCTCTTCCTTTTTACTGTTTAGTATATTGGGACATTTAAGTTCTGTACCTGTGATATATTCCACCATTAACACTTTGATTTATGGGTTCTATAGACCCTGGTGTGGACAAAGGCTTCACTTTTGAAGGAAAACTCTAGTTCAGTGTAAAATAAGATAAAATAAGAATCCATGCTATTTCTCACTGCTTTGAGTCTCGGTACTATCATCCTTCCTGCTTCTTGCTTTATTTCTTGGATTTTCAAATCAATACATATGAATATTTCAACATATATTACAAGTGAACCTTACTTTATTGTTTTATTAACATACAGGGATTCAGCAGTGTCAGAAATATTGCACGTGCAATGTAAAAAAATAGAGCTAGATGTAGAGTATATGCTGTTGAATTAAGTGTCAAGAAATGGGGCAACATTTGCTAAAAATAAGTTGTGGGCAGCTGATGTTAGCAGCTACACTGTATATTTTTAGTTAAAAATGACTATAGAGACTTACAGAAGAGTAATTATGCAACAGCGAAGGTCAGGGTACAGACACAAAACACAAAAATATATTAAAATCAGCAGAGTAAGCAGTAAATACAGTAGCAAACCATTCTTAACTCAATATACATAAAAATTAAGAAGGGTGCTGCAAGAACCTATTAATAAAATAAAAAATATAATATCACAATTCATTATAACAAGCAAACATTATACATGTGTAAGGCCAAAGGCCTCAGGAGTAGTGAGGACCAAGGGAGGAAAATAACAATGTCCAAGTTCGCAGTACAGTAGAGGATGAGACAGAAGAATGGTCGAAAACAGGCAACAAGATCAGTCCAGGCAGAAGAGGTTCAAGGTCGATAATTCCAGGCAAGGGTCGGTACACAATAGACAAGAAGTTAGCAATGAATCACACCCAGGAGTAGTAAACTAAACCTATAATTGGGCACTGATGATTGTCCGGAGTTCCCTTATAAAGGCCCAGGTTTGGCGCCAATTTTGGACGCATCGGCGTCGTGACGTATGCGCGGACGCGCTGACGTCAGCGACTGACGCGCTGACGTGTGCGACTGACGCCGGCGCCCATTATTGACGCCGACGCCCATTCCGTCGCCGGCGACCAATCAGAGTGTGGGAAGAGGTCGACATCATCCGTCTGCGTCCGTGAGGAACCAGGGAGCCACCATCTTGGACGCCATCTTGGTTATCCAGCTCGGATTCCATTACAGTACCCCCCCCCCTAGGGGGGGCCTCCGGACCACCTGGGTTAGAAGGAAATTGCCGGTGGAATTTTTGGACCAGGAGAGGGGCGTGGACGTCTGAATTTCTTACCCAGGAGCACTCCTCAGGGCCGAACCCCTTCCATTCAATGAGGTATTGTAGGGTGCCCCTCGAAATCCGGGAGTCCAAGATTCTTTTCACCTCGAATTCTTGATGTCCGTCCACCAAGACAGGAGCTGAGGAAGAAGAAGAAGAAGAAGTACCTGCAGGTTTGAGTAAGGAGACATGGAATGCGTTTGGAATCCGCATCTCTGAGGGAAGTTGTAAACGGACAGCCACCGGGTTGATGATCTCAGAGATGGAGAAGGGACCAATAAACTTGGGACCAAGTTTCGGAGAGGGGACCTTGAGACGAATGTTTCGGGTGGATAGCCAAACCTTATCGCCAGGTGCGTACAAAGGGGAAGGGATTCTTCTTTGATCCGCGAACCTTTTCTGGACCAGGGAACTTTTTTCCAGATTGACGACCGTAGCGTGCCAGATGGCCGACATGTGAGCAGCTTGGTCGTTGGCGGCAGGGACATTGGTAAGTAATAAATCCTGAGGAAAAGCCAAAGGGTTAAGACCGTACATACAGAAAAAAGGGGACTTTTCGGAGGAAACGTGTAATGCATTGTTATGTGCGAATTCCGCCCAGGGAAAGGGAAGCAGGTCCGCCCAATCATCTTGGCACAGTGATACATGGCATCGAAGAAACTGTTCAAGGGCCTGGTTAACCCTTTCTGCTGCTCCATTAGACTGTGGATGGTATGAAGAAGAAAATTGAAGAGAAACACCAAGGGCTTTACACAGGGATCTCCAGAACTTAGAAACAAATTGGGAACCACGGTCAGAGACAATTTCGGCAGGGAAACCATGGAGGCGGAAAATGTGTTTAATGAATAATGAAGAAAGTTCAGGAGCAGAGGGAAGTTTTCGAAGGGGAATAAAGTGTGCAACTTTAGTGAATCTGTCAATTACCACCCAAATAACAGTGTAACCAGATGAGTTAGGGAGGTCCACGATGAAATCCATAGATAAATGAGTCCATGGGCGAGAAGGAATGGGTAGTGGTAAGAGTAACCCCTTGGGAGGGGAACGCCCAGATTTGGATACAGCACACACAGAGCAAGAAGAAACAAAGTCTTTGACATCCTTTCTTAGGGAAGGCCACCATACAAGACGAGACAGAAGTTCAGTGGTTTTCTTGATTCCAGGATGCCCGGCCTGCTTGGAACTGTGGGACTGAACCAAAATGGAATGACGGAGTTCAGGGGGAACAAAGGCAACACCAGGAGGGGTTCCCGCAGGAGCAGAGGGTTGAACAGACAATAACTGGGAGGCCAAGGATGGAAATAGAGCAGCGATGATTTTTGTAGGAGGTATAATGGACTCTGGTTCGATGGAAGCGAGATCTTCAATGAGAAAACTTCTGGAAAGAGCGTCTGCCTTCCTGTTTCTAACACCAGGCCGAAAAGTAAGAATGAAATTAAAACGGGAGAAGAATAGTGCCCACCTGGCCTGACGAGGGTTGAGGCGTTTAAGTGATTGGATATATTCAAGATTTTTGTGGTCTGTATAGATGGTCACAGGGATAGAAGAACCTTCCAACAAATGTCTCCATTCTTCTAGGGCAAGTTTCACGGCCAGCAACTCTCGATTTCCAACATCATAATTTTGTTCGGACGAGGTGAATTTCTTAGAGAAGAAAGCACAAGGATGAAGCTTCCCATCAGTAGACGCTCTTTGGGACAAAATTGCTCCGGCACCGACATCTGAGGCATCGACTTCAATAAAAAATGGCTGAAATGGTTCAGGGTGTCGAAGAATGGGGGCAGAAGAAAACGAAGTTTTAAGATCCTTGAATGCTTCCAAAGCTGAAGGTGGCCATTGCTGAGGCTTACCCCCTTTTTTGATAAGTGAAAGAATGGGAGCAATTTTGGAAGAAAACCCCTTGATAAATTGTCTATAATAATTCGCAAAACCAATAAATCTTTGGATGGCTTTAACACTGGTGGGGAGAGGCCAGTCCTGGATAGCGGAGATCTTGGCAGGATCCATTCTAAAACCCTGTTGAGAGATGATGTACCCAAGGAAAGAGATGGACGATACTTCAAAGGAACATTTTTCCAATTTAGCAAATAAGTTATTTTTCCGCAGACGGGAAAGGACTTCTTGGACTTGAAGACGATGCTCAGCAAGATTTTTGGAAAAAATAAGGATATCGTCCAAGTACACCACCACGTACTGGCCCAGTAAATCTCTGAAAATGTCATTTACGAATTCTTGGAAGACCGCGGGAGCGTTACAGAGACCGAATGGCATCACCAGATATTCATAATGCCCGTCCCGGGTGTTGAATGCGGTCTTCCATTCATCTCCTTCTCTGATCCGGATTAAATTATACGCCCCACGAAGATCTAACTTGGTGAAAAGACAAGCCCCTTTGAGTTGGTCGAACAGCTCGGAGATGAGAGGAAGGGGATAACGATTTTTAATCGTGATTTTATTCAGACCTCTATAATCAATGCAGGGCCGCAAACCTCCATCTTTTTTCTCTACAAAGAAGAAGCCGGCTCCAGCCAGGGAAGAAGAAGGACGAATAAAGCCTCTTTGCAGATTCTCTTGAATGTACTCCTTCATGGCACAGGTTTCAGAAGGAGACAGTGGATAAATGCGACCCCTGGGAGGCATGGTTCCAGGAAGAAGTTCGACGGGGCAATCATAAGGACGATGGGGAGGCAGGACTTCGGCAGATTTTTTATTGAAGACATCAGAGAAGGCTTGATACACAGGGGGCAAAGAAGAATTGGAAGACACAGATGAAACTTTAATAATAGATTTGGTAGGTAAACAGTTCTGTTGGCAAAAGGAACTCCAGCGGGAGATCTGAGAAGAAGCCCAATCGATTACAGGGTTATGAATATTCAACCAGGGCAGACCAAGTACAATGGGAGTAGAAGGACAATCGATTAGGAGGAAGGACAATCTTTCAAGGTGCATAGATCCCACAATAACGGAAAGTTCATCGGTGGAGTGGGAAATTGTAGCGGAGGAAAGTGGACGATCGTCAATCGCCAATGCTCGAAGAGGAACAGCCAGAGATCGCAGAGGAATGGAATGGCTTTCTGCGAAGACCTTATCGATGAAATTCCCAGCTGCGCCGGAGTCAAGGAAAGCCTCAGAGGAAATCGTCTGGGTTCCAAAACGAATCTGCACAGGAAGGAGGAAGCGTTGAGCAGAAGAATGGGGAGAGGGACCAATTCCACCCAGGTAAGTCTCCCCAGTCTTACCTAGGTGTTGGCGTTTCCCGGCTTCACTGGATACTCATAGGCGAAGTGGGATTTTCCACCACAGTAAAGGCAAAGTCCAGCAGCCCTTCTCCGAAGCTTTTCCTGTTCGGTCAGACGAGCCCGTCCGATCTGCATTGGTTCTTCCGAAGGCAGGGAAGAAGAGGCAGGAACCGCAGGATTTGGAGAAGACAAGGTGGAAGCCGGGTTGGGAAGGAAGGGTCTTTGAAAACGAGGAGCCAGAGTAGGTTGGAACTTGTGGAATCTTTTGGTTGGGGAGTGCTCTCTGTCGAGTTCAGCTTGAAACTCCCTCTGCCGAGTATCTACCTTTATGGCCAGGGCGACTAGATCTTCCCAACGGGATGGAATTTCCCTGGACACCAGATCAGACTTTATACGTATCGCCAGGCCGTTGTAAAAGGCAGCGTGATACCCGTCGTTGTTCCACGAAGTCTCTGCAACCAGGGTGCGGAACTCAATGGCGTACTCCGAGACTGAGCGAGTACCCTGTAGAAGATGGAACAGGCGTGCGGAGGCAGCAGTGGCACGACCCGGAGCATCAAAGACCACACGAAGTTCCCGGACGAAGGCTCGGGCATTATCGATAATGGGATCCTCCTTTTCCCATAGAGGCGAGGCCCACTCCAATACCTTCCCTTGCAGACGGGAGAATATGAAGCCCACCTTGGCTCGTTCCGACAGGAATTGGCTGGGTGCGAGTGCAAAGTGGACCTCGCACTGGTTAATAAACCCACGGCAAGCTGTAGGATCACCACTGTAGAGTGGGGGAGCCGGAATGCGGGGTTCGGTGGCGTGAAGCGGAACCACAGGTACCGGTGCAGGAATAGGATCGGCAGGTGTTAGCTCCGACAGTTTAGCAAGAATGGATTCCAGAGCCTGACCAAAGTGAGATTGCTGTACCTCATAGGACTGCATGCGGGATGCCAGACCACGAAGCGCTCCACCGACATCAGGCGGCGCAGGATTCTCCTCCGACGGGTCCAAGGCCCAATTATAATGTAAGGCCAAAGGCCTCAGGAGTAGTGAGGACCAAGGGAGGAAAATAACAATGTCCAAGTTCGCAGTACAGTAGAGGATGAGACAGAAGAATGGTCGAAAACAGGCAACAAGATCAGTCCAGGCAGAAGAGGTTCAAGGTCGATAATTCCAGGCAAGGGTCGGTACACAATAGACAAGAAGTTAGCAATGAATCACACCCAGGAGTAGTAAACTAAACCTATAATTGGGCACTGATGATTGTCCGGAGTTCCCTTATAAAGGCCCAGGTTTGGCGCCAATTTTGGACGCATCGGCGTCATGACGTATGCGCGGACGCGCTGACGTCAGCGACTGACGCGCTGACGTGTGCGACTGACGCCGGCGCCCATTATTGACGCCGACACCCATTCCGTCGCCGGCGACCAATCAGAGTGTGGGAAGAGGTCGACATCATCCGTCTGCGTCCGTGAGGAACCAGGGAGCCACCATCTTGGACGCCATCTTGGTTATCCAGCTCGGATTCCATTACAACATGTAAGTTGGTAGGTTTCTAATTGATGTGTCTAGATCAATGTGTGACAATAGATATTCCACTTTACTACTTTTTATGAGCAACATATGGACGTTTTTTTGAGCGCTACTGAAAAATTGTATATTGTAGGATCTAGAGATAGTATGATTTCCTTTATATCTGTAATACTAAAACAGTACCATGTACTTTATGGTAACTAAGCTGTTGAAGATTGTTGAAAAACAATCCTAAGAAATGATTTTTAGCAGACTTATGGAGTGTGAATAACACAAATGTCCCCTGAAAACCCCCAGATCCCAAGCATTCCAGATAATAGATCCTAGTATGGACTATGAACTCTGAGCCAGTATAGTAGTCATCTGGTGCAAACCAAAAGAGCAATAGATGAGTATATAAATGCCATCATATTGGTCATATATTTGGGATTATATAATTTAATTCACATTGAGTTCATGTAGAAGTCAATGGGAATTCAATGGGAATCGTCCTAGCAAAATTCAAGCCCATTAAAAATGATGAATAGAATGCAGTTGCACTGAGTTTGAGTTTATAAGAATGGAGTTTTTAAATAAATAAGTGCACACTCAAACTTGAGAGAATTCACAATTTTTAGAATTTTGATAAATAGGCTTTTAACTCTGCTACAACACTTTTTTGTGCTACAAATGCCTATTTATAAATGTATAAAAAAAAAACAGGGTTTCAAATCATCCTATCTCATGAAATGTCAGGTTTTTATTCTCAAACCTTTGCTTTCTGCTACTGACGTGTTGACCAACTTTGTATTGTTAAAGTTGTAATATGGGCATTACAACTAAAGTAAATGTTTTTCTATTTACTGTAAATAGCAGAATAAAGCTGAGAATATCAGTGGCTATGTTCAGTTCTTTATATAAAAAGACTATGTAGCAGTTCTGTTACTACATCAGTGTAAACTGCTTTTATGGATTAAACAAAAAAGAAATATTTTTGGTGTTTTTTGGCACGTATTCTGTTAATTAATTTTTTAAAAATTAGATCTTTTATCATATAGGCGTACCTACATCTGGGGGCATATTTATCAAGAGTCGAATTTCGAATTGAAAAAACTTCAAAATCCGAATTCAAAAAGACCAACCAAAATGAAGTCAAAGGATTTTTTTGGTCGAATAGGTCCATTTTCGATTGAATAGGTCCATATTCGGCCGAATTCGAATCATTCGAATTGAAGGAATAGCGCATTCGATCGAATTTGATTCTAAGTTTTCCCCCCAGAAAACTTACATTTTTCAAAGTCCACCAATTGATTCCAAATAGGTTCTCGGAGGTCCCCATAGGCTAAAACAGCAATTCGGCAGGTTTTAGATAGTCAGTGGTCGAAGTCTAATAAGAGACAGTACATGATAAATTTCGATATTCTAATTTTCAAATTTTTTTCAAATTCGAATAGAATTTGGACTATTCCCTAGTTGAACTACACAAAAAATAGCTCGCAATTCGAATTGTTTTCATTCGAAATTCACCTCGACTTTTGGTAAATCTGTCCCCTGGTCTTTGTATTCTATTACTATACTATTCTATTTACTTGTTGCATTTACTTACTGCCATATGTATTATATTTTCTCATTTCTCATTTTGTAATTAAAAATAATAAAAATGTAATAAGCAATGTTTATTTGATCATTAGCATGCCACCATTTGGTCTTGGAATGGAAATAACAGGTCACATCTATTTCAAGGGGTCACAAAAACATCACTAACAAAAGTTAATATTTTCTAATCCTGTGTCATGTCTTTTGCAATGTATTATGCATAATGGATCTTCAAAGCATTCTAGACAAGTGAACTTTTATCATTTCTATTTTGCCTCGAGAGCCTATAAATTTTATGATATTTAAAACTTTCAAGCTCCAAATTTTTATCAACCTTGAATGCACCGAACATAAAAATCAATTAGTGCCAGTTTACGTCAGCACAATATCATTCTGTATTTAGATTTTAATTTTACTTAACTAACACTTAGATCAGGAAAACTGCATATTTATGATTCTGTAGATTAAGCATAGTTTATGTATTGGAATGACTCACAATGTACTTTTTGCAGAATTTTTTTTTTTTACTTACAAATGATTTTTTTTTTTTTTTTGCTCTTCTCTAGTTCATTTTATAACAAGATGTCAGGAACAAATTAATTTCATATTGTAAGCACTTTATCTTATGCCCTTTAGTGTCTTTAACACCTTTGCTGACTGCCATTTGTCTTTTCTCTCCTACATGAAAATGATGTGCAGTTAATCAATATACATGACTGGATAATATGAACTCTTATTTAAAGTAGTTGTATAAAACTGTAGGTATGCTAATGTGTGATATGATTGTTTCTTAATGAGTTTCAGATTATCTTACTAGTAAAAAGACAATATAATAAATTATATTAATGACATATAATACTAGAACCAGTAGCATTATAATCAACCCTGGAATGCCACAAGCTTTTCAATAATTGTGTATGTGACCTGTATAGCAAAAATGCATCCTGGTTCATAAAACTTTTTTTTTTTTTTTTAATGTTCAAATAACCTTTACTATGTAGGTACCAGTTGGTCTTAGATAGATCTCTAACAAGGGTTTGGCAGCCAAACAGGAAGACACTGGATACTTGATTTCTGTTTAACAAGAGGTGAACATTCACTTGGGAGTCTACAGCAAATTGTCTCAATACACAGCAAGATATAAGCATAGCATGCTAAGAATGCTGTTGCTCAGAACAAAAACATCAGGCATCTGATCAAGCAGAACATAGTGCACAAGAACACCAAGTAGCCTCCTAAGAAAAGAAAGTGTATATTATCAGCACTTCACCTTACCTGCCAGAGATGCATAGATTTTACATGTAACAGTACATGAGGCAATATAAACATAGTCTATGCTGACTCTGTCCCCTTTACCTAAAGAGGAACATGTACTGTAGGTGGTACCAATTGAGAGGGTTTATAATTGCGAGCTGGCATCCATGACCATTGTATTTATTTTTAATTAGCACGTACATTGCTTGCAATCTAAGCAGAGGAACTGCATTACTTTAGAACCCATGTTTTTTTCCTTAGTTTATAACAGGGGTGCCGAAAAGGTAGATCGGGATCAACCAGTAGACATTTAGCTGGTGATCAGTAAACCCTCCTGTTTTATGCTTTTCACTCAGATTTTTATTATGTTATGGTTACATAATTACATTACAAGAAATAGTTGTTTCTTAAATATAGCAATATACATTTTCTCCTAAATCAATATTTAAGTAATATTTTCCATGGAACATATATAACATATATATAACATAATGGGACAACTTCACTAAACGTAGACCTCGCATTATATGGGCACTCCTGGTTTATGATATAAATAACTACCCATAGTTGACTTTACACTGATAGTAGAGACAGCAAAGCAATCAACTGCTTGGTAATTTCCCAGACAAACGGGGGCTAATCTACTAAAATAGGTAATTTACTCATGGCAGCCTGTCAGTGTCCTATAGGTTACAAAGTGAAACAAAGATTTGATGGATTGCTATGGGTAATGGCCTTCATGAAACTGACTATTTATATTACGAAATTGCACCACAAAAAGAACTTACATAAAGAGGGTTATTTATTAAACCACAAATGTATCTAGACAGGCTTTTTGGGACAAAAACTCAAATTTTTTTATGGAATTTTTTTTGAGATTTATCATACCTAGATGCTGCACAAAGCCCAAATCCAAAAATCCAACCATCTCAGACCTATCGAGATCCTGTATAAGTCAATGGGAGAGGCGTATATCCTAATTGGAAATTATTGTGGTCTGCTCTGGGTTTAGCCTTATAATCGTATAAATTCTGGGCGTTTTGGGCAAAACCCCCAAAAAATTTAGCAATTTTGGGGGTTTTTTTCCTGATGCAATTTATTTAGAGTTATATTATTAATAATTAAGGCAAAATCGGGCATGGAAGTTTGGTCAAGCTTTTTTTTATTCTACTTATGAGATAAATTTGGATTTTAGTAAATAACCCCCTAACTCTTGTTTTCTGATGTTTATCAGTAATTAATCCCTCATGCAGTATTTTGATTTTGTTGAGTAAATACTGTAAGATATTGCAAGTATGAATATGAATATAGTTTTGCACTGTAATATTGGCTTTTGTTAAGAAATTGCCAAGGCAGTATGCAAATTTTCAGGTCTTCTGTATTACTACCAGACATTCTTTAAATTTAGTTAGCTAAATTATACACTTTTTCAAAAAAATAAATCTCACACATTCTTTGCTAGGTTGATTAGAATACTGTATATAACATTGCCAAATGAAGTATGCTAAAGAAGGGCATTTATCTTTTTGACAGTCTCTGAAAACAAATGGCAATTATGTTTCAGAATTCCTTGTTAGAGCAATTGCATCTATTGTGATTACAAATTTTCAGTAACACAGTTACGATTTTTATTTCACTTCTAAGCCTCATTGTTCACTAATCAAAGCTCATTGCTCAATTAGATACATTTGTCATTTCACATTGATTGACTATTGAAACAGTCCAGGATATAGTAAAGTGAATCTTAATATTAGGCAGCAAAATCTGTGTGGGGTGGGCATGATTAACACTGTCAGAGGCATACTATTATAAAAAGATGCAAACTATATCATTCATTTTATACAAAAAAAATGTTGATGGAAATTAACTGCAAAGATCTCTCTTTAGGGCCTATTAACAATGTATTGTTTAACTTTTAAAGACTATTGCTAGACAGCTGTTTATTATAGATACATCACAGAATACATTTTCCATACTAGCCTCTCATGGGGTATATTTATCAAAAAGTGAAGTTAGTGATCACCACAGTCCTCTAGAGTGAAATTCCGCCACTCTGCATTCATTTCTATGGGATTTTGAAAGCCGTATTTATCAAAGGATGAACTTTCACTTTCACCCATAGAAAAATACTCTTTTAAAAATCCCATAGAAATGAATGGAGAGTGGCGGAATTTCACTCTAGAGGACTGTTGTGATCACTAACTTCACTTTTTGATAAATATACCCCTATGATAATGTCCTCGTATTGTTCTAAACGTCTCTCTCACCTCTCATTCAGCAAACTGGCAAATGAGGTTCAGTGTTTAGGTTATTCACTTTGGTAGAAACAACATGAATGAGTTATTGTCAGAAATCACCCGGAATCAAACTCTGGACTGTGTGTTGACCGCTACCTGCACTAATCTCCTGAGCAACTGAGGGCTGTCAGGGTTAGTGTTGGCCTGTCTTCCCAAGGTACATCAGTTATTTCTTCCTGTTATTCTACCTCCTCCTCCAGGTAACATCCTCCAGGTAACATCAAAAAAAAAATAGTTTGTATACATCGACAAAAAAAAACACCAAGACAAATTAAACTGTAAAATCGCAAAGTCTTTATTAGGAAATAATTTACATAAATTACGCTTGCACTCCTCTTCAGAAAGCAAACAGGCAATCCATCGTGCGGCACTCGATCCTTATAGGAGATAGCCAGGGAGGAGAAATCGAGCACCACACAATGGATTGTTGCTCTGTCTCCTTTTCTGAAGAGGAGCAGAAGTGGAGTTTTGGTAATTTATTTCTTAATAAAGGCTTTGTGATTTTAAAGTTTAATTTGTCTTGGTGGTTTTTTTTCTGTGTATACTAACACATTTTTTTTATCTACAATTAGGCTTCTATAAAAGCCTGATTCTTATAACCCATGTTGCTTGATCATTGAGCGCCCTAGCCTGATCCTGCCAGTTTGCTGGTGAATTGTCTGTCTGTTCCTGATACCTTTTCTTGTTCCTAGCCCTTGTGCCAGCATCAAAATATGCGGTTTGCGCATTTTTCACCCGTTTCGCAAATTTCACGGGACAAATTCACCCATCACTAGTATTTTTGCCTTCCCCTCACAGGAAGGATTGTTATGCAAAGGCAATAGATATCATGATGTGCGGATATTATTATACTGAACATCTGCATGAAGCGTCACATTAGGTGGCATATTAAAGAATTGTATTCCAACTGGAATATATATTTCAGTAAATATTGCCCTTTTATATCTCTTGCCTTTAACCACCTTTTCGTGATGGTGTGTTTCTAATAATGTTTCTAATATAGTTAGTTAGCCTAAAATGCAATCCATAAAAGCTGGAGAAACCTGATGTTTAACATAATAGCCAGAACACTCTATAACTCTGAGTTAGTCAGTGACTTAAAGGGGGGGCACATGGGACATAACTCTTCAGTGAGTTTTCTTTTGATCCTTAGCATGCAAATGCAAATGGTTATGAGCCATATGGCCCCCCTCAAGTCATCGATTGGTTTCTGACTGGTAGAGAGTTGGAAAGCAGGAAGTTGAGTTTTGGCTACTAAATTAGAAAATCTGGTCACTCCAGCCTTTATGGGTTACAACTTAATATATTGAAAAATGTTAAACAATTTCTTTAAAATTGCAATTTTTTATTTAGGATTAGCCAAAGACACATACTACTAAAAAAGTATGTTATTATGAAAATTATTTATTTACACGAAGCTCTGCATATGAGCTGTTTTATACAATATATTTTTATAAAGACCTACATTGTTTGGAGGTATGGTTTTCCATTAATTACATGCCATTCATATAATAAACAGTTGCCAAGATATATGTGCAATCCATACATTACAATAACTATATTTTCATCTCACACATTTTCAAATTCCAGTGCTAAGTAAAATGCTTTTAAAGAGCTATTTCTTATACACTATCCCAAATCCTGAAAATGATGTTGCCTTTAGGTATGGTGCTCCACTTTACAAGAAAGACCCTTATCCAGAAACCTAAAAATCTGAAGCCCCGAGTATTTTGGGTGATATAACCCGTACCTATAACTAATGTAAATAAGAAAATGAAAGAAACAAACAGGCTTGGGGGATGATCCAGTATTGTATTAAAATGAGATCAGTAATTCAAAAGACCATGACATTCAAATATGAAAACAGGTTTTCTCACAAGCTAAATGGCCCTTTCTAGCTGTAATAATTCAGATGAAAGCTTGAAGTAAGCAATTTGTAAAAGACCTATTGAATAATATTATGGGTTGTCGTTGAACCTTGTCATTTTGTGGCAAGTTATCAGGTCATCTTGCATGTCTTTATAGAAAGCTTTTACATTGCTGGCAGAATGATTTTTAGAGTATGACAAATAAATATATGATCTAAAGGTCTCTCTGATCATGCATTTTGTGTAACATTTAAATACGCACACAAATTGCAATGGTTGCCAGATAAATGGAGCGTTGATATACAAGATTGACATTGTAAGCACTGTGAACTGCAGCACTGTTCGACTTTCTGACGCCCTGAAAATAGTTTAGACATTAGTTTCCAAACTGACTTTTCAGTCAGCTGATTAAGATAGAAAAAAATCCATATTTTTTAGCTTGTAAGCAGTGATCAGTGAATTTGAAGTGTTTTGCTTCAAATTTGGGAAACCACAAAACATTTCACAAAACAGCAAAATTGTGTGTACTGGATTCAATAGAAAGGCAAGATTACATTGCAGTTACTGGGGGTCATTTATAAAGTTTGCGCAACGCATATTTATTCGCAAATGGTTGTATTGCCCATGTTTTTTCCTGAACGTTACTGTGCCCGTCTGAGATATTGAGAATACATTTTCGCAAATGACTCGCAAATGAGATGGGTGTTTGCGAGAGTGCGCCCACTGTGCGAGCTTGTTGTGTTTGAAAATAGCATTGACAGTAACTGAAATTCGCAATTTACAAAAGTGCTTTGCAAGTATTTTCTCCACCACCAAAGTTGTGGTGTAATTCAGTTGCAAAGTGTGCACATAAATATTCGCAATTTGCCATTTTTGACATATTTAAAAATCTCTTATAGACATTCGCATTGTGAAAAAAAAATTGCAATTCTGTTTGCACCACACTTATTCAGCTTTATAAATATAACCATGTGCAGAGCAAATATATTCACTTTGCAAACCAAGCTGCCTTGCGCAAAGTTTATAAATGAGCCCCACTGTGTTTTTAGTTCTGTAAAAGCATATACAGGTATGGGAATGCTCATGACTTGGGAATTTCCATATAATGGATCTTTCTTAATTTGGATGTCTAATAGAAAATCATGCAAACATTAAGAGACACATTAATCAAGGGTCAAATTTCGAATTCATGTGAATTTTTTAAAACTCAAAATTTGACCAATCGGAATTTATTAAAAAAATCTAATTTTTTAAACTCGGGGGAAAAGGATAAAATTCGATTTGAATTTTAAAAACGCGAAAAAAATTCTCCGACAAAAAACGTGAATGTCAGGAAGACTGCAACCAACTCCAAATTGATCACTAGACATCTCCCATTGACTTAAATAGCAATTTGGCAGGCTTTAGGTGGCAAATAGTTCAATTTGAGTTCTTAAAGGGCCAGAGTATGATAAATCTTGAAAATCTAATTAAAATTTTTTGAAAAACTCGAATCAAATTTGAATAACATCCTAATCTAATTTGACAGTTTTTGACTATAAAGAGCTCTATCCATTGCTGGTGGTGACCGCTGCCCTGGCCTGTGGCTGCCTGTCAAGGTTTGAAGAAATTCCTCCAAACTTCCATAAGATCAATACCCCTCTGGTGGACGTTTTGAGTTTCCATGCTGTCATGGCTGGGGGGTATAGGTGGTTTGTGCCCTGGCTCTGCTCTCCTTGTTTTGCAGGCACCCAGTCCTCCTCTCTTTCATTTTCTTTATCAGGCAGCTTCTTCTGATACTGACTTCCTCTGCCTTCTGCCTGCAGATGGGCCTGCCCTCCCTCACATCACCTCCTACTCAGGTATCTCTCCTCTAGCAGGTCATCTAACATTTGCTTGAGCAGGAAGACCAGGTGCATAATGTCATTCAACAAAGCGTGTGTGGCTGCTCAAAAGGGGTGAGAACTTGGTAGAGCTGTTCTCCACTGAAGTAGCCCAGCTGTGCCCCTTGTGCACCCTGGGTAACATGTTTCAAAAGATAATTGCTGATCATCCATTGCTGCTCTACAAACCGCTCCATACTTGGACCAATATTGTTCTGTCAAGTCTGCAGCTGGGTTGGCCCAAGTGTTGGTCAGCTTTATTGTTATTCATAATATTCAGTAAAATGTAGGCAAGTTAAACAAGCTAAACAGATAATAAATAATAAGGTTAATAGGTCTTTGTTTACTATGAAATACGCAAGCATTAACGCAACTACAACCTGTAAGTCATTTTCTTTATCTTTAGCCATAAATTACGTTATTGCAGGTTCTTAAATTGTTAAAATAGCATATACTTAATTTGCCCATTTATTTGAAAAACATTTTTTCCTATTTATTTCAACCGTGGAAGAAAGAGTGCAGGAACTTAAAGAACAGACTATATATATATATATATATATATATATATATATATATATATATATATATATATATATATATATATATATATATATATATATATATATATATATATATGTATATGTATAAATACATATATTTTGCGCTTTGCACATTTTTTGTCAGATTCAATTAAGAAGGTTTATAAGGTGTTTTTGTGTAAGGTGTATTTGTCAGATGTCTCAATAGTTACAAAATATTTTTGGATGGATTAACAGAGGCCGCATTTTCAAGCTATAAAAATACATAATTTTTTGGAGGAACTCTGTGAATTCCCAGGGGTTCTGCTAAGCATAGAATGCCTTAGGCAGCTTACATGTGATATCAGAGCAGCCCTTTCTCCATATAAGTTAATCAAAATATTTGTTATGATTCACTGTAAATGAAGCCTAAGCAGTTGATGTTATACCTGAAGGGGTAACAACTGAAATAAGCTTTTTTCTCTGCATATATATTCTTATATTCTGCAATAATGTTTAGCATAAAATAAATGATTTAGAAGGTGTTTGGATATTTTCAGTGGAATTGAAAAGAAATACATACATGCAATCATACATTAATTACATCCCAGTCCTGCCAGTTGAATGAAAATCCGGTATCCAATCATGCAAATATGACCATATTAGCTGCTTATTAGTTTTATTGAGGTAGAAATGTAAACTCCATCTTGCTTTTAATTACAGCCATTATGATTTAAGATATAATGTACTCCCAAAGCATTATGTATCATTTATTCTTGCAATAAAAATGTATTCTATGTTGTACACAGTATGTACATGAGACACATCTCAACACAAATATGCAAAGTCTAGTTGCAAAGGTATAGGTTAGCATCAATGTGTATAACAGATAATAGTGGCAGTGACTATTGTTTCCAGTAACATAACTAACCTTGGCTGAGTCCTGGTGTATCATGTGCAATATCCACAGGTACATTGTGTTTCCTGGCAGTGAGTTGCATCTAAAACCACTTTTATTCAAGCTGCTTGTGGCCAAATGCGCTTTGCACACTTCTGTATAGTTGTACTCAGCAGCGATCAGTCCTTCCTGCATTCCTTTATAAACGGAGAGCTGCTGTGCCTTTTGACTCATGGTGTTGTGTAAACCCAGGAGCTAATGTTACCTCCTGAATGGGTAGTAGCTCCAGGGTTCCCTCTACATCTTATAGAATATAAGTGCAGGCATAACTTTTGCATGCCAGAAGCAGTATGCAAGAGTCAGCTCTTTTGCGTGAGATTCAATGCCCAGATTGCATCCACAATGACACAGTAATTCTGCGGGAAAACAGTGCATTGTGTGGAAAAAAAAACATGATTACATTTGAAACTCCACCATACTCACTATTTTAGGGTAAGTGAATGAGCCCTGTAGTACAGATGAATTTAATTTATATACACCCTGGGTTATTTATTGCAAAGGATAGGGGTTTCTCAAAGAAAGTAAGTGTTTTAAAGCCTTTTTCTCCCCCATCTAACCCAGATCTTCCTCACCATTTTGTGGCCAGAAGGTATTAGTTTACCAAAAGAAATTATCCTACAGTGCACCTTACCTTAAAAGGACAGTAAACACCTAAAAATACCTTTTGCTTTAAATTTACACATTAAATAAGATGTGTAAATTATTTTAATTTTAAATCCATATTTTCCTATTTTCTGCAATCATAAAGCACTAAATTGAAGGAAAGGCTATGTTCACTGAACTCACCCCCCCTCCTTTATAAACAGAGCTATCGGCTCAGAGATCCCTCTTTAGCTTTAAACAAACATACCACTCTTCTAAGTTCCAGCCTTTGAGCAGTTTATTACGAGGAGCTTCTTAGTGGATTGTTAATTAAGTATATCGGCTCTTTTGAAACTTTTTGGGACCAGAAATGACAGGAAGTACTAAGGTGAAACTGGCTTCATATTCTTGTTTAGTGCCAGAAATAACAGAAACCATAGATATTTCTTCATTAAAACAATAGGCAACAAGTGTTCAGCAAAAGCCCTATTCATTAAGCTAATGTTGAAAAGCGGTGTATACTGTCCATTTAACAGGTCTGTCCTAAATGCTTACAACACAATATTTTATGACATGTATCAATTAAACAATATTTCATACTTTGTGCTACTCCATCTTGGCTTCACAAAAAGTGCCATTTTTAAGGTACCCCTGAATCATAGGCTATGATTAAGGGGTGTTCCTGAAACACGTTAGGCGTTCATTATACTACAGCCACATGTTTTTTAATGGTTCATTAAACCGTGGTTTTATTCCATGAGGTGGTGCGCCCTCTCAATTTTTTTTCTTCTGGTTTTGGATTAATGCAGTCAAGAAGCTCTATATGGTTGTGGGTGCACCAAATCCTCTGCAGTCCCTCTGGGATAACTTGGGAAGTGAGCAAGGTTGAGTTTGTGCTGAACTGTTGCTAATCTTACTACATGATCAGCAATATTTTGCCTCTTTTATAAGAGAAGAGAGTGATATACATTATCTCTCTTCAAGGGTTTGTAAGGGCTCTCTAGTAATCACCCCATGTTCATTGTTCACCTTTTGTTAGGGTTGGCTGTTATGATTTGCAGACAGGAGCCAGGGTGCTGAGTAACTGCATGCTGAGCAGCCTCCTGTGGCTCAGTCAGGAGGAACAGTGTCTGAAACCCAACAGGTCCCTGGTTTGAAACCAGGGAGTTCTTTACATCTAAATACCGAATGCTACTTTGGCTATACTCATCCATAAATGTAACTTCATTCCTTCCCCAGGCACAGTACACCAATGCAAATATGTACATAAGCAGTGAGGGCCAATTTCTTGACAGCTAAATCCTTCTCTGAGATTAGGGTTAATTAAAAAATGCGGAAAATGTGGAGCACAGCTTGCAATACTTGTTTGGGAAAACAAGAATTCCATACTATTTTTTAAATAGTTTTTAATTATTTCCCTTTGTCCTCTGCTTCTTTCAAGTTGTCAAATGGGGGTCACTAACTCCAGCATCCAAAAACACTATTGCTCTGTGAGGCTACAATTTTAAGTTTATTTATACAATTTTAATGTTTATCTTTCTATTCAGTGTCTCTCCTATTTATATTCTAGTCTTTCCAGCCAAAACTACTGCCTGGTTACTACGGTAAATAAGACCACTGAAATAAACTGGAAAGCTACTGAACAAAAAGGAAAATAACTGATATCACAAATGAATATGACAAAGTTATCTCAGCATTTCACGTCTACATCATACTAAAGGTTAATTTGAAGGTACACTATCCCTTTAAAGTCACAAAGTCCATTCATATAACCAGAACAAATATCTGCTCAACAAAGTTAACCAATGGCTCTTGTCCACTGCATAAAGGTGAGCCACAATCACTTTAAAGCTTAATGGACCAGTAACATTACAAATTTTTTTTTCAAAATTCGTTAGTATAGAACGAAAAATAAACACCAAGGCAAATAAAACTTTTAAATTGCAAAGCCTTTATTAAGAAATAACTTACCAAAACTCCACTTCCTGTCCTCTTCTAAAACGGCGAAAGGGCGACCATCCATCAGTGTTCAACTTCTCCTCCCTGGCTATTTTAGTGACAGTATATGAAGGAGGCAGAGGTCCGCTCTGCAGCGCTTCCCCTATTCCCAGCAGTCGGACTTTGAATCCAGCCTTTCCTCATCCGGCGAGGAAGAAGAAGAGGAGGAGGGCAGCCTCTGCCTCTCCAGCGGCAAGTGTTGTCTGCAGGCGCACCGATCTGCTGAAGAATATCCCCAGGACTACGGTGCACAAGCGCATGGACAAACCACTTGTTCCGTGATGTGCCCACCTGAGTGTGCCTGGGGCTGGCAGTCCCCGCTGCTGCTGGAGAAGGCGGACCACTTGCTACCCGTCGATGCGCTACGATTGCGGGTAGCAGTGGCCAGTGTATTTAGTAAAAATAAAAACAAGCCGGTAGCACTCCCGGCTCAAAGGCGGAGCGGAATGCCAAGCCAAGGTTTGCAGGAGCTGTGCACTTGGAGAGTGCACTTGGCCGCGTGGAAAGCCTTGAGTTTGCGCAGCTCCTCCATATCGCACTGATCCATGCGCTTGGGGATATTCTTCAGCAGATCGGTGCGCCTGCAGACAACACTTGCCGCTGGAGAGGCAGAGGCTGCCCTCCTCCTCTTCTTCTTCCTCGCCGGATGAGGAAAGGCTGGATTCAAAGTCCGACTGTTGGGAATAGGGGAAGCGCTGCAGAGAGAATAGCCAGGGAGGAGTTGAACACCGATGCATGGATGGTCGCCCTTTCGCCGTTTTAGAAGAGGACAGGAAGTGGAGTTTTGGTAAGTTATCTCTTAATAAAGGCTTTGCAATCTAAAAGTTTTATTTGCCTTGGTGTTTATTTTTCATTCTATACTAACGAATTTTGAAAAAAAAAAAATGTTAATGTTACTGGTCCTTTAAACTTTAAGCTTTAAACTTAGCTTTTAAACAGGTGACCAGTACATTTTACCTGCTGATTGGTTGCAATAAATTACAGCTCCAGGGCAAACGATGTGCCTTCTATTACATAACTCCCAAACTTGTTTAAAATTGCAATTCACATGAAGTATAACTCACCATACTGCATCAATGGTCTGGGTGCCACTCCCGAAACTTTAGCTTTGGAAGAAATCGCATTTCACACCTGCTGTGTATATACTCATATGCCTGTGATTATCTATCAGCTGGTCTGAATTGCATCAGGAATAATAAACATCTACCACATCTGAATAGTTTTCTAGTGTGCATGACCTCTTTGATATAATCCTATCACTATTAGGGTGCTATTTATTAAGGTTCAAGTTATATTTTCCAAGAAAATTCAAGGTGATTTTTTTTGGTCAAAACTCACGTTGTTGGGTTTAAAAAAACTTTTGAAAAAAAACTAGATTTTTTGAGATTTATTATACCCCGACCCTGGAAATAGCTTGAATCTGAAAATACACCATCTAAAACCTGTCGAGTCAATGGCAGAGGTTCTTTGAACCATTTGAAGATATTAAAGGACCAGTAACATATAAAAATGTAAAAAAAAAATCAATTTCTATTTAACGAAAAAAGCCCACCAAGGCAGTTTTAACTTTCAATTCGCAAAGTCTTTATTAAGAAATTACTTACCGATTCTCTGCTTGCGCTCTTCTTCAGAAATGGCGACAGGGTGACTATCCATCGTGTGGCGTTCGATTTCTCTTATAGGAGGCAGGGAGGAGAAATCGAGCGTCGCACGATGGATCGTCACCCTGTCACCATTTCTAAAGAGGAGCGCAAGCAGAGAATCAGTAAGTAATTTCTAATAAATACTTTGCTAATTGAAAGTTAAAACTGCCTTGGTGTTTTTTTTTGTTAAGTAGAAAGAATTTTTTTTTTTAAAAAAAAATTCTGTTACTGGTCTTTTAATAGCCTTCCTGCCTTTTTTCGGTGGGTTTCACACAAAAACTCAATCAATTTAAGCGGTTTGAGTCTTTTTACACCGAAAAATTAATCAAACCGAGTTTTCTGGTTGTTAACCCCGAACTCACTGTTTTGACTTTTTACCATTCAATTTTTTTTTTTTAAATTAGAAACCATTTGAGTTGTGAGTTCATTCGTGTTCATTCAAGGGTTAAAAAAGCTCACATAGCTCTAAAATTCGACCTTTGATAAATAACCCCTGATGTTTTACTGCAGTTTGACCTGATTGATTTTGAGTTGAACTACATGTGCATTTTTACATTAAAATGATAAGAGTTAGATTTTATTACCTTCCTGCATAGATAAAATATTATTCTAACAAAATTAGAGAACTGTGCATGAATTATTATGATAGTCTTTAGAATCTATCACATCTAATACTTCCTTCAGTGTGCTATTACCTGGAGAGAAGATTGCAAGGTCACAAATAGTCTTCCAGTTGCAATTTTTAGTTTTTAACAGCAAAGGAAACATGGCTAGCAAGCATAATCTAGTCTGATTTTAAGTGTGTGAGAAATTCTCCAGTGGCAACTCATTTGTCTATCCTGTTGATGATTTTAAATTTCATTTGATTTAGATGCTCAAAGAGAATCGTAATAGCTCAAAATACAAGCAATTCGAAAGTCTTTAATAGGAAATCAATTTCTTTTTTATTTCTGTGGGGATTTTGCCAATTTTATGACTCTGTGTTCTTGGGACACTGCCTAAAGTGTTATTAAAACAATAACAACAAGAAAACAATCATGCAGAGGAACAGACATATCCTGTTATGAATGTGCTATTGTCTTCTGATTTACGAACATATGTGTTAAATTGCACAAGTGCAGGTGGTTATAGTGTTTAAATCTAACAGGTAGTGGATATATTTTCTTATATAACCCTATATAACCCTATATATGTTGGAAACTAATGGGAAAATTAATGTTAACTTCACTTGTTCAATTTAGCACCTATATGCCATTGACTGTTATCCCACATAATGCTTTCACAGCTTGATCCTTTTGTGAATTGGGAATTTACATATAGATAGTGGATTTGTGTTTGAAATAAGCAAAGGCCCCATTATCATGTAGTGGAGAATATATTTTTAAAACAGTTACAAAAAAACATTAAATATCAAATTCTATAGATGCATGGGGTGTAAAATACTAGGTTTTTTGAAAACGATAGAAACATTAACATGTTATTTCCCTTTTCCTACCTTTTTAAAGGTTTATGTAGACCACATTCTGCCTGCATGGAGAAATATCACAGAAGAATATCAGTGGATTTGGGATTTGTTTCACCATATTAACAGGAGGAATCCTACACTGCTAGATAGGCTGATCCATTACTGTCCGATATTAAAATTTAGAATTGGAGAGGATGATGAGTAGAAAGTTGTTTATTTCAAGAGAATTTATTAAACCAAAATAAAATAAAAAAAAGTATTTGTTTGGTGCTTTATGGCACATAATTGTTTATATGTCAATGCCATGCTGTCATTAAATACAGGCAAAAGTGGACAATCAGAATTAAATGCAACCCCCATACACTTTATAAAATAAAAGGCACACGCCAAAGTAACCCATCAATAAGATTTTTGCTTTTAAACAGTTGACCAGAAAATGCTACCTGTTGATTGGTTGCTACAGCTGTCTAGTAACAATTCTTCAGATAATTTTTTTATTGTTCACAAACACTAGGAACAAATTCTTGACCTCTTTCACATTTCTTTACTGAGGTTGGGGGTGGGGTGAATCACTTTCTCCTGGAAAGCAAATCTGATATTGGACTGCACATATTTTAATATTTTTTTGTGTCTCCATTCCATCTTTAATAAATCTGTTTCACAATTATTTATTTTTTGTATTTGAGTTTCAGCTTAAACCATCATATATACTTGCAAACACATATAGACAATCAGTTAAAAAATCCACAGGAGTGCATGCAGAGTGCGATATTAATAAGCTTTTTCATGTTAATGTATGTACATTTATAGTTTATCACTTCTAACAAATCCTTCTGTTGGATTCCACATAGTGGTAATTTTTTGCTAAATGCTTAAAGACCTATGACTGCCTTTAAAGTGATTGCTCTCATTTGTTTATATAGTCATATGAAAAAGTTTGGGAACCCACTCGTAATTCTTTGGAGTTATGTTTATCATTGGCTGAGATTTTAAAGTAGCAACTTCCTTTTAATATATAACATGCCTAATGGAAACAGCAGTGACATAACATTTATTGGATTGACAGAAAATATTCAATATGCATCATAAAAAAATGAGACAGGTGCATATATTTGGGCACCCCAACAGAGATATTACAACAATACTTAGTTGAGCCTCCTTTTGCAAATGTAACAGCCTCTAGATGCCGTCTATAGCATTCGATGAGTGTCTGGATTCTGGATGGCGGTATTTTTGACCATTTGTCCATACAAAATCTCTCCAGTTCAGTTAAATTTGATGGCTTCTGAGCATGGACAGCCTGCTTCAAATCATCCCATAGATTTTCAATGATATTCAAGTTGGGGGACTTTGACGGCCATTCCAGAATATTGTACTTCTCCCTCTGCATAAATGCCTTTGTAGATTTTGAAGTGTGTTTACGGTATTGTCTTGTTGGAAAATCCAACCCTTGCATAACTTCAACTTTGTGACTGATGCTTGAACATTATCCTGAAGAATTTGTTGATATTGGGTTGGATTCATCTGACCCTTGACTTTAACAAGGGCCCCAGTTCCTGAACTAGCCACACAGCCCCACAGAATGATGAAACCTCCACTAAATTTGACAGTAGATAGCAGGTGTTTATCTTGAAATGCGGTGTTCTTCTTCTGCTATGCAAAGCGATTTTTGTTATGTCCAAATAACTCCATTTTGTCAGTCCAAAGCACTTTGTTACAAAATGACTGTGGCTTGTCTAAATGAGCTTTTGCATACAACAAGCGACTCTGTTTGTGGTGTGAGTGCAGAAAGGGCTTCTTTCTCATCACCCTGCCATACAAATGCTCTTTGTGTAAATTGTGATGAATTGTACAATGATGTACCGATACTCCATCTGCAGCAAGATGTTCTTGCAGGTCTTTGGAGATGATCTTTAGATTGTCTGTAACCATTCTTACAATCCTCCGCATATGTCGCTCCTCTATTTTTCTTGACTTGCCAGACCTGGATTTTACAGCAACTGTGCCTGTGGCCTTCCATTTCCTGATTACAGTTGAAACTGACAGTTTAAACCACTGAGATAGCTTTTTATAGCCTTCCCTTAACTATGATACTGAACAATCTTTGTTTTCAGACCTTTTGAGAGTTGCTTTGAGGATCCCATGCTGTCTTCAGAGGAGAGTCAAACACTACCATAACTTGCAATTGGCCACCTTAAATAACTTTTCTCATGATTGGACACACCTGCCTATGAAGTTGAAGGCTTAACAAGCTAATCCAACCAATTTGGTGATTCAAATTAGCAAAATTATTTCAAATTACCCAAATTTTTTGCACAGGCAGTTTTTAACATTTGATTTAATTTCATACAATCGAATACTGCTTCACTAAAAATCTTTGTGCAGAAAACACCCCAGTTCTCAGATGTTCCTGGGAAATGAAAGACATACCACTGTTATCTTTTTTGTTGAATGTGGAGTAAATTATTATGCAGGCTGAGAGGGATTCCCAAACTTTTTCATACAATATATTTTTTTGTTTTGATAAAACCAATACAAATGATAAAATAAAAATATATACATAAATGGCAGGATATTAATAATTAAATTGAGATGGCATGGCTAAGTAAAACAATCCAGGAACTTTGCTAATTTCAGCAGTTGTCAAAATTATGCTCTTCAGCAAATAAAAATAAATATAAATAAATGTTGCTTGGTATTTAATTTTAACAGCATGCATTTTGAGAGAAGCTTAGAGCTCTGCCTTAAGCTACAATATTTTACATATGCAAACATTAAATTGACATTCACAATGAAGCGGTGTATAAAATAATCCTTCAAAGTGACAGGAAAGGCAAATCTGGTTTATGATTAAAGTATCTAACATTTTATGGATGCTAATGTCAAAAGACAAGAGCACTGTAAAAAATAATAAATCCTCCGTAGTGATGAGCAACTGCATCCCATTTTGCTTTTTCGCTGGAAAATTATCGAAACCATAGGGAAAATTCACAAAATAGCAAAAATTTGCTAAATACATTGAAGTGAATGTTTGTTTTTTCGTGAAGGCTTTTTTTCGTGCAAAATACATTGAAGTCAATTGGTGGTCTTATCACAGTGTCCTTTTCAAGCTAAATACATTGAATTCAATGGGCAATTTGTTACAGATACTTTTTTCAGTGCAAAATACATTGGGATCATCGGCCGTTTTGACGCTGTGTTTTTGTGAAAATATTTACTGATGCCTCCATGCCTGATTTCGCTCATCACTAATCCTCCAATATAAATCTAGAATTCCTTTTTGACCATAGAAATTAAATGGTTACAGTACATGTACCAATATGGTTGGTTAAACCAGGCACATCACATCAGCATCAGTGTGCATGAGATCCACTTTCCTAAAGGGCAATTTCCTGCTGAAGTGTGATCAACAGAGATGAATACCTATGCTGGCAAAGTTTATTTATTTATTTATAAAAACCTAGATTTCCATTTATATTACAGTTTATCTGTTTACAGGTCCCATGTGCTGCTAGACTACAACTCTCTTTATGTTAGCCAATTATAACACAAGAGGAAGTATATTGGATGCTAGAAAAAAGGAAACATTTGTGCTGTTTAGGGATGGGCGAATTTTTTCGCCTTGTTTTGCTGCAAAAATGACGCTCGTAGACTTGTATGGTGGCGTGCGTCAAAAAAAAAAGATGTGCGTCAAAAAAATGTGGCCGTGCATAGACTTTAATGGACGTCGGTGACATTTCGCAGGCAGCAAATTTTTGGCGAAACGGGTCAAATTCGCACATCCCTAGTGCTGTTTATTATGTATACCATGAAAAGTGCATTTTGTGAAATTTAAACCAAAACATGCAGCTGTCAGGAATTGTTATAAAGTTTCTGAGGATATTCAGTATTTGGTTTACAAATAGTTGGACTAAGTGAATATACTCCAAGGGGCAGATTTATTAAGGGTGAAAATGTGAATTAGAATTTTCAAAAACATTTTTTGGTAATTTGAATTACGAATTATCCAAACTCAATTCTAGTTTTAATTCAAATTTTCGAGATTTATCATACTCTAGCCCTTTAAGAACTTGAATTCAACTATTTGCCTCTGAATAACTGTATAAGTCAGTGGCGAAGTCCAGATATCAATTTGGTGATGATTGTAGCCTTCCTGACATTTGAATCTTCAGAGAAAAAAAACTCGAATCAACTTTTTATAATTCAAATCGAATTTGAATTGAGTTTTTCGGGTCATTTAAATTTGTTAGAGTTTAACAAATTTGATTTTATTAATACATTTCTAATACATTTTGAATTTATGGGAGTTTAGGGAAGTTTAAAAAAACTCACATGAATTTGAAATTCTACCCTTGTGCCTCCCCGTGTTGTTTGAAACTTTGAATAGTCACTATTTATTAAAGGGAAAAAAGTGAAAAGCGAGCAACAGTTGCTGAGTCTTTATGGGTTTTGTCTCAAGCTACTTTATTTTTTTCCAGTTTATTAAATCATTAGAGATTTTCAGCCTCACTGAAAATAAATGAAACAATAGGGGAAGTTTTCTAATTCCTGGGGCACAAGTGCAAGAGCACTAAGGGGCTCAAAAGTCACTTACCAATCACTTGCACCTTGGTGATTGCTGCTCTCTGTACCCAGTGCAAGATCAAAAATCCGATTCTCAGTACAGAGAACAGCTTCAGGAGGTGCAGCACAGCCCTGTACTTATCATCTGCCTTAGAAGGTAACAAGATGATTTACAATGAGACAGGAGGAAATATTTCCCTTAGATAGTCTCCAGGGACTGAAGTAGTGAGGACGGATTCATTAGTTATTAGTCTAGCCTGTTCGATTATTTGATCTTTTTTTACTTGTTTGTTTTTATTGCTTAACATAACACACTGTATGGCACATGACTGGATGACAGCTTGATCAATCTGAATTAATTTGAAACTGTAGAGTGAGCCATCATATTAAACAAACATTGTATTTCCTTATTTGCCTTTATGCCAAAAAACAATTTGAAGGTCAAGAATTGTATTCAACAGAAACTGATACTATATCCACAGGTGTGTATATCAATAATTAGTTAAAAAGTAGTAATATCATGACAGAAAAAACACAGCATGTCTTGTTTTTTTTTTCTTATCCCCAAAGTTTTAGACATCTGCTTATATGTTGCCCCAAGCAACCACTACTCCCCGTGGTTAGTGAATATAATCTTTTTCAACTACTCATGGAGTTCTAATTTCATGCTCCAAATACACATTAAATAGGAAAGACAAAAATTAACAGTTGAATTTAATTATAGTAGATCCTTCAAAATCAACCATATTAACAAGGCTATTTATTTGAATAGAGTATGCGTATGTATACTTGGGGGTTATTCATTAAAGTCTGAATGTTAAAAACTCAAAACAAGTAAAATCTGAATTTTTAATGGAAAAAAAAATCGAGGTTGGAAAAGGTCAGAACCCAAATATCGAGCATCTCAGGCCTGCCGAGGTTGTATAAAAGTGAATGGGAGAGGCCCCAATATGAATTGGAAGTTTCGGTGTTCTGTGCTGGAATAAGCCTGAAAATCTGACTATTTCGGACTTTTCGGGGCAAAAATCCGAAAAATTCTGGCTTTTCGGGAAAAAGCCAGAAAAAAATCGAGTGATTTGGGAAAAAACTCAGTGGATTATAGTTTGGTTGAACTTTTTTAACTTAAATACTCCTTGGGGTCACACTGTACTGAAATGTGTTTCTAACACTTACTTCTACCACCTAGTTTTTCTTTTTCATTAGGCAGTCCAAAACACCTGTTACATTTTCACCTTGGAAAAAAAAAACCAATGTATTTTGCCCCAAACAAATTTTGCTAATCATTATTGTTACATTTAGCTATTGTAGGTGCTTTGGTGCTAGCAAATAGGACATCTGAGCGTGTGATAAGAGCACAGTTTTGCGAGGAAAGGATGCACCTAGAGTGCTAATAAGCCTATAAATGTGCCATACATTCGTAGTCTTTCAAAGACAAAGCATATACATTTTTTTTCTTGAAGTGAATAATGCACCAGGTATGATGGATGCACACAATACTACAATTGTCTGCTCCATACCCTTACATTTTTATTCTGTTCTTACTCTTACTCACATCATAATGTTTACCATAAGAATAGCACTCCTACATTTGTTAAAAAATGCAAAGTATATCCTTTCATATATCACCATCACCAGTGTTCTGTTTAGACAGTGGCATTGTGGTGAATGTTTACATTGACTAGGCAGTGGGCCCCACAGCAAATTAATTTTAGGGCCCCCAACATATCCAGAGGTTGTACTAGTTTACTAACAGATGTTGAAATTGAGCATTATTAGGGCATCATGGACCACCTATTCCACCTGGGCCCCCCTGCAGCTGCAGGGTCTGCTTCTTCTGTAGTTACTCCCATGATTACAAGTAAATAGTAGTGATGGGTGAATTTTTACGCCGGCGCCCGTTTTTGACGCCGACGCCCGTTTTTCCGACGCCGGCGCCCGTTTTTGACGCCGGTGCCCGTTTTTGACGCCGGCGTCCGTTTTTTCGGAAAAAATTTTTTGATGCCGGCGAATTTTCGCGGGCGTTTCGCGAATTTATTCGCTGGCGGCGAATCCCGCAAATTCGCCACAAATTCGCGCCTGGCGAATAAATTCGCCCATCACTAGTAAATAGTTATTAAACTAGTAAAAGTATGATCATTCTATCCCATGTTATATAAAATATGTATTTCAACTTGTGTTTTTCCCTAAGATCTAGTTTAATCATACAATGACCTATTTATCTAAGCAGTGGCATATATAATACATACACAACTATCATATTAAAAAAAGGAATTATTTCGTCTGGATATATTGGAGTCAGATGGGAACATTCAAAATGCCAAAATGATTTATTGAGTCTAATGTAGTTAGACCTGAATTCATAGATGCTATGTTAAATGCATTCACAAAGACCAAAAAAAAAAAAAAAAAATCAAACATTCATTTAAAGTGACCATGATCCCTATAAGTAGGCACCATTATGCAATGTTTTTCATTTACTCCTTATTATATATATACTGTACAATATGAGACATTCATAGAAAACATATTTATTAAAGGTTAAAGAATTCACCAAATAATCCATGAGCTTGTACAAAATACTTAGGTTTTTGATATTTAGAAACTTGAAATGTGTCTCCTCATACTTTGAGAATATAAGATTTTAAGGGCAGTATTAAAATTGTTACTCCTGAGTATATTTCTTTGAAAGTTGTCCTGATTACTAAGGAAAGTCAGTAGGTATCAATCAGAATAACAAAATTGGAATTTGTGGCTTTGTAGAATCTCAGGATGTATGCAGGGTACTTCATAAACATGATTTTTTAGACAGACACCAGTGCATTCTTAAAAAGCAATAATGATAAGTGTTTCTCTTATGGAATGTATATATAACAAAATAATAGTTTAGCCCTTAATTGTGTAAAATCAGATGTGATTATATTTTAGCATTGCATACATCTTCTAAAATGATGGGCAGCCCAAAAGTAGCTCACTATGTGCAGACTTCCCCTCAAGCTTCCACAGACTGGCTGCTCTTATTTATTGTTCAGAATAGTTTATTCGTTTTGGACCCAATTGCTCCTCATAACATATTTTCCCCTTACAGGCAATGCACATGTTTCATTAGACTTCTCATAGATTTCTAATAATAATATTTTTTCATCCCTATATTTATCTGATTTATCATCACTATAAGTCTCCTCACAATTGTTTCCAAAAATGCGTAACTGATTTGTTTTTAGCCACTACATGAAATCTCAATTACTCTTATTTCAAAATGTATTCAGGCTTAATGGATAGTAAACAAAAAATTCCGCTGTTTAAAATAAAAAATACCAACAGAGATTAACAGGAGTAAAGAGATGCAGATCAAGATGCAATACAGTCCAAAAGGGTAGAGATATTATACAGTTAGGGGCATATTTATTTAGGGTCGAATTTCGAATTGAAAAAACTTCCAAATTCAAATTCAAAAAGACCAACCAAAATTAAGTTGAAGTTTTTCTTGGTCGAATAGGTCAGTTTTCGACAGAATTCAAATCATACAAATAGAAGGAATAATGCATTCAATCAAATTTGATTCAAGCTTTTTCAAAGTGCACCAATTGACTTCAAAAAGGTTCTAGGAGGTCCCCCATAGGCTAAAACAGCAAGTTGCCAGGTTTTAGATGGTGTATGGTCGAAGTCGAATTTTTAAAGAGACAGTACATATTTGATATTTCAAAAATTCAATAATTTTTTCAAATTTGAATTGAATTTGGACTATTCCCTAGTCGAAGTACACAAAAAATATCTCACAATTCGAATTTTTTTTCATTCGAAAATTCACCTCAACCTTTGATAAATCTGCAAATATAATATTCAGAGCAAGCTCACCGAATTTCTTTGTTGGCTTCTTCCACAGGTATTCTGTGTGTAATACCCAATAGTTCAATGCATTCAGTAGTTGTGGAACAAATCCAGGGCAGCAACTTGTCTGCAAAGTTCTTTATTGGGATAATGAGTTACACAACATGTTTCGGGCCCACGCCCTTTATCAAGTGTAAAACTTGAAACATGTTGTGTAACTCATTATCCCAATAAAGAACTTTGCAGACAAGTTGCTGCCCTGGATTTGTTCCACAACTACTGAATGCTTTGATAAATCTGCCCCATAATGTATTTGGCCAGTAAAAACTGGGAAGCAACCAACAAATCTTTTTTAAGATCAGAAATAATGAAAGGTATTGTTTACTGTATATACTCGAGTATAAGCCGAGTTTTTCAGCCCCAAAATATGCTGAAAAACTCTACCTCAGCTTATATTCGGGTCAAGCGCAAAAACGGCCTAAGAATAGTCTCCGGCGTCCAAGAATAGTCGCCAGCATCCAAGAATAGTCACCGACGTCCAAGAATAGTCGCAGGCGTCCAAGAATAGTCTCCAAGAATATTTGCCGACGTCCAAGAATGGTCGCCGGCATCCAAAAACGAGACGCCGGCACTTCCAATGGGAGCAGAAACTCTCAATTTTTTGATTGAAATTTACCAGAAACTGCTGCATTTCTCACCCTAGGCTTATACTTGAGTCAATAAGCTTTCCCAGTTTTTGGAGGTTAAATTAGGTACCTCGGCTTATACTCTGGATGGCTTATACTCGAGTATATACAGTAGTTCTTGCAGAAACTCATAAATGTCAAAAGTATAAATTGCCATGTACCATAGCCCTTAGCCTTGTCCAATGCAGTTCCTACAATGTTAGTAGACGTATTAGAAGAAACCAGTTGGGAATATAGCTTGGTCTAGATGTGTGACATGATGTTAACTGGATTGTGGCAAGTGAAGATGATTGTAATTGTATGTTTATATATATAGAGAGAGAGAGAGAGAGAGAGAGAGAGAGAGAGAGAGAGAGAGAGAGAGAGAGAGAGAGAGAGAGAGAGTCTATAGTGGTGCACTCGCAATACAAGCAACTGCCTGGGTGCTGGTTATAGCATAGTATAATAATCCAAAAAATATAAAGCCGCACTCCAAGGTCTTGAAATAGTGCAAATAGTGGAAAGTTTATTTCAACGTTTCAATGTCTTCAGGATATATACACACACACAGCATATATATGTTTTCTTATAACCTGTAGTGAGCGATACCAAGATCTATGCCTGGACAAATCTGCTGAAAAAGGTTGCCCTGCGTGGTTGCCAAAAAAAAATGTTACAACTTTGGTAGCTGTACTTGACATAAGTAACAGCTATTTGTGAATAAGAAGCAGTAACTGCCCTTGTATAGAGAACCAAAAAGCTTACCATTCACGTCTTTAGTAGCAAGGTGTGTATATTAATCCTTAAGAAGAGTGGCCCATTAAACTGAACACTGCCCTCCGTGCCTTCAGGAAATTAACTTGAGATTCAATTATGTTTGTAATGATCATTGTGTTGGGATAAATTGTTTTATCCATATTTAAGCGTAAGAAGTTTCAGGCAATGTCATAAACAGACATTGAAATTGGCAACCAGTGATATTTCTCAAAGAGAGCTAGGGCAAAAAACACAAGTAAAAGATTATTTAATGGTTAGAATATCTGACCAGATTTGATCAGATTCCACACAGTTGGTAAAACAACTCAGTCATGTAAAGAATTGTTTAATTATAGGAAAAAATGAGAAAATCCTAGGAAACATCTTATAGCCATAGTTTAATTTACCAAATGGAGAGTATCATTATTGTAAGTTTAAACATACAGTAATGTGAAATCATCCATTTGTTATGCACATATTTAGTTGCAAAAGCAATTATTCTGTTGTAAAATCTAGCTAATATTTATTTCAAGAGATGCACCTGGCTGCCATATCAGTTATGTTTTAGCCATGGCTAATTTCCTTGCTACCTTGGACCATTAGGCATTAGGCCTTGTCACTTGAGTTAAACTGAATGCAGTATTTCAGCCATTTTGTTTAAAGAGATTGTTCACCTTCCAAACACTTTTTCAGTTGAGTTGTTTTAAGATTGTTCTTCAGAAATAAATATTTTTTTCATTTGCTTTCCACCTTTTAGTTTTTACCGTTTTTTCCAAAATCTAAGTTTAAAGTTCAGTGCTTCTATCTCTGGTGTTTCAGTCTGTCAGCTCAGTAATTCAGGTGCAGATTCTGAACTGTTACAATTTTGCAACATTTAGTTTATACATTACAGCTGCCTGTAATGAAACCCAGGAATTGTATTGAAAAAAATGTATCAAATAAATTTATCAATTTAGAACAGTTTAGAGGGTCGGAACCCCCCCCCCCTCAGAGCAGCTTTGGAAAGGTGAAAAATTTGATTTACACTTCTTAATATTAGAACAGTCACACATAGAAAATAGAAAGTGAATGGAAAAAGTCTTTATTTGTGGTGAACTATCTGAAACCAACTGAACTGAAAAAAGTGTTGGAAGGTGAACAACCACTTAAAGTGCAAACTTGTATGCAGTTATTTCTCCCTCGCTGCAACTATAAGGTGTAAATATGAAAATATGTATCTAACATGATATGAATTAAAAGCGTGACTACTTTATACAAAGGAAATATAAATTGCTGCAAACTATATCAAACAAAGAATTAGGGGTTACTCATAACAACAAGAACAGAGAATTAGTGATTTGAGCTTTTTAATTAATTTGTTTTGTGCGTCTTACCAAAAGAATATTAAAGCATATTAATTCTGTAATAATAGTCAAAATCGTATTAGCAATGAGACACCCACTGAGATTCTATTAACCTTGACTTAATGCACTTAAAGTATATTCCATGTTCTACTAATCACTGTTCTGAAAATGTTCCAAGCAAAGCTCAGTTTGATTAATCAGCATTGAAAATTTTGGAGAGATTTTTAATCTTTTAGTTCGATGCATAAAAGAGATAGTGATAAGCTGTTATAAGCTATGTTTGGGGGGACCTCTACTCTTCCAAGGCATTGCAGAACTCCTGTCTATAAAATTCATTATCATCTAGCATTTTGTAAATCTCATAGCCCAATCAGTATTCTGCAGAAATGTGAACAACATTTGCTGTATCTATAACTGGAGTTATGGCAACAAATGTTGGACTTGAAAGGAGTTCAAAAAAATCACAAGGCTATGGGACAATTTGTAAGGAAAACTACTCAGCTTGACTTGAAAGGAGTCTTGAATCCAAAAAATGTAAAAATTATTTGCAGCGGCTCAAAGCAGGGGGCACTCATGGGTTATTTATCAAAGGTAAAGTTTGTGAGGTTTTTTTCTACCTTGAATAAACTAAAAATCAGATATTTGCTTATTTATGAAAAAACTCAAATGTAAAAAACTCAATTGAATGCAATCAGGAGGGGAGACTTGAATACTATATATATAATGGGTTGAGTTTTTGAAGATAAACCACAAAAAAAAAATACCAACACTCATGAAGGCTAAAAACATCTTCATTACATCTACATTACCGCAATAGGTTTTAGCTGGAGTATTTTTGGATATGAGCTTTTTGCAGCTTCGGGGCATAATACATTTTCAAATAGTTTTTTTAATTCCGAGAAATTTGAGTTTTTACTGAAACTACCCTCAAAAACTCAACTTGACCCTTAATAAATAACCCCCTTAGTCACAGGTTAGGATAAGTGTATTCTGTGTCATTTTTGGATGGATTTCTAATAAAGCATACCTTGCTTACGCATATATGGAGTATTTTGTTTATAAAGCCTAGTAATATATTATATTCTGTACATCTAAGCATTATTCTTATCGTGCACTGAAGCCTTAGGTTAATTTACTGAAAGGAGAAAGCAATGCATGAAATTATGAACAGCTAAAAATAAACCTTTCAGCCATGTGAAACAAAACAAATATTTATTTTGACAACATAAGCTGTCAGTGGAGATGTGGGTTTAACTAATATAAGTGATTTCCTGGAAGAGGCACAAAGTCAGCAGAATGTTAAAAAAAATGGTGTTTATGTAAACAAATAAGATAACTTCAGACCTATGATCCTATCTTTGATAAGGTCCCTGTGCTACTTTACATGTAGCTCCATATTTAATTAATTGAGCAGTGACTGCCTTGCAGTCCCATACTTGTATATATTAACTGACTGAGCAACATATTAAACTCTAGACTATTAATTTTCCCGTTGTCCAAAAGAGTCCAAAATAATTGGGAAAAATTATAAACAAACTCAAAATGATCAGCTAAACCATATTTTATTATTATAATAGCAGTCCCACTTCTTTATACAGCCCTTGTGTACCCCTAAACAGCAGTTGTGAATCATAGAATTTGACCATCACCGCTTCTGAGGCAGGAACCGCCCGAGGTGGCTCCTGCAGTGCCGGCCCCCTCGCCGCTTACCTGTATGGGGGGGGAGGCTGCAGTACTAGTGCAGAGAGCACAATTGCGATGTCTACCACTAGTAAAGCCGAATTTACGGTTTAAAACGGCAATTTGGCTCTTAAATATACCAGGAGTGGCTTTTTGCTGCCCCTGGCAACCTAACTGGCGCTGCCGCCTAAGGAGTGTTATTCAACATAGAATATGACATAGAATATGTACACAGTAAGTCAGATACTGAGTGAGAGGTTATTTACTAAAACTCTAATTTTTCTGGCCTAGGCTTTTTGGGCAAAAAAAAATTGTATTTATTCTACCCAGATGCTGCTAAAAGTCAAGACCTGAAAATCCCCATCTCAAACCTGTCTAGGTCATATAAAAATCAATGGCAGATGTCCCTTTTACAATTTGAAGATATCATGGTCTGTGCTGGGTTTTGTCTGATAATCTGAAATTTTTAGGGTTTTCTAGAACCCAACCCAGAAAAATTGAGTGATTTGTGCATCAAATCCAAAAAATTGTTACGATTTGAGTTTTTGTTCACTTTTATTGAGTCTTTTTCAAGTTATTTTATTGATAAAGAAGATAAAATTGTTAATGGGAGTCTGGTCACGCTTGGTTTAATAAAAAAGTGAGATCATTTTAGTTAATAACTCCCTAAGGTGATAAGGGTAAGGTAGAATCCAATTCCAATGCTCGAAATGCATAGTGATTTACTGCTAATGAAAGAATGTGTGCATATTAGCGAACTTGGAGAAAATTGGCGAAGGGATAGGATGAAACAAATGAGAACAAATGGTGCATGGGCACAATGGATGAGATATAGGAAGACTATTGGAAAGTTGACTCTGCATCAATTTCAGCTACAGAATCTGCAACATATGGCTCAATAGATGCAACTAATATAGTCTAATACTGTATATTTTTATCTTTATGTTTAAAGGAACAGTAACATCAACAAAATGAAAGTGTCTTAAAGGAATGACAATATAATGTACTGTTGCCCTGCACTGGTAAAACTGGTGCGTTTGCTTCAAAAAGATTACTATAGTTTATATAAATAAGCTGCTGAGTCGCCAGGGGGCAGCCTTTCAAGCAAAGAATACACAGAAGAACCCATTGCATACTATAGAGTATCTCTTATTTGTGGTATATGTTAATTTTCTCCTTTTTCAGCTATGAAAGGCCATGGCTACACAGCAGCTTGTTTATGTAACTATTTTAGAGTTTCTGAAGCAAACAGTGCAGCACAACAGTGTATCATATTTTCATTACTTTTAAAAACTTGTCTACTAAAATATAGGAGAAACTACCTCTTTGTTTTAAAATTAAAGGCTGATTTCTAAACCTTCATTTATACATTCTGTAATTACGTTCTTGTAAAAAAGACCAAGTGGTTCATATTTACAAATCATCTGTCATGCTAATACAGACGTGTAATAAAGTGGAAAATTATTTTACCAATTAACAAAGTGCTCATAGAAAAGCATTTAATTTAATTTAATATAATACTCATTCCTTTTTGGGTACTTTCCAAATTAATTTTAACTCCCATAGGAAAAAAAACTGCATTTCACTGCTCAAAGCAAGCAATTTCTAACATATTGACAAATAGCAGCACAATAGGCATTTTAATGGTTTGTCTATGACACAACCTAATTGAAGATCTTCATAAGGGTTTTCTCATCTCTAATCTAATCTGGGATTATTTTTCTTGAGTGTGTTGGAATCTTATTTCATGCTCAGTGGATAGTGGATGCCTCCAAAGATCCTTATTGACTCCAAGGTTCCCTAGCACCTACTTAAAAAAAAGGAAGAAAATATAATGCAAATGGAATCTGAACTATTTACCTTCAGTTAAAACTTTCTTTTCATGGACTAAAATATATGCTGTATGTTTACAGACCTGGAGCATACTATACTTCCCCCATATGCAATTAAAGTGGACCCGTCACCCAGACATAAAAATCTGTATAATAAAAGTCCTTTTTAAATTAAACATGGAATCCAATTTCTTTTCTTTATTAAAGCATTCATAGCTGTTGTAAACTCATTTAAAAATATCAGCTGTCAATCAAATACTCCCTACCCCGCCTCTATGCCTAGGCATAGAGGCGGGGCAAGCAATTACTTTCACTTTCCATTCAGCACTTCCTAGATGTCACCGCTCTCCCCACATTCCCCCAGCTCTCTTAACGATTTTATTGTGTAACCAGTGCATGGGGATGGACATTGGGTCCCTGTCCCCTGGTGCACAAACAAGATTCTGAGATGATTCAAGACTTGCCTTAATAACAGTGTCCACAAAATGGCTCCATCCTGGTTGCTATAATTATGAGTTCCCAAACTGATGGAAACAATATTCAAATAATTTATACAGTGTAATTATAGTTCATTTTGCTTGACTAACATGATAAAATAGGATTTGGAATAATTTTGTTTGGGTGACGGGTCCCCTTTAAAGTCACTATGTTTGTTGAGGTGCAGTAAGCCACAGCAAATGACCAGTAAATGCTACCTTCTCTTTGGTTCCTACGTTCTACAGCACCTATTCAAATTGTAATATATCTGCCTCTTATGTTTTTGATTACATATCCCAGTTGTGCCTTACAAATCACCATACTTTTCTTTTAAAAACGTCTTTTAAAACAGACTAAATCAAACTAATTCAGAAATAGAAACAAAAAGCTCACAGCTGAACAGTTGACCAAATTTGCTATCACCTGAACATGAAAGAGATCTTGAAGATGATGAATATATGATGATTAGTGATGGGCGAATTTACGCCGTTTTGCTTCGCCGAAAAATTCACGATTTTCGTGCGAAATTCGCGAAACGGCGGAAAAATTTGCAAAACGGCGCCAGCGTCTCGTTTTTGACGGCGGCGAATTTATTCGCTGGTGGCGAATCACGCAAATTCGCCGCAAATTCGCGCCTGGCGAATAAATTCGCCCATCACTAATGATGATGAATATATAAATATATATATATATATATATATATATATATTGTAGCGATTTCAGGTATTTGGACCGTGGTCTCACTGGGGAATAGACCTTTGTGTACTCTTCCAGACACTCCAAAACAGAAGCACAGACTGTTCAGTTGAGCATAACTGGTCTTTGGCCAGTTTATTGGAAGCTTTTGCAGAGATATAACTAATTTTAAAGAGGCCTTCCCTTACTAACCCCAATCCCTTACAAAACAAAATACACAAATAAGTTTACCACACTACAAGGCCGTTAGAACACACAGCACCCAGCTTTCCCCATTGCAAAACTGACATTTGCTGAGGTTACCACACATATGACAGGAATCTAGGGGAAACATATACAGCATCAACCTGTTTACCAGTGCTTCTCTTACAATATATATATATATATATATATATATATATATATATATATATATATATATATATATATATATATATAATCCTCTCCAAAAGAAGCCGCACAACACAGGACTTATAGTAAAGTGTTAAATTTATTTAGACACACTAACGTTTCGGCTGCCACACCAGCCTTTGTCAAAGTAACAAACATTTTAAACTTTACCCTTAAATACCCCAACCATGGCGGGAAAGCGATACAGACCCTCCCCTTCCAACATGCAAATGTGTAATTATACTAATAAATAACACATGTAATAATATTGATAGAATGCATCCCATATAGCTCCATGATGATCGAGTAAACTTTATAGCATAAACCATTTTACCAATCGGGTAGACAATGTAGCAAAAACATTTAGTCAATCAGTAACATTGATATCGCATAAGTTTCGGAGCAGCTGTCATCATAATGTCACTCCGTTACAATGTTAAAAATAAGATCGGTGATCAAACACGTATGTGCAAGGCGACATCTATCCACAGAAAACCATTAGAACCCCGGGATAAAAATTGATCCGAGGGGTTAATCTGACCCATGTGCCACCACCACCGCGTACCCGTGCCATCCTGGCATCGTAGCACGCTAATTGATACCAGTGAATACAAGGACAACAATCAAATCTACCTGCTGCGTGATCGCTGTGAAATCAAGTTCAATCGGATCCCCCGTAAGTGACAATATCAGCATAGCTTACCCCGTTGTCTTAGTGAGAGGACAGTGCGCATAGTTTATACGTCATCACAGTGTTGACGTGCAATAAATTAACCTGGTTCGTACCTCCTTCCCAAGTGGTGCAGGCAAGCGGCAACTTTAACCCCTTCAAGTGCAACATAAAATATATTAGATGAGTTCATTATGGTGACATCCTGTGCGTATCATACATACTAACGCCAGTGTAAAAAGTGTAAAGTTGCCGCTTGCCTGCACCACTTAGAAAATAGAAAACAATGCCGTGAGTCTAGCTATATATATATATTTCCACAATATATATTGAACCAACGTTTTCAGTCCAACAGAGACCTGTATCAGGGTTATAATCTACTGCACCCAGGCATGTAACCTTGGAGTGCAAAGATTTGGCTATATATATAGCAAGCAAGCATCTAGGATCTATTGTCTGGGGTTTTGACACTCTTTGTTAAAGGGGTAGTTTGCCTTTAAATTAACTTTTAATATGATGCAGACAGTGATATTCTGAGACATTTTTCATATGGTCTTCAATGTTGCAATAAAACAAACTGCACTACTGATCTATATTGACCAAGCAGTGATAAAATGTTATTATTAGAATTAAATAACACAACAGTCATGTTCAGACAATTATAAACTAAATAAAAAGCTTCAAACAAGTTTTTATTGATTTATTTTTATGTGGTTGTGGAGTGAGGGAAGGGTTATTAATATTACCATGCATGTCTGGTATGCAACAGACTACTATAATCCTATACACCTTAGGATAAAATAATTGGGTAACTGAATATAGATTTGTAGGAACCAGCAGTGCAGACAGGCAAAGAGAAATATACAGTATTCAGTATCTTCCTGTTGACCTTAAATGTATTCTGCTCTGCTGTTGTTACATTCTGGATTAATCAGGGGAAAAAACCCTTAAGAAACGTCAATAGAACTGCAATATACTAGGCCTCATTTACTTATCCATTGGCCTTAAAAGCAGAGCACTAAGACTAATGTAACACTTGGGGCTGATTTATCAGGGGTCGAATTGAAAATTCGAATTTCAAGCACATTTTCAAGATAATTTTAGTGTACTTCGACTAGGGAATTGGAAAAAAAATCTAAAGTTTGAATATAGAAATTTATCATTTACTGTCGCTTTAAAAATTTGACTTCAACTATTCGCCATCTAAAACCTGCCGAATTGCTGTTTTAGCCTATGTGGGACTTCCTAGAACTCTGGAGTCATTTGGTTTACTTTTGAAAAAAAACTTGGATTTTGAATCTAATTTGATCGAACACGATCCGAATCGAATTCTGCCTATTCACTCAAAGTTAAAAAAATTAGTTTTTTTAATAAATTCCACTTGGTCTGTTTTTAAAAAACTCCCATCGGAACGAAATTCGTCCCTTGATGAATCTGCCCCTTGGTGCTGATTATTTTGAAACAAAATTTGCCTTGTGTAGTAAGAGAGGCAGAATGTTAAAAAAATCTATTATCACAAATAATATTACACAGATTTTAACTACAATCCCCAGAGCTTCACTAAATGTTTATTGGGATACAGGTCATTAAATATATGTATATTTGAAAAAAAGTTATGTTTTTCTGTAGTTAAGAATACATATAGGACCTGTTCACTTTCCCATGGTGTGTAATGAAACCTTATGTGTTCTATTTCCCCTCCTATTCATTTTGAAATATTTGTCAGTATGGTCATGAAAGCAAATCTAGTAATTAGTCTGATACTTCTGGGAACCAACCAAACAGTGACTGGGGAATATATAATTAAAGCTTGCAGCTGTATCTAACCATGCACAGACAACCCTAGACAGGAAGTCTTATTCTCTCTAAGCACTGCATAGGGAAAAGGTCAGTTTTTGGATTCTTAATGAAGTATTTGATGGTCTCTCTATATCTGCCTGATTTATTTTATTGACATAAATGCACTCTCAATTTTGTGTCCTTTCTAGTTTTTTCTACTTTTGTTTTTCCATATAATTAAGCCCCCATAGAAATATATCTATAAGTAAGTACAGGTACGGAATCCCTTATCCAGAAACCTGTTATCCAGACAGATGAAAATTACAGGAAGGTCATCTACAGCAGAGTCCGTTTCCTTAGCTTGTATTGGATCCCATCTTAGCTGTATTGGTGACAAAATCCTGTTGGAGTTATTTAATGTATAAATGATTATTATTGCTAGTAGCCATCTGTCTTCTTTTTTAGAATTTACAGAAAAAGTTGTGAAACGCCAAAAATTTGCGAAACAACGAAAAATTTGGGCAACTATTTAGTCCAGATGCATTAAAGTCAATGGGCATCCGAATAATTATGATGCGCGACAATTTTTTTTGTTGCGGCGGAATTTTCAACACGGTTTCACGAATGTATTCGCTGATGGGGAAACGCAGAATCCATTCCCGGCAAATGTCTTCGCCCATCACTACTGCTCAGGCTTTTGGACTTACACCCTCAATTTTGCTTCACCACCAATCTCCTCTCCCTCCAGAACTGCAGATTTGCCTTCACCATTATTCTGGATGAGGAGACCCTTAGACCAAGCAGATTTGCTCTATTATATTCCAGCCTGGCAAGTTTAAAATTTCTGCTCCTGTGTATCTTATCATTGTCCAGATGAAGAAATAAAGAAGAAGAAAAAGGAGTGAAGAAAATTAAATAAAAAGTTCCCACAACTATAATGTAACATACTACCAAGAACCATGTTAGTTATCAGCATACTGCCATTAATAAGAGGGTCAGCAATGGTTGCTTCAGGGAGGAACCTCTTCCAAAAAATTTGTCACAGGAGATGGTAGAATCTGTAATTTAAAAAAAATTAAAAAAAAAACATTTAAAGAAAAGTTCTCTGCTTTTTAGCAGACTGAAGATTCTTTCAATTTTAGTTGCACATAAAATAAATAAATAATATAAAACTATACCCTTTCAAATCAGTGAAAGAATATGACTAATTATGACAACGCTAGAGATAAGTTCTTCTAAATAATGTATTATTTTCATCTATTACTGACTTAATGCTTGGGAAATTGTATCATTTCCGCACACCATGTTTGTGCTGTGTTGAATGCCTTATCCAATTCTGTCTGCGGAGCTCCTTTACTGCTTCTCAACACCATATGCTCATATAGGGAAACATGTTTAGGCCACTTTTAAATTGCAAAATGGATGTACAGTATATTAATGGTTTTAAATCTGTTTAAACCTACTAGCAAAAGTCAGAACTTCTGAAGTACTTATTGTGCACAAACCATATAAAAAGTTGCATTGATTTAGAATTTGATTATATTGAAAATATAGCTCTAGCAGGAAAACCATCTAATTAGAGGGAAACATCCAAATAGGACATCCACAGTTAAAGGAACAGTAGCATTACAAAATTAAAGTGTTTTTAAATCATAAAAATATAATGCAACGTTGCCCTGCACTGGTAAAACTGGTGTGTTTGCTTCAGAAACTCTACTATTGTTTTTATAAATGAGCTGCCGTGTAGCAATGGGTAGGGATGTCGCGGACTGTTCGCCGGCGAACTTGTTCGCGCGAACATCGGCTGTTCGCGTCCGCCGCAAGTTCGCGAACGTCGCGCGACGTTCGCCATTTTGGGTTCACCTTACCTGGCGCTTTTTTTTGACCTCTCACCCCAGACCAGCAGATACATGGCAGCCAATCAGGAAGCTCTCCCTCCTGGACCACCCCCACACCCCCTGGACCACTCCCCTTCCATATATAAACTGAAGCCCTGCAGCGTTTTTTCATTCTGCCTGTGTGTGCTTGGAAGAGCTAGTGTAGGGAGAGAGCTGTTACTGATTTCACTGATTTCTTTGAGGGACAGTTGATAGTAAGTTTGCTGGCTAGTAATCTACTTGATACTGCTCTGTATTGGAGGGACAGAAGTCTGCAGGGATTTGAGGGACATTTTAGGGTAGCTTTGCTGGCTAGTAATCTACCTTCTACTGCAGTGCTCTGTATGTAGCTGCCTGCTGTGGGCACTGATCTCTTCTGATCTCATCTGCTGACTGCTGTAATAACCCAATAGTCCTTGTAAGGACTGCTTTTATTTTCTTTTTTGTTGTTTTACTTTGCTACTTTAACAGCCAAGTGCTATTAGTCTAGCAGTGTTGGGGAGTGGGACTGGTGTGCTACTGTGCTGCTCCTAGTAGTTCAGCAGCACCAACCCGAGAATATTTTTTTTTTTTAATATACATAAAAAATTTTTTTATTATTTTACTTATCTTACTGTTCTTTAAGGTGTCCAGTGCTGTTTGCTGTTCTTCATAGTAGTGCACCAATAGTAGTGCACTTGCAGGCATTATTTGCCCAGTGGCCATCTAGCTGTGTGAGCTTGTTCACATTCTGTCTAAATATCAATAATAATACCGTCTCCAGAAACACCACCTGAGTGACGTTTTTCAAGCAGCAATAATATATTCCGTATCCACCACTGCTGTAGTGTATACGTTGACCTTGTAGGCATTATTTGCCCAGTGTGTTCTTCATTTTCAAACCACTGCCACTTAGCTGTGTGAGCTTTTTCACATTCTGTCTAAATATCAATAATAATACCGTCTCCAGAAACACCACCTGAGTGACGTTTTTCAAGCAGCAATAATATATTCCGTATCCACCACTGCTGTAGTGTATACGTTGACCTTGTAGGCATTATTTGCCCAGTGTGTTCTTCATTTTCAAACCACTGCCACTTAGCTGTGTGAGCTTGTTCACATTCTGTCTAAATATCAATAATAATACCGTCTCCAGAAACACCACCTGAGTGACGTTTTTCAAGCAGCAATAATATATTCCGTATCCACCACTGCTGTAGTGTATACGTTGACCTTGTAGGCATTATTTGCCCAGTGTGTTCTTCATTTTCAAACCACTGCCACTTAGCTGTGTGAGCTTGTTCACATTCTGTCTAAATATCAATAATAATACCGTCTCTAGAAACACCACCCGAGTGACGTTTTTCAAGCAGCAATAATATATTCCGTATCCACCACTGCTGTAGTGTATACGTTGACCTTGTAGGCATTATTTGCCCAGTGTGTTCTTCATTTTCAAACCACTGCCACTTAGCTGTGTGAGCTTGTTCACATTCTGACTAAATATCAATAATAATACTGTCTCCAGAAACACCACCTGAGTGACGTTTTTCAAGCAGCAATAATATATTCCGTATCCACCACTGCTGTAGTGTATACGTTGACCTTGTAGGCATTATTTGTCCAGTGTGTTCTTCATTTTCAAACCACTGCCATCTAGCTCTGTGAGCTTGTTCACATTCTGTCTAAATATCAATAATAATACCGTCTCCAGAAACACCACCCGAGTGACGTTTTTCAGGCAGCAATAATATATTCCGTATCCACTGCTGTAGTAGTGTATACGTTGACCTTGTAGGCCTTGTTTGCCCAGTGTGTTCTTCTTCTTCTTCATTTTCAAACAACTCCCATCTAGCTGTGTGAGCTTGTTCACATTTTGTCTAAATATCAATAATAATACCGTCTCTAGAAACACCACCCGAGTGACGTTTTTCAGGCAGCAATAATATATTCCGTATCCACTGCTGTAGTAGTGTATACGTTGACCTTGTAGGCCTTGTTTGCCCAGTGTGTTCTTCTTCTTCTTCATTTTCAAACAACTCCCATCTAGCTGTGTGAGCTTGTTCACATTTTGTCTAAATATCAATAATAATACCGTCTCTAGAAACACCACCCGAGTGACGTTTTTCAGGCAGCAATAATATATTCCGTATCCACTGCTGTAGTAGTGTATACGTTGACCTTGTAGGCCTTGTTTGCCCAGTGTGTTCTTCTTCTTCTTCATTTTCAAACAACTCCCATCTAGCTCTGTGAGCTTGTTCACATTCTGTCTAAATATCAATAATAATACCGTCTCCAGAAACAGCACCTGAGTTGTTGTTGTTGTTTTTGTTTTAAAAATAATGCCAGGCAAAGGCAGGCCGCCACGCAGAGGCACTAGGGGCCGTGCTGCTATGCTATCCTGTGGCCCTAGGAAATTGCCCAGTTTTAAAAAGGCAATGACCCTGAACTCCCAAAATGCTGAAGAGGTAGTTGACTGGCTTACACAGCACACCCCATCCTCTACCATTTCTAACTTTACCACAACATCCTCATCCTCCACTGCTATGGGCACCCCACGTAACACTTCCTCCACCACCGGCGCCCCTTCTTCACTGGAGTCAGAGGAGTTATTTTCACATGAGTTTCTTGAACTGAGTGATGCGCAACCATTATTGGCAGAAGAAGATGAAGGAGATGAGGACGTTACACCAGATTTAATTCTGGCAGAGAACACAACAGAGATGGACATAATGAGTGATGACGAGGAGGTCCCCGCTGCTGCTTCCTTCTGTGAGCTGTTAGAAGAAATTGATGCATCTGAGGAGAATGATGATGAGGAGATTGATGTTTTTTGGGTGCCCAGTAGAAGAGAGCAAGAGGAGGATAGTTCAGATGGAGAGACGGAGAGTCAGAGAGGCAGGAGGAGAATAAGACTTAGAAGAAGCAGGGAGGACAGCTCGCAGGGAACAGTAGGGCAACAACATGTATCGGCACCTGTGGTCAGCCGGCCAACGCACCCGCCATTGCCGCCAACGCCGCCGACTTCTACTTTTACCCCCAGATTGCCAGCCTCAAAAAGGTCAGCAGTGTGGGATTTTTTTAATGTGTGTGCCTCTGACAAAAGCGTTGTAATTTGCAATGAGTGCAGTCAGAAACTGAGTCTTGGGAAGCCCAACAGCCACATAGGTACAACTTCTATGCGAAGGCACATGAACGGCAAGCACAAAGCACTTTGGGAGCAACACCTCAAAGGCAACAGGCAAACTAAAAGCCACCCTCCTTCTGGTCCAGCATCTTACTGCTCTACCTCTGCTGTCCTTGACCACCCTCCACTCCGCCTTCCACCTTGACCACCAGTTCCCATTCCCAGTCATCTGCCCCCAGCCAAGTTTCTGTGAGGGCCATGTTTGAGCGTAAGAAGCCAATGTCTGCGAGTCACCCCCTTGCCCGGCGTCTGACAGCTGGCTTGTCTGCACTCTTAGCCCGCCAGCTTTTACCATACCAGCTGGTGGACTCTGAGGCCTTCCGCAAATTTGTAGCAATTGGGACACCGCAGTGGAAGGTACCCAGCCGCAATTTTTTTTCAAAAAAGGGAATACCACACCTGTACCACCATGTGCAGAGCCAAGTCACCGCATCTCTGTCACTTAGTGTTGGGCCAAAGGTCCATATGACTACTGACGCATGGTCCTCCAAGCATGGTCAGGGCAGGTATGTCACCTACACTGCCCACTGGGTGAACTTGGTCATGGCTGGGAAGCAGGAAATGTGTGGCTCAACAACGACAGTGGAGTTGGTGTCACCGCCACGGATTGCACGCGGTTCTGCCACCACCTCTACTCCTCCTTCGCTCTCTACCTCGTCTTCTTCCTCTTCTTCGTCCTCTGCTGCTGGGTCCTCCTCCTCCTCCACACCTGTGCACCCCCAGCTCCCCCTAGGCTATTCGACGTGCCAGGTACGCCGTTGTCATGCTGTCTTGGGGATGACGTGCCTGGAAAGCAAAAACCATACCGGATCTGTACTCCTGTCATCTCTGCAGTCACAGGCCGATCGGTGGCTGACCCCACACCAACTGAAGATCGGAAAAGTGGTGTGTGACAATGGAAGCAATCTGTTGGCAGCACTGAGACTGGGCAATTTAACACATGTGCCCTGCATGGCACATGTTCTGAATTTAATAGTACAACGTTTTGTCTCAAAGTACCCAGGATTCCAGGACGTTCTCAGGCAGTCCAGGAAGGTGTCGGCCCATTTCAGACGTTCCTATACAGCCATGGCACGCCTTGCTGACATTCAGCAGCGGTACAACATGCCAGTCAGGCGTTTGATTTGCGACAGCCAGACTCGCTGGAATTCAACGCTCCTCATGTTGGAACGTCTGCTGCAACAACAAAGAGCCGTCAACGGATACCTGTTTGAACTGGGTGGTAGGACTGGATCTGCAGAGCTGGGGATTTTTTTCCCCCGTTACTGGGTGCTTATGCGCGATGCCTGCAGGCTCATGCGCCCTTTTGAAGAGGTTACAAATATGGTCAGTCGCACCGAAGGCACCATCAGCGACCTAATACCCTTTGCTTTCTTCCTGGAGCGTGCCGTGCGACGAGTGACAGATGAGGCTGTAGACCAGCGTGACGAGGAGCAGGAAGCGCACGATTTCTGGTCGGAATCACCAGAACGAACCCAGGCACCTGCTGCAACGCAGGGAGAGGTGTCAGAAGTGGAGTCAGAGGAGGAAGGTGGCTTTGTGGAGGAGGAGGACCAACAGGAGCAGGCTTCCCAGGGGGCTGGTGGTGACCTTTTGGGGACCCCTGGTCTTGTACGTGGCTGGGGGGAGGAGACCGTGGATGATGCAGTCCTTGATAACGAGGAAGCGGAGATGGATACCTCTGCATCCAACCTTGTGAGAATGGGGTCTTTCATGCTGTCATGCCTGTTGAAGGACCCCCGTATCAAGAGGCTTAAGGAGAAGGACCTGTACTGGGTCGCGACTCTACTAGACCCTCGGTACAAGCATAAAGTGGCAGAAATGTTACCAACATACCACAAGTCTGAAAGGATGCTGCATTTACAAACCAGCCTGCAAAACATGTTGTACAATGCTTTTAAGGGTGATGTCACTTCAGGAACTCATCAACATTCCAGGGGCAGAGGTGCCAGTAATCCTGCCACGAGCGCACCTGCAAGGACAAAGCACTTTGGCCACTCTGTAACGTCAGACATGCAAATGTTTTTCAGCCCAAGGCAGCGGCAGAACCCTTCGGGATCCACCCTCAAAGAACGCTTCGACCGGCAGGTAGTGGACTACCTGGCATTAACTGCAGATATCGACACTCTGAGGAGCGATGAACCCCTGGACCAGGCCCGGACTGGCAATCTGTGGGTTCTGGCAAATGCCAGAGGGGCTGCTATAAACTGCCATAGAAAGTAGGTATTTAGTGGGCTGGTGGGGGCTGTTTGGGCCTCTGTGTGGGCTGATTGGGCCTCTGTGTACCTGAAATGCCAGGGCCTATTTTAATTCTCAGTCCGGACCTGCCCTGGACTACTGGGTGCGCAGGCTTGATCTGTGGCCAGAGCTGTCACAATTTGCCATGAACCTCTTGTCTTGCCCCGCCTCAAGTGTCCTCTCAGAAAGGACCTTCAGTGCAGCAGGAGGGATTGTAACTGAGAAGAGAACTCGCCTAGGTCACAAAAGTGTGGATTACCTGACCTTTATTAAAATGAATGAGGGGTGGATCTCGGAGGGTTACTGCACGCCGGAAGACTTGTTCTGAGTTTCTGATTCTGACTCCCCATGCAGCTGTCCTTCTCTGCACGCCTCATGACTCCACATACAGCTGTCCTTTAGCGTCCTCCTCCCTCCACCACCGTTACAAACTAGGGTGCAAACCCTACTGGTTTAATTTGAATCCAGGTAAATCCTTAGTTTTTCTGGCCTCTGTGCTTCAGTGGCTGCGACCAAAAAAAACAGAATATTTTCAGCATTTATATGGCATATTTTTTCTGGCCTCTGTGCTTCAGTGGCTGCGACCAAAAAAAACAGAATATTTTCAGCATTTATATGGCATATTTTTCCTGGCCTCTGTGCTTCAGTGGCTGCGACCAAAAAAATTGAATATTTTCAGCATTTATATGGCATATTTTTTCTGGCCTCTGTGCTTCAGTGGCTGCGACTAAAAAAAACAGAATATTTTCAGCATTTATATGGCATATTTTTCCTGGCCTCTGTGCTTCAGTGGCTGCGACCAAAAAAATTGAATATTTTCAGCATTTATATGGCATATTTTTTCTGGCCTCTGTGCTTCAGTGGCTGCGACTAAAAAAAACAGAATATTTTCAGCATTTATATGGCATATTTTTCCTGGCCTCTGTGCTTCAGTGGCTGCGACCAAAAAAATTGAATATTTTCAGCATTTATATGGCATATTTTTTCTGGCCTCTGTGCTTCAGTGGCTGCGACAAAAATAAATGAATATTTTCAGCATTTATATGGCATATTTTTTCTGGCCTCTGTGCTTCAGTGGCTGTGACAAAAAAATGAATATTTTCAGCATTTATATGGCATATTTTTTCTGACCTCTGTGCTTCAGTGGCTGCGACTAAAAAAAACAGAATATTTTCAGCATTTATATGGCATATTTTTCCTGGCCTCTGTGCTTCAGTGGCTGCGACCAAAAAAACAGAATATTTTCAGCATTTATATGGCATATTTTTCCTGGCCTCTGTGCTTCAGTGGCTGCGACCAAAAAAATTTATATTGTTAGCATTTATATGGCATATTTTTTTTGGCCTCTGTGCTGCAGTGGCTGCGACAAAAAATTTTTTTATATTGTTTGCATTTATATGGCATATTTTTTCTGGCCTCTGTGCTGCAGTGGCTGCGACCAAAAAAAAACAGAATATTTTCAGCATTTATATGGCATATTTTTTTCTGGCCTCTGTGCTTCAGTGTCTGCGACAAAAAAAATTTATATTGTTAGCATTTATATGGCATATTTTTCCTGGCCTCTGTGCTGCAGTGGCTGCGACAAAAAAAAAATTAATATTGTTTGCATTTATATGGCATATTTTTTCTGGCCTCTGTGCTGCAGTGGCTGCCACAAAAAAAAATTAATATTTTCAGCATTTATATGGCATATTGTTTCTGGACTTCTGGTTCAGTGGCTGCGACAAAAAAAACATAATTTTTCAGGAAAGTACACATGCCTAATTTTTCAGGGTTATGCAACAGTGGCAAAATCGCATCTTTTATGGTCACCGCAGGTGATCAATAAAGTAGACCAAAACTGGACCCACACTGCAGAATCAGTGTTTTTTGGTTCGCTTCACTGTACATTGAATTACCTCTGCCTGACCGTGCACGTGCGCACAAGCACGGTGACTGCTAAACACACCACTACAGAAATATTGCCACCAACAGGACGAACATCCTGGAGGTGACAAGCAACTAGTAATTAAAAACTATTATTTGCTCACTTGACGGTATCATTCATTAAAGCTCTTTGCGTCTTTTTGCGTTGCAGTAAGCACCGCGTTTCGTCTTTGCGTGTGAACAGGCTGTAACTTTTACACGACTTGATTGGCATGTAGACGCTGGACGTTTTAAAGCATTTTATTACACAGGTTTAGAAATGTAGTGTGATTTCTGCCCTTTACAGCACAAAACGCAGCGCTGTGTCAACAATGGATTTTTTAGAAACATTTTTGCCCTTGATCCCCCTCTGGCATGGCACTGTCCAGGTCGTTGCACCCTTTAAACAACTTTAAAATCATTTTTCTGGCCAGAAATGTCTTTTCTAGCTTTTAAAATTCGCCTTCCCATTGAAGTCTATGGGGTTCGCGACGTTCGCGAACCGTTCGCATTTTTGACGCAAGTTCGCGAATATGTTCGCGAACTTTTTTTCCGACGTTCGCTACATCCCTAGCAATGGGGACAGCCATTCAAAGAGAAAATGCTCAGGTTACACTGCAGATAGCAGATAAGCTCTGTAAAACACAATGTTATCTGTTATCCACTATATAATCTGTGCCATATAGCCTTTTTTCAATTTCCACCACAGCAGCTTGTTTGTAGGAACTATTGTAGTGTTTCTGAAACAAACAGAGTAGTTTTTCCAGTGTAGGTAAGCTCTACATTAAATTGTATTTAGTTTAAACATGTTAATTTTTTGGTGTTACTGTTCCTTTAACATGAAATAAGAAACTAGCCTATAGTAAAAATTAAAAAAGTGCTAAAAAAAAAGCTTGGTAATCTTCATAAGTTTGCACAAATTGGCTTTTTTAACACTTCTGCACTCCACAAAGCTGAAGTTTTTCTTTGTTCCAAAAGCCCGATCAGTCAAGCTTTACGAAGATTGCAAGCATTTTTTTGGAACAAAAATCCACACGATTAGTAAACTCTCACAGGGTTTCATTAAAGATTGCTTGTGCAGAAAGGCACAAGCATTCATACATGGACCATTGTTTCTTGGCCTGCAGCTTAGCCTGTGTCTGTTGACACAGTTATATTATAGCCAGTTGAAAAAAATGGTAGTTTGTCATAAGAAAATGATAAAAACTGCAGTTGTTTAAAAGTAATAACTTTCTTGTATCTGTATTAGTTTCTTGTGCAATACTATGTAAATGGATTATTTTTGTGGATGCATAACAATAGTCCTATAAAAAAAAAAAAATTTGCTATATCTGCCATTAATGGTGATAAGTTATTCATTTCTTTTAGTTAACAGCAGAACAGCAAAGCAGACTAGCAGTTTTTTTGGATGTTTAATTATAAATGTATAATCAACACTATTGATATTTTTAGCCTGTTACAGCTAGGTGATATGTCATGCAAATGTACAATCCTTCTCTGATCACTGTACTTACATTGTGGGTTTATTTACTAAAATCCAAATGTATCTCATCTTTTATAAAAATAAAAAAAACACAACCAAACTCCCATGCTAGATTTAACCTTATTTATTGATAAAATAACCCAAATGAATCGGATTGCGGAAAAACTCGATAAAATCTAGTGAAATCCTAAATCTCTCACATTTTTCAGACTTTATTCCCCAAATCGAGTTTTTTGCCTGAGAACACAGAAAAAGTTGGATTTTTTGGCTAAACACAGTGCAGACCATGAAAACCTGAAATTGAGATAGGTACCTCTCCCTTTGACTTATACAGGACCTTGACAGATCTGAGATGGCACATTTTTTGGATTCAGCTTTTTGCAACATCAGTGTATAATACATTTTTAAAAAAAATACTAGTTTTCTTTCACAAAAAATTCAGGTATTTGTCCCAAAAAGCCTGATAACATAAATTTGAGGTTTAGTGGATAAACCCCCTAAATGTACATTGTAAGAACAGGAGCTTTAGAACTTTGGCTGGAATTACAGATACAGGCAGTTTCATGTACAGTATGTCACGGTTGTAAATGCAGTGGATAGTCCTCTACTTGTAAACCATATGTGGCTCTAAAATTTGGGATTATTCATAGATAGACAAATTCCTTTATTTGTCACATACAAAGTTATACAAGTAAAACCCTTAGTTAAATGAACCTTGATCATTGAAAGACTGGATAATCTTTAAATAATAATACTAGTGCACAAGAATAGTAATAGTGCAATGGAGTTTAAATACAAAAACAATAACAGTGTATTACATTAAACAATACATACTAAAACACATGTCAAAATATAATGCCATATTTTTCAAAAACACAGCTACCAATTGCATTCCTTTTACTATTCTAAAATTTGCACCTGTTTGAGTATAATGGTCCAAAAGAAAACTAAAGATATCAGCTCACTTATATGATTTACATCTCCTGTAGTTTTCAAATGTTGTGGGGTTAACATTTTATTCCAAATTACTTTTTAATCTCCCTAAAATAAGTTTTCCATTATATTATTAAAAAAACTAACATACCGGTATAACTTCCAACATATTTTCCTAAAAGCAGTTTCATCAATGACTCTTATTTGGAAACCTGTTATCCAGAAAGCTATAAATTATGGTAAGGCCATTTCCCATAGACTCCATTTTAATCAAATAATTAAATTTTAAAAAAATACATGCACATTTTCTCTTTTTTTGTAATAATAAAACAATACATCATACTTGATCCCAAATAAGTTATACTGTAATTAATACTTTTTGATAGCAAAACAATTCTATTTGGTTTATTAAGGGAGGTATTTACTCAAATCTAAATTTTTCTAATTTCTTAAAGGACAAGGAAAGGCAAAAAAATAAAATCCCATTTTTACTTTCTTTAATAAAAAAGAAACCTATCTCCAATATACTTTAATTAAAAAATGTGTACTGTTTTTATAAGAAACCTGACTGTATGCAGTGAAATTCTCCCTTCATTTACTGCTGTGGATAGGAATTGTCAGACAGTCCCTAACTGCTGAGCAGGGAAACAATCATACTTATGAACAGCAGGGGGAGCCCCCACCTTAATTACCAGAAATGCAGAATTTAAGCAGCTTTGTTTATGACGATCCCTAAGCAGCCCAGACCACACTGAGCATGTGCAGGGTCAGGCAAAGATGTTTAACAAAGTTACAAGATGACAGCCCCCTGTGGCCAACTTTGAAAGCATAAATCATTTGTTTGATTAGGCTTTGTGGTGCAGTAAGTTCATGCTTATGTTTAGTATACAAAATAAAGCATTTCTAGCCTTATTCTATTTTAGACTTTCCTTGTCCTTTAATAGAATCAAATTTGACATAACTCCTGTCCATGAATTGTCTCAATTTATCAAAATTTCTGGTCGGGAAAAGTCTCGAAAAAATCGTGAAACAATTTAAATTGTACGACTTTTCCGAATTTTAATGCTGAATCATGCAACTTTTTCAAATGGTTGCCTGATAACCTTGACTTTTTCAGATTATCGAATGAAAAACAGCGTAGATCATGATGTCAAGAAACATCTTAAATTTGTAAAAGGCACATCTGCCATCGACTTCTTTATGAGTAATTTCAGATTTTAAGCAGCTTTGCAGTATATCTCAAAACATTGAAGTTTTTTTCCCTTTACAAAGTTTGTCCTTTAAAAACTTGACCAGAAAAATTTGAGGTTCAGGGGCAGATATATTAAGGTTTGTTTTGTGTTTTCCACAAGAATTTGAGTTTTCCAGTTTTTCGGGTTAAAAAAACTCTTTTCGAGTTTTAACAAAAATAGATTTTTTTATACCCCGACCCTGGAAATAGCTTGCAAAATACCCCATCTAAAACCTGTCGAGGTCATGTAGTAGTCAGTTGCAGAGGTCCCTTGAACCATTTGAAGATGTTAATAGCCTTCATGATGTTCGAGTTTTTTTGGAAGTTTTTGCCCAAAAACTCAATCAATTTGACCGTTTCGAGTCTTTTGGAGATGAAAACTCGATCAATTCGAGTTTTCGGGTTGTTAACCCTGAACTTGCTAATTTGTTTTTTGCATTTGAGTTTTTTTTTTTAAATCAGAAACCATTCGATTTGTGAGTTCATTTGAGGTACAGTATATAAAACTCCTAAAATAAGACCTTTGATAAATATCTCCATTAATAAACAGGCCCCTTAATGTTTAAATGATATTTGCCATCTTAAGGGTATGGTGATCCAAATAATGAAAAGATTCCCGATCCAGAAAACCCCAGGTACCAAGAATTCAGTATAACAGGCCCCATACCTGTATTTAATATCCTGGCTGATATGTTGTTATTTTATTTAAATAAAAAGATTTATTTATTATTAAGAGTTTAAAATATTTGTGATTTTTTTTTAAAAACTAATTGGTTGAACCCATATCCAAAACTGTCAGTATTTGATTTCATTCAGTAAAATGATTCTAGTATAATGCATAATGAAAACAGACAAGTTTGTTGAAAATTGCATAAAAATACTAGAAATGTACTGTTATGTTAAAGCCACAGGATAAAATCATGAATAATAAAAATTACAGGACAGGACAGTAGATCCATACAGACCATACCTCACCTAAGTCATGGCACGTTCCTCTATTGTTTTTTTTGCTTGTGCATCTTACTGTGATGACAGGTTGTGACAATAATCTCTCCAGAGCATGTTACAATTTCTCACGCTATTTTAAAGGAAATGCTACAATTTTTCAGTTCAGCAATTTTCAGGGTAATAAATATATTGTGGGACTTTCTTCTTTAAGAGAAGAAACATTGTTCTGACCAACACAAATATGAATTCATCTTGCATGATAGTCCCAAATCCACTTATTTGGTTTTATTTTGATGGGTATTTTTAATCCAGTTCTCTCCACATACAAATCAGCAATTATACAGTAATTGTTATAAACATTATATAATTTTTTAAACCAGTATCACATAGAACTGGGGTATGTAAACTTCTCAATAGTATGTAACATACACTGGGATTAAATGTTTAGTCTTTTATTAATAAAAATTAAATTACACACTTTCCAGACCATTTTCAAGACATCTTTGCTTTCAAATGTGTGTGTGGGTATATATATTTAGATACAAAGCTTCTTCTTGTGAATAATAATTATAATAAATATATTATATATTTAGCAACGTTGCTCAATTCACTGCCATTGCACTACAATAATATATATATTTTTGTTGCATTAATGTGAACGCCTGTTTGTGCCTTTTGAAACACTACAAAGGGGCTTGTATAACATTTTTTTAAATCCCTTTTTAGTTATCCATAGATAACAGTTTGGGCTAAGTGTTAAAATTACTTTGCCGACACAAAGTATATCTGAAGCTAAAAGCATTAAAATTCTACTATTCTGCACTGTTGCAGCCTATATTATATGCGATGCTCTACAACTGTAGGAGTGAGAAATTAAATTGCCAGATTTATGACAAAATGATGCATTGAATCAGCCCACATGAATATCATTAGTGTCAAAGTCTGTCTTTTTGTGTGGCAAGTTATATTTTCAGCAAAAACATAATACTTTTATTCTCAATTTTCTTTGACGTGAATATAGTGAAATTCTTTTCTAGGTTCTTCCATGAGGATATTTGTGTAGCAATTTACTTATTTACTTTTATAGTATTTACCTTGATGTTCTAAATACAGGTGTTCCTTCTGGTTACTAGAATAAGCAATAAGTATTTTGTACAATACTGTGGCCTAAAATATTAAATGAGTTCAAAAATATTTCATTACATGATTCAAACAATCATTATCATGCATATGTACATGGAGCTGATGTTTGGATGTACATACATGTAAGCATTTTATTTTTAGATTATTCCACATAAGTCTTTTAGTTTATGTATTTGTTTAAGATGACCATTGCTATCCTTAAACAATATTTTATATTTTGATTAGGGTAATAAAGAAGATGGTAGTTTATAATAAAGAAAACAGTTAAAGGATTAGTTAAGTAGATTTTTGTAATTTGTTTTCATCACGTCTGTGTCGCGAAATGTAAAATATTAAAAGGGGCTTTGCGCTTGGAATCATTGCCAGTTGTTAGGTCTAACTTGTTTAGTTCCTGGGAAGTGGTTTGTCTTCCGGTTTTGATCCCTGCCTGACTGACTCTTCTGAATTCTGCCAATCCTGACCTTTGCCTGCCTGACCATTCTGGGAACTCTGTCTGTACTGGCCTGTCTGACTATCCTTGAACTCTGCCTGTACCGACCCTGGCCTGCCTGACTATTCTTGAACTCTGCCTGTACAGACCCCGGCCTGCCTGACTACACTTTATCGTCTCATCCGTGAGAATGTGGCCTTCCACCCTAAACCTTGGAAACTAATGTGCTCCTTTGCTTGTTCAGAACACTTGCTTTGCTCCTCTCAAATTAAGACATGGCAGCATCTGAGTAGCTGAGGGCTCCTCCCGAGGCCAAAGGTGGCTTCTGCAGGCAGAAGATCGAGCAATGACCAGGGAGCCTATCACTTGTTCTGAATTTAGGGAGCCATACGTGACAGAAGTAATAAGAAGTAACACTAACATTAAAATTGTACCCTCCAATAAGCAGAAGAAGGCAGCAGATAAATTAAAAACGGTATTATTAAAAATTAAAAACATGAAGACCAGTGTGATGTTTGTAAGAAGACATTCTGTAACATACAAAGTGGACATATATATAAACTATGCATCTAAATTAGGAATATATGTGTGTTTGCAGGAATTATAGACAATAGGGATGGGCGAATTTTTTGCAACGGAATTGACGCCCATAGACTTGTATGGCGTTGTGCGTCAAAAAAAACCAAGACGCACGTACACTTTAATGGGCGTCAGCGGCATTTCGCCGGAGACGAATTTTTACCGAAAATAAATGGGTTAAATTCGCCCATCCCTAATAGACAGTTTGCACCCATGGAAAATCACCATTTCTTTTATACCAACTGTACAGTATGTCATTAATCTATCTCTTACTGTACTGTCTTTAGCTAAGGAGTGCCTTCAAATAAACATTCACAGCAAAGGCAGTTACCAAGAGAAAGTATAAAAGCAACTATTATAAATGTGGCCACTAATTAATTATTTCAGCAGAAAATCTGTTTTGCAGACACATACAAACATTACACATAGCTAGTTTTGTTTATATATATATATATATATATATATATATATATATATATATATATATATATATATATATATATATATATATATATATATATATACAGTATATATATATATATATATATATATATATATATATATATATATATATATATATATATATATATATATATATATATATAGTCATTATAGCAAAATAGGATTCGTGAATAACAAATACAGATAATACTTAGTAAGTAAAGTTGAAAAAAACACACATCCATCAAGACTAGTCCCTGGATCAACTTGTACTTTGAGCTATCTCCCATAACCCTCACTAAAAAGCAATCCAACCCCTTCTTAAATCTATCTTATGTATCATCAGCCTGTACAACTGATTCAGGGAGAGAATTCCACATCTTCACAGCTCTCACTGTTAAAAACCCCTTTCAAATATTAAGGCGGAACCTCTTTTCTTCTAATCTAAATGGGTGACCTTGTGTCAGCTGGAAAGACCTACTGGTAAATAAAGCATTAGAGAGATTATTATATGATCCCCTTATCTATTTTGTGGGGGTTCACTCGCTGGTAGGCTGCAAATGAGGTGACTTCAAACACCAGGATCGGTTTAAGGGGTTCCTGCCCGCGTTTATTTTCCAGCGGTTGCAGAAATTTCCCCTCACAGGGGAAAAGTAACCAAAAAACAGCAGTTCAACAGAAATATCCAGCCTCCTGGCTAACACAAAATAAATGCTTTTCTTTCTCTCCTAAAGCACTGCTGCACAGCATCAGGTGTACTAAATAGGCCTAGGGGCTCTTGAAAACCTGGCCTATGGATTTGGGAATCTGCCCCACCCTACTCTTGCGGGTTCCCAGTAAGACCAGACATAGTGTTTCTCTGCTAACAGCACTACTGGTCTCACCTCAGTAACAATATCTGAGAATCCGTGGCCCAACATACATTCCATAAATCACTTTTCCCCAGTTACTGGATATTCTTACATCCCAGGGGCTGTTTATCAACATTGAATCTCATTTGCCACTTAGCTGCCCAGATTGCCAGTTTGTCAAGATCGTGTTGCAAGAATGCCACATCCTGGATGGAATTAATTGGGCCGGATAGCTTTGTGTCATCTGCAAACACTGATACATTACTTACTATACCCTCCTCTAAGTCATTAATGAACAAGTTAAATAAAAGTGGACCCAATACCGAGCCCTAAGGGACCCCACTAAGAACCTTACTCCAAGTAGAGAATATACCATTAACAACCACCCTCTGTACCTGATCCTGTAGCCAGTTTCCTATCCATGTGAAAATGACTTCATTAAGCCCAACAGACCTTAGTTTAGAAAGCAGTCGTTTGTGGAGCACAGGATCAAACGCTTTGTAATGTAAATATTAAAAAACCTATAGTATTTTGTTGCTACTAACATAGATGCTATGCTCTGAATGGAACTAGACCTGGGTTGGCTAAATGCATCTACACATGAGTTTTCTAACCACCATATATCCTTATATCCTTATATATATTACTTAGGCCCCTATCATATACATAATTCCATTATATCCATAAATCCACTACATATCCACCTGCAGACCTATTATCACAGCCAGGGACTCACTATTTCAGATTGTTGCCAAATACTATGACTATTTTTTAAAAAATTTAAAAAAGCCACCTACCTACATGACAGTACCCATCTGATTAACCTACTATAGAATGTCTCCATCTCGAATGAGTGCCTCCTGGTATCCATGAACTTTGCCAGCCTATTTAAACTCATTTCACATGAAGCATGTATCACGGCCATAAAACAATCCCTCCTTCTGTGACTATGATTTTCTAACCATGTGGCCACCCTACTGTTAAATTTATCTGTACTCTCCTGGACCTTTTCTCACAATTACTACAAAATTACTGTTTGAACATAAGTTTTATTTTCAGATAGCTGGGACTGCTATGGGTTCAAATGTAGGTCCCACTTTTGCTAATCTGCACATGGCAGAATATGACCATAAGGCCTTCATTTTTCAGAAATACTATATTGATGACTGTTTTCTAGTGTGGCAGGGCTCTTCTGAAGAATTATTTGTTTCTTATTTCGTATCTTAACATGCTAACACACTAACTACTCCAGTTAGGTTCACTATGGAGTTCAGTAAGTCCTTTATACATATTCTAGATTTAGAAATATACAAGGAGGGAAACAGACTAGCCACTACCCTGTTCTGAAAAGCTACTGATAGGAAAACCATGCATGCTCACACCACCCCACCCCACTTTTACTTCCAGGGGGGTCTCACATTGACAGTTCCTTGGGTTCTTAGGAACAATAGTGACTAGGACAGAGCATTGCCACAGTTGAATGAAATGGTGTAATGGTTTCTTGAATGAGTTTATGATCCTAAGCTGATCATGTAGCAGAAACATCCTTCAACTTCCTTTCTCCTGCTCACTTGGATTTTTTCAATATATTTACATTTTTCACAGATAGTAGTACCATGACATTCTATTTACCAGATTTACCAGCACCGGGGTAAGTTGCTATGTACTGTATGTTTAGGACGAGTTCCTCCATGATTCAGAGTAAAAAAGACTTTGGTTCATTAACCAAAACAGCCTGTTCCACTGGCAGAGTGGCCACTCAGGTTTTGCAAAATTTTAGCCCCCACATAGGGTAGTTAACCATTTTACATAAGCAATGATTCTTCCCACACAACTCCTCAACAAGCTCTTCCTTCTTCCATTCACAGAAAGATCACTTTCCCCAGGGGTTGACATCAGTCAACACACCTGCATGCATTGTTATACATGCTGATTGCACCCAGCCTCTATTATCATCCTTATAAGCAGGGTCATAGAGCATGCATTCTGGAAGATATGCACCATCTGGCTAGTGTTTTCCTAGACACTGTGCCACTATAAATATTGGGCTTTTCGTCTGGTCAAGGAAAGATTTTAAAAAACAAAACCTCCATGATTGGTGGTGGTGTCAAAGTTGGTAAGAAAAAAATTAGCTTTTGAGGCATTCAAGTTAGCTGGGACAGCTCAAACTAAAAGTAAAAATCAATTCAAAATTATTTTTTAAATAGTAAAAAATTAAGCAAGAAAGGGAAAGGGGGGCTAGTTGAATTCTGAACTGTTATTTTTCAGATTACAAAGAGTGGTGGTAAATGGAACATTTTCTTATTTGACTAGTGTTGTTAGTGGAGTACTGCAAGGGTCTGTCCTTGGTCCGTTGTTTTTTAACTTGTTAATTAATTACCTGAATTGAAAGTAACCTACATTGAAAGTATGGTTTCTGTTTTGGTGATGCTAAATTCTGGTGATACTAAATTGTGCAGAACTATAAGTTCCATGCTGGATGCTGTCATTTGCAGAGTGATTTCACTAAATTGGAAAACTGGGCAGCAAACTGGAAAATGAGGTTCAATGTTTAAGTTCAAAGTACATAATATAGTAAAATAATGGCTACTGCAGCAAAAAAAGGTACTGACTTGCATGAAAAAGGGTGTTTAGCTTGAAAGATGAAGGGGGACATGATTACTCTTTTCAAGTATATTAGTGGGAATTATAGAGAGATAGTGGGGTATGTTTTTTCCCATTAAAAATGTTCAATGCACCAGATGCCACCCCTTTAGATAAGAGGAACAGAACTTTCATTTGAAGCAACATAGTTGAGGGCAGTGAGATTATGGAATTTCCTTCAAGGTGATTCTCATGCTGGTTCCAGTATTAAGGGGGTTATTTATCAAAGGTCAAATTTTAAAGTTTTTTTATATCTTGAATGAACTCACAACTCAAATGGTTTCTAATTTAAGAAAAAGCTTGAATGGAAAAAATTCAAATCAGTGAGTTCAGGGTTACCAACCCAGTTTCAGTGAAAAAAACTCGAATTACTCTAATTGATTGAGTTTTCAGGCAAAACCCTCCAACAAAAACTTGAACATCATGCAGGCTTTTAAAAGCTTCAAATGGTTGAAGGGACCTCTGCCATAGACTTTTACATGACCTCAACAGGTTTTAGATGTTTAGATTAGTGTGTTCACAGATTCAAGCTGTTTTCAGGGTCAGGGTATACACAACTGAAACTTTAATAAGTCTGCCCCTAAATGTATGTTTTCAAATACAAGGAGTCTGACTGGTAAAATAGGAGAGCTGGAGGTGCTGGAGGTAAAATATGATGTTATTGGTGTTGCTGAAACATGGCTGAATGAGTCACATGGCTAGAAAAGAGGCAATAGAAAAGGAGGAGGGAATGTTTGTTAGGTAGGATATAAAAATTAATATAAAGGAGGGGGTATTCTTCCACTGTACAGAGTGCTTTTAAGGCCCCATCTAGAAGATGCCGTACAGTTTTGGTCTTCATCGCTCAAATAGGACATTTGCCATAGATGAGCATCTAAGCTGGTAAATGGTATGGAAAATCTCAGCTATGAGGAAACACTGGCCAAGTTGGGGATTTTCACACTGGAGAAGAGGCGCTCAAGGGGTGATATGATAACTATGTATAAGTATATAAGGGGTTTGTACAATAAACGCTCTAATGCTTTTCTTACCAGTACTGTAGGTCCTTTCAAGTGAGCATGTGACAAGTGAGCATGTGACAAGTGAGCACCCATTCCGATTAGAAGAAAGGAGGTTCCGTCTAAATATTCTGTGAAGACGTGGAATTCTCTCCCTGAATCAGTTGTACTGGCTGATCCATTAGATAGCTTTAATATTGGGTTGGATGGCTTCTTAGCAAATAGAATACAGTAATATGGAAGATAGCTCATAGTACAAGTTTAGCTAGAGACTAGTCAGAGTCAGGAAGTCAGAGAGGCTTCTAATGGGTTTTTTTTTTTTTTTTGCCTTCCTCTGGATGAACTAGCAGTTCTGCAGGTTTATATAAACTTAAAAGGTTGAACTTGATGTATGTGTGTCTTTTTTAAACCTAAATTACTATGTTACTATTTAACTATTTAACTATGACAGATTCTATTTTAAGAGTAGCTTGGATGATATTTTGTACAACTAACAAAATCTACAATTAGTGTAAATATTGGTTTATATATCATTTATTTGTGTGAGTGTATAGATAGGTTGTATAAGTATGTGTATATATGTGCAATTGGGTTTATTTGGAGGGGTAACATTTGATGGGCTTTAGACTTTTTTCAATCCAACTTAACTTTGCAACTATTTAACCCCACCATTGCGTATAACAGTATTATGGCTAAATAAAAAGTGGTATTTAAAAAAATGCATTTGTAAAGCTTCTTCAATAACAAACGTGGGTTAAATAGTAAATACCCTTTACATTGGTATTATAATTTTTGTTCACACACTCCACCTTATTAAATATGTATGTTGAAGATGTGTTGTCCCCATTCAAAAGTATATTATATAATCTATTTAACATTAATAGCATTAATATTATGTAGATGCTAAGATTCAACTGCAATTAACTTGATTAGATCAAGATAATGACCATGCAGTCCATTAAGTCTGCTGTTATGTGAGCCTGAATCTGTATCACTGAATCCTTGTCTAGATTACATCCTATGATTATTTTCAATATCATTTTATTTGACTAATCTACTGTAGGCACACTCCATGTTAAATGTCCAAGAACATTTAACTGAGCCTGGACCCCGGAGAGTAGTAAAGATAATTATGATGTTTCAAGTGGTGTAGTTTGTATCCTGCAATTAGCTGATTTGCTAACAAGAATTATTCTTGACAAGTTCACCAACATAAGCATTCTGCATCATTTCATTTTCATGTCTATGCTTTTTAAACATGTAAAGTAAATATATAAAGTACCTAACCTCTGCACTTTTCCTATAATTATATATTTCTGTCTAACCCACTGCATTCTTACATAAAATATTATTTTATTTTAGCGCTTAGAATATGTAACAGCTTTAATCAAATTAATTGTATTTAAAGGACAACAATAGTCTCTCTTTTGTCTGTTTTGCTTAGTACAATGCAATGCCTATGCTGGTATAGTTGTATGTTACCCGTCTGTGCAGATTATGAGAAATCCAGATGTAATCTATAAAGATGTGAAAATATGTCCTTCTTCCTCTAGCTTGCCACATATTCATTGATAGATGTCTTATAGACCTCAAAGCTATGCCCCCTTTGACTTCTTAAGAGGAGATTATAACAAAAATGGAGAGCTGCATGAGGTGATAAGGAACCTTTAGAGCCAGCTAGATTGGAGAGAGGGGCAGCCTAGATAAGGTTCAAACTACAAACTGAACCAGTAACACTATAATATAAAAGGGTGGCAACAATATGACCACCAAATATTAACATCACCTCTTGATATTTCCATAAAATTAATAGAAAGAGAACATTAAAAAAGAGAAAATTTAAAAAATGAACTTTTATTAGTCCTTTAATGTAAAAAAGTCTACTAGTAGCCATAATGAGATTGCATCCTCTTTCTTTCTTCCCTTTCAAACCAATCTTTCTCTGTCTCTTATGCTAACAAAACTGGACCTACTGCCGCTATGCAGAAGTGTAAGGAGTGACTTTAGATGCATATACCTGCAAATAAAGTTGATGAGCACAACTGCACTTGTGAGTTGTAAGTTACTCCTATACAAAAACGCTGTGTAATAAATATTTCGGGCTACACTACTACTAAAGAGGAAATTACATTACTTTCCAAGGGAATTACATACTGCCCTACAAAAGCAATGGGTAAAACTGAACTCAGCAAAGACATGGAGGAATTCTTTATTAAACAGGGTTTTAAGGAATTTTTTCATGATCCCTCCACACAAGTCAAGTGGGCACCTTCTGCAGCCATGAATCCCAAACTAGATAAATAAATTAATTAATTAAGGGACAGAGTTAAATCAACCATCCTGGGCAAGCAAAAGAAACAGAACCACAATTTGAGTGCCTAAGAAAGGAATGCAATTAAACGCCTCAAGGACCTTAAGGACATCATCATCAAACCAGCCAATAAAGGGGGTGCAGTGGTTATTATGAATTATGACTAACGGCTCAGTCTTCTGCCTGTAGTAGCCGCCTTTGACCTCGGGAGGAGCCCTCAGCTACTCAGATACCGCCAGGTCTTAAAATGAGAGGAGCAAAGTGAGGAGTTCTGGACAAGCGATTGGGCACGTTCGTAATTCAAGATTAGGATGGAAGTCAATAAGTGTGGTCAGGCAGGTTGGGTTGGTACTGGCAGAGTTCAAGCAAGGTCAGACAGGCAGTGGTCGATAATAGCGTTGTTCAAGCAAGGCCAGACAGGCTGGGTCGGTACAGGCAGCGTTCAAGAATAACCAGGCAGGCAAGGGTCAATATCGGCAGAATTCAAGAATAGTCAGGCAGGCAAAAGGTCGGAATTGGCAGAGTTCAGACAGGTCAGACAGGCAGGGAAACAAGTTAAATACAGACAAATCATACTCAGGAAACTAATCAAATTAGACCTAACAACGGGCAATGGTTTTCAGCCCAAAGCCCCTTTAAATACTTAAATTTTTTGCACACAGCATGATCACCTCACGTACCTGCAGCATAATCTCAGAAGTAAGCGGCCTCACGTGCCATAGAAAAAGTGTACATCAGCACGAGTGGATCAAAACTAGGGCATCCCTGCCAGGAGCGTGACGAATGTCCCCGACGGCCCCTTGATGCCACTAGACCACCAGGGTAAGACCTTACACTTAATCATAATCTGGACAGATACTGAACAAGAACTTATTCAGTTTCACAAACAATTTCAAGTTTTTCATCCAACTATCAATTTGAAACTGAGCTACTCACATCAGGGAAAATACTATTCAAACAACCATATATTGAAAGCCAATGGACAAACCATCATATCTAATGTATGGCAGCTTCCACTCTGACCACACTAAACACTCCACCATATAAGTGTATATGTTCGATGCTGCAGAAAGGAATAACCACCTCAAAACACTCAGAGCAGACTTCAGGGGCTACAACCCCATTATTGTAGATCAGTACATTTATGCAGCCACCAGGATTCCCAGAAGTCAACTTCTACAGTATAAACAAAAGCCTGAAATAAATCAGATTCCCCCAGTGGTCATATACAATGACAACTAAGGACCCTCAGAAAAATAGCCAGACATTTACAGGGTACACTTCATAAGTATGAGAGGCTCAAAAGCATATTCCCAGAGCCACCACTTCTAGCATCCAGACAGCCTCCCAACCAAAAAAACACTAATAACAAGAAGTGCACCCCACCAATAATGGAACATACCCCTGTGGCAAAAAAACAATGTAAACCCTGACCACACAACCTGATTTCAGACAAAATACCAATTCTGGACACATTACAGGAATACAGCATCCATTGCCGCTACAACTTCTCTTCTTCTAATGTGGTGTACTTAATACAGGGGGGCTGTATATAGGAGAGACTGGGCAAAGTCTGAAAAAGAGAAATACACACCACGATTCACTGTAACCAATAAAAAACTGGACACACTAATTGGAAATCATTTCATTGGCCCTCATCACTCCATAAAAGATTTAAGAATTTTGGTTTTTAAGGGCAATTTTAAAACAGACAATAAAAGAAAAGGGAGGGAGTACAAACTAATGGAAACTTTCAATTCTTTGGAGAAGGGACTAACCTGGACCTTGGATTTATGGTTAATTATGTGGACTAAGAAAGGCCTGCACCAGGTCAAAAATGCAAACATATGTGGATCTGGACTAATAGATCACATAGAATTACTTTTATTCCACACTCCATTAATTCAGACCTAATTTATATTCAGCCTCTTTGACCCACATTATCTTGTGCCTTATCTGCTTGTCTCTTGCTGATCCCCTCGTAAATGACTTTGACACTTTACACACAGATTGATATTCCTTTTTGTTGGTAATTTGACCTTTGAGCTGAATGTTGCATATATATACCAGAGAACAACACAGCTTTATTGTGATCATCTTGAAAAAGGAACTAACATGTTTTGAAACTTGCTATGATTATCTTAGCTTGCCAATAAAGGTTATACCACTTTGTTATTTTTTATTTCAAAAGGGTTGACTTGTAACATTTTTAGTGACTAACATGGTACAACAACTTCACCTGCAATGACTCCTATAATCTAATCCAGAATACCTGTGGAGCTAGAAGTTACTATGGCATAACATTATGAAGACATCTGCTTTGACAATAAATAAACATACCTTAAAGATATTTACTGGTTATGTCCTGGCAATTTTTCCCTGAGAAATGTCTCACAGACTGACAAAAGTCTCAGATACAAAATATTCAATGCTCCAATGTATTCCAAAAATGTTAGGTGTACCAGAGGGACTAGAAAAGAAATGTTGCCTAGCAAATTTAATGGATTTTGTATAGTGGCATAATATTTGGCAAACAATTTGTATGACAATACACTATGCAGTTTTAGATATAATACACCAGCTTTAGTAATGTGTGGGTTGGGAAATTGTCGACCCGCACCTGACCTTAACCCAACTCATCAGGACCTCAACTGACCAACACTTCTGCATTTACTTATATACCCACGCTTGGGCAGGGCAGCACATGCCTGCAAATAGATGCAACCAAAGACAGAAGTGTCTGGTTTGGTCTGTTTGGTGGCTGAATAAAAGGGGATACTCCCCAACTGCATTAACCAGTGTGTGTGCGGATACATTTTCTATACACAAAGACAGAAGTGTGGCACTGTTAGGTCACAGATGGAGAGGGTTGCAAAAGAAGCAGGAAGCAGCATCTGCCTTCAGCCTGAATATTTTGTGTGATTGTCTGCCCGAACCTGTCCGACTGGGGTCCCGCCGGCTTTGGGACAGCCCACACATCACTAACCAGCTTCATAGCTTGGTTTTCAGAATGAAGTTCTAAAAGGAGAAAAATAGTACGAACATTGATTGTTACTTATATAACAACATAGCACAATGGTGCTGAAAAAGGGGGATAGAGTAAGGCAGAGAAATTAAAATAAAGGTTAAGAATTAGCGTGACTCTTGGAAGAGTTGTAGGTAAGTGAGTGTTGCACAGAGAAGTACATTTCTCTATGTTACAGATCTTTCCACCTGTAGATATGGTGCCAATAACCTGCAATTTTTAATTAAGTTTGTGTTTTATTGTTTGTATTGATGGGATATCTTGTGTTTTCCATTTCCTTGCTATATCCAATCTGGTTACAAATAGGATATGAATCATTAGGTATAGTTGTCCTATTTTTGTATTGTACTATTTGAGTTGGGTCAATTAATCCTAATAAGACCAAATATGGATTTCTATGTTTCCGTAGCAGTTGTATGGTGGGGCAGGTCCACCAAATATGTAGAAAACTGCCACAATTTCTCCAACAGAAATTTGATGTATGATGTTTCCTTTGTAATTTTCTTGATGTATGGTACCACTGACATACTAATTTTGTGGCATTTTCAAGATGATTAATACATTTTGATTAAAGTAGAAGTGTCTTGGGAGCTTGGTTCCATTGTTGCATTGTATATGTTTGCTGTAGGTTTTGTATCATTATCCAGTGTGAGTAGTAGTTCTTTTTCTGTAGGGGGTTCTGGAAGTATATTTCCCAAGGTATCAGTGGCCTGAAAATTTGAAGGTGAAAATTCTTCTGAATAGTGGCAAACAATTTTAGAGTTTGGTGTTCAGTCAGCTGTAAAAGGGAGTTTGCTCCATTGTGTGTCCAGTTGATAAGTTGAAGAGAGGGGATTTCCATCGCAAGTGCATCCAGCGGAATAAGTGGTGACGTAAATGGTGAAATATATTTAGAGTAACGAATATAACGCCAATTTTTTATTATCTACCAAAGGTGTGGCGGAATAATTCTGAGGTTACTGTACTTGGTTGGTTTGTTCCATGTAAATATTTGGGTAGGAGACCAAGGATGCAGATATGAGTTTTCTATATCAACCCAGTGTTTGAATCCCCTTGAAAGGTTCAGTTCAGCAAGTTGGTCTAGGATTGTTGATTTATAATAGAGCATGATAGCGGGAGAGGCTAGACCCCCTTTTTTTAGTTTCTGTTGAAGGATATGTTGTGCCAATGGTGTTTTTTTTGAGTGCCATATAAAGGATGTAAAAAGCTGTAAATAAGATTGTGGCAGTTCAATTGGTACAACTTTAGGTAGACATAACATTTTCAAGGCTTGTATCCTACCTATCCGAGAAATGAACAATTGTTTGTAGTAGTGGGATAAAGTTATCTTGTAGGAGATTGTTAGTGTTATATGATAAATGCATACCCAGGTATGTAATCTCTTTATGTTTCCATCCAAATAGGTAGTTCTTTTCAGCTGCTCTAGAGTGTTCACAGGTATAGTTATTCCCATCACTTGGATTTTAGAATGATTGAAAACACTATACAAACAATTATTATTTGAAGTATTGTGGCATTAAGGAAAAACTTTCTCACTGGTCAAAAAAACACCCTCAATCCTCAAGGTCCTATTGAGGATAATGCAAAGTCAAATGAACAAATTAAAGGTGTGTTATAAAACCAATTTATTCAAAAAAGTATATAATTTATTTATCAAACAGAATTCTTAAAACACAATAAATAGATAATCAGCAAAATAACATAAAAACAATTATCAAGTTACTCCAGGTTGGTAATCGCTCGTTTAACTTTTAATAATACAACATATAGCCCTTGGTCCTATCATAACCAAGGAGTATATATTGTATTTTTAAAATTTAAAAAAGCGACTGCCAACCTGGAGTAACTTGATAATGGTTTTTATGTAGTTTTCCTGATTATCTATTAATTGTGTTTCCTGGCCTGCCAGTTTTTAAGAATTCTGTTTGATAAATATCTATTTTTTGAATAGATTGGTCTTAAAATACACCTTTAATTTATTACTTTTAGAATGATTGAGTTTATATAGGGGCACATTGCTAAATGCGGTTTTCGGGTTAGTGAGAAATATAATTATATCATAGATTATATCGTCGGCGTAAAGCCTAATTTTATGCTTTACATTGACTATATTTACACCTTGTAAGGAGGGGTTGATTCTGATAGATTGAGCTAATTGTTCTATGACCATTGAGAAATGTAAGAAGCCAACAGGGTCCGGGGCTTTCTTAGCTGGAAATGTTTTGATAGCTGCTTCTATTTCTTTGGGTGATATAGGGGAGCTTAATGTATCTTTATCTACGGGATTTAGCTTGTGGTTTTTGGTTGATGCCAAAAACTGGTCTATAAATTCTGTAGTATCTTAATTCACAGTAGAATCATTCTGCAGATTATATCATTTGCTGTAGAAGTCTGCAATTAGCAATGTGTATTGGGTTAATGAGTTTGTTTTTTGCATCAGGCTTGATGTGTGCTATACTACACTTGATCTGTTGTTTTTTCAATTGTTGAAGTAGGAGGTCTGATGCTCTATTACCTTTATTCCTGACAATTTTTATTAGTTTTCAACAATACAATCATTATATGGTATATACTGGTTCAAAATATTGCATACTCATTACATTAGCCAAAATAATATACACACAATTAAACAAACAAACAAACAGAAAAAAATAAATAAAAATAAATAAAGGATAAGGGTAGTGTAACCTGTATTATATCTGCATGACTCTCAGGGTAATTACCATTCATACAATACATATAAGCTGTAAATAAACTAGATATTGACCTTAGACATCCAAAGTTTTTGAGCTTCCAAAACTGTTTTTTTCCCCTTAAATTCCTTGGTACTGCTTCTTCATATCCTAAATTGTTGGTCACCTCTCTTTGTACTTGGGTAATACTAGGGACTTCTTGTTTTTTCCAATTTCTAGCGATCAAAAGTCTGCAAGCTCTATTACCTTTATAATATCAATTGGCTTTTAATTTGTGTTTTGTGCATTCTATTTTTGTGTTTATGAGACTATTCATTTTATCTTCCGTTAGGGGGGTTTGGTAATAAATTTTCTTTTTTGGGTTTAACTTATGTTTGTTTGTAAGTGTTACATGGTCTAATTGTAACTGATCTATATTCTGTTTCTTGAGTCTTTTTGCATGGGCTGCTAGTTTAGTACCAATTACTATGAGACATCTGCCTGAGGGGTCAACCAAATATTTATGTCGTTGGAATGTAGTAATATAGCTACCCCTCTTTTTTGATGTTTGCTGTAAAGCATGTCAGGTATATTTTATTACCCAGAGCAGGCTGGACTGCTTTCGTGAAGTGAGTTTTTTGTAGCCATATAATATCAATAGAATGTTTGGCCGCTTCTCTGAGTGTTAAGGCTCATTTAGTTGGTGAATTGAGGCCATGAACATTCAGAGATAAACATTAAATGTCATGGATAATTAATATAATTTGTATCTTTGGTGGCGTTCCCTGGGCGAACGTCCCCTCAAGGTTTTTAAACAATATTGAAAACAGAAGAAAAAGTTTTCCCAGACTCAAAGAAGAAATAATAAATAACCAGTAATAAGTACATATTATAGAAATATAAATTATGGTGGGAAAATGATCCACCAGAACTTGGTAGTGACAATTTAACTTTAAGGATAAACTGTTGTTACAATAATAATATATAGTAACTGTTATATGTTAAGCACCACCATGGGTTAGTCCAGAGAAAAATTACCTGGGGGGGGGTAAAGATTGATGTTACCACAGGTCGGTTAGTGTTTCTGCTGCTCCTGGCCCATTTTGGGTATCAGATGTTGGGCGATTGGTACTGAACTTTTTAACTTAACTCCATTTGGCGTGATTCTGCTGTGGATTTCCTCTGGGTTTTCTTAGTTACTTTGTTCCAGTCATCTGTGACTTGCTTGGGGGTTTTAGGATCTGCAGTTGCAGACAAGGCTTGTGTATTTATGTTCCATGTTTTTAGCAAGATGTTGCCTTTTATTGTGTTGATAACATAGGTTGTTTAATTTCCGGTGCAGAATAGTTTAACAGGAAATCCCCATTTATATGGAATTGTGTGATGTCGTAGTATCTGGCCATTTGGAGCAAGTCCTTTCCGCTTTGTGAGGGTTGCTGGTGATAAATCTGCAAGGACTTTTCAGGCATATGTTCCTTTTTCTAGACAGAGAGCATGAATTTTTCTTTAACATAGTAAAAGTGCAGTCTAGCCAGGACATCTCTAGGTGCAGAGATAGGAGCTTTAGCTTTCATTGTTCTGTGTATGTTGTCGATGAGTAAGTATTCAGTTGGGAGGTCTATAAGAATGGTTAGCAGCAACTCTTTAAAGTGTGCCAGAAGTTGATCTGCTGTTTCAGGGATGCAGCGAATGCGTACATTATTCCTGTGGGGGGCCCTGTCTTCCAGGTCCATACGTTTATTCTTTATTAGTTGAACGTCATCTGTTATTTTGTTAGTTTCATCTACGAGATTGTTGTGAGCTGTGACCAGTTCTCTCATCTTGTTCTCTAAGTACACAGTGCGCTCTCCCAAGTCTTTACTGTCCACCCGGATCTCTTTCACCATCTGTTTGAAATCGGCTTGGATGTCCCTGTATTTGTCTCTGTAAGTATTGTCTCAATCACATCTCTACTGTCTTCTTCTGATTATGGGAAAGGTTCATTGTGTGGTGAGTGTGCCTGCTGTGTGTTGGAGCTCCAATTACCATAAAAAGTTGTCAGCTTTAGTGGAGATTGTATAATTCCTTGTGGTTCAGTGCTGTTGCAGGTTTCTTTGCTTTCTATTTGTGATCTCTGGGCTTGGAGTGCTGCTTCCATGTGTCTTACTCCATTGAGTGTTGGCCTCCTAAGCGCAACAAATTTTTAGGCATACAACTTTTTATTTCTCACTCCAAATGCACTAAAGGAGTTGTTCACCTTTTAATTAACTTTTATTATGATTTAGACATAAATATTCTGAGATAATTTGTAATTGGATTTTATTTTTAATTATTTGAGGTTTTTGAGTTATTTAGCTTTTTACTCAATTGCTCTCTGTTTTGCAATTTCAGTTTGTTTGCTAGGGATCCTAGCGACCATACACTGATTTGAATAAGAGACAGGAATATAAACAGAAGAGGAATTGAATAGAAAGACAAGTAAAAAAAAGTAGAAACAACAATACATTTGTAGCCTTACAGAGCATTTGTTTTTAGATGGGGTGAGAAGAAGAGTGAGAAGAAGGCAAATCATTCAAAAACTATGAAAAAGAAAAAATGAAGACCAATTGTAAAGTTGCTTAGAATAAGCCATTCATTTTGGGGGTAAAGTTTTCCTTTAATACAAATTTACAGTACTTTACAATTTACAGTAAAAGTTAACTGAAAGGTGAACCACCCCTTTAAAGTCAAATGTGTTTTTTCTTTTGACTTCTTTGGCGACTTTTTATCCAAATGCATTAAAGTCAATGGGTGTTTTTTTTTCTCAAGTTATTTCTCACTCAAGATGCATTAAAGTCAATAGGCATTTTTTCTTGTGGCGACTTTTTTGTCTCGACAACCTTTTTTAAAGTTAATTTTAAATGTAATTGCAGTTGAAAGCAATCTTTGTTTACCCCTTTCTGTTCCCTGAGTCTGACACTTATAACACTGTTTCAGAATTCAGATTTTATCCACTTCTTTTAATCAGCTGGATTGAAATATTATATCAGGAGCCAGGAGTTCAGAAAGTAGCCAGACAGTCAGGTACCACTTTCAATAGCAATTAAATGTACAAATAATGTTCAAACCATTGGGAATGTGTAATTATTTTGATTGGAAAGTTATTTAGAAATACATGTTCTTTCACAAAAAAAAAGTTTTTGGGTGGAGGGTCCTTTAATCTTTTATATTTTCAGTATGTAGGATTTTCAGTGAGAATTCCTAATCTTGCCCCATGGGATCTGTTTTGTAGAATGTTAATGACTATGAGTAATGCTAAATTAAAAATACCCAGGAGCTGTTTAGGAATATAAGAGCCTATAAATGATCATTCATAACATATACAGATACAATTATTATTTTTTTTGCTTATTTCATGCATAGCCTTGATGATTAGAAAATCCGAAAGGGCTCCATAATGAAAAAGTTAATTTAATAAATAAAAAAAAATGAGTCTAATTATCTGTGAATATACCTTTTTATGCTGAGTAGAGGAAAGGAGTTTCAGCATGTGTAAGCTCCTGCATTCAAAAAGTAATGCCTAAGTCAGCTATCTTTATTACTGAAGTAGACAACGGTGTATATATAGAGGGTAGAGAAAGGAAATTAAAAACATACTTTGGCATGGAAGTTGATACACACACACACTTTTAAACCACAGTATCTAAGTAGAGGTAACTGAAACAGTGTTTAGTATTAAGTAGATACAGTTGATAAATTGTTGCTAGAATAAGTACTGACACATATGGAGAAGGAAAAAGCATGTCAATGTATAAAGAGCTGCTATTATGGTAAAGGCCACAGGAATGTATACAGTCTAAATAAAACATCCTAAGGGCAAAATTTCATTCAATCCCAGGGGAGTGACAGTTTCCAGTCAATAAATGCACCTAGATGCTCGTCTTAATAATGACAGGTTCCTGTTACCACCCTTTGGCAGTTGGGGTTTAAAGTTTATTGCCATACAGCGAAACATGGGTAGTCCATGTCCCATCTGTAGAACATGTCTTGCCACTGGTTGCTTGGCCGTTTTTTTGTTTTAGTGCTTTACTGATGGCCAATCTATGATTTGCCATTTGTTCTCTCAATGGGGTAGTGGCTTTGCCTACATAGTAGAGGCCACACGGGCATGTAACAATGTATACCACAAAGGAAGTGGTACAGGTGAGTCTGTATTTATATATATATATATATATATATATATATATATATATATATATATATATATATATATATATATATATATATATATGTGTGTGTGTGTGTGTGTGTAAGATTTGTCGGCACTCACCAATCAACGAGTCACTTGTCGGGTGCTTACCAAAGTAATCTATCGCAGTCCATGAAAGCACTCACAGCAACCGCCATTAAGCGTGTATCACTCTATCATTATTTGTGCATGATGTATCAACGCGTTTCGGCTCACATGGAGCCGTCGTCACGGCCATCCTGACGTCGTCACGGCTCCATGTGAGCCGAAACGCGTTGATACACCATGCACAAATAATGATAGAGTGATACACGCTTGATGGCGGTTACTGTGAGTGCTTTCATGGACTGCAATATATATATATATATATATATATATATATATATATATATATATATATATATATATATATATATATATATATATATATATATATATATATATATATATATATACACACACACACAAACAAAGATGTCACAGTGTTGGTACTATGAATTTTGTAAAGGATGCCATCTTTCCTGCATTGTATGTGGCATACATTGCAAAAGGTAAATGAATCAAGGGTGACTTATGTTCTAGGTGGGTGCGCAATCCTAGCCTACATTTTCAGGACATCTCATTCTCAAGGCATAATCTATCTTTTAGGGGAAGCTTGCTTTTTTAATGTTACTTTTGATTTAGGAATAAAGAAAACAACATTGCCAGCTTGGTTAACTTGGATAGAAAAACACAGTGTGGCATCAGTAGTGATTTTCTCAAGTGCTAGAGAACACCACAGCTCCAAATAGCAAAAGGCTGCAAAGGGACTCTGTGAAATCAATATTCATTCCATGAATGACATTTTAATGCAAGTATGACATAAACGCTCCTGAATAAGGGCTGAACTAGGCCATTAAAATAGCTCCACCACGCAGGGAAAACATCAGGCTTCCTTCATTTTTTGTGGAGTTTCATGTCAACTAGATTTTTGGCTTTCTATTCGCTCACCATGTAAAAAGAATCTACTTTTCAGTATCTACTGTTCCACATATATTAGTCATGACATTAGCCTGATCCAAAACCCTGTATTTGCATAATTTTATCCAAGAGCAGGATACAAGAAACATGTATAATTAAGCTAAAGTATGATTATAGATGTGTAAGTATGGTAATTTGCATTCTGTCAAGCAAAATAAAAAAATAATGAAATAGTGACTGGACTAAAAGTAGAAGCAAGCATAGCAGATGTATAACGGAAAATGCTCAGTGTGACTATTTTTTATAAAGCTATTATGTCCTATTAGTGTCAGACGGGCTTCATATTACTGCTGCAGGACAACTCCTTTTTTCTGACAATAAGCTTCCTGGTAGGAATATTAGTTCTGAAAGTGCAGTATTTTATGCCCATTATGTTTCCTATTACTTCTGATTTCTGAAAATGCTTTTCCATTTAGGGCAAATTGGAAGTGTAAACATGAAAGGGAAGTAAGGTTAAGCAACTGTATTAATGCTTTTGGGAATGACAAAACACTAACCTTGCTCCAATGGGAATACATATGTTATAACTTTCATAAACACAGAATGAAAAATATTTCTATAGGTTCAGTAACCTAACAAATCAGGTATTTGCCTGGAAACGGCCTTTAATTGTTTTAGCAGCTCTGTCTAGACCAGTCAACCCTAGCTGCACTTCAGTTACTATGGGTTTCTTAACCTAAAGCAAAATTTGCCCATATTACCACTGAAATTGTTTATGACATTTTTAATCTGCATAGGGCTCTTTAAGACATGGAAGGCAAGTGCAGAAAAATGAATGCAATCTGCCATTTTTGTACACTTTGCACTCTGCATCCCCTGAATACAATCCTGCTTGCACTTGGCAGTGTTGTACAGTTATAGGATCCCTTATCCGGAAACCCTATATCCAGAAAGCTCTGAATTACGGAATGTCTCCCATAGACTCCATTTTATCCAAATAATCCGAATTTTTAAAAATGATTTCCTTTTTCTCCGTAATAATAAAGCAGTACCATGTACTTGATCCAAACTAAGATATAATTAATCCTTATTGGAAGCAAAATCAGCCTATTGGGTTTATTTAATGTTTAAATGATTTTCTAGTCTAAAGACCCAAATTACGGAAAGATCCATTATCCGGAAAACCCCAGGTCCCGAGCATTCTGGATAACAGGTCCAATACCTGTACTTATAAGGGGTGGCACATAGGCCTGCATGTAGGACTACCCTATAGAAGGAGACAAAGAAAGGGATGGCCTATACCACCAATACTGCAGTTTGCATCTCAGATGATTTACAAGATGCAGAGGGTAGATGGACCCCAGGTCGAAATGCGCTCTGCATGAGCACTTAGAAGCATGCTCTTATATTCTTCGATCTTGCACTTCTGCCAAAGGTCATAGTAAATGTGCCCTAATGTGTTTGTTTTGAAGTGGTAAAACAACTAAATATATTTTAATTTTCCATATTCCAACTGCTCTAGATCAGTCAGTTCTATTCTTACTACTGCTCGGTTAATGGACTGAGGCAAGCTTTGCCTATGCCACTATATAACTATAATAGGGGGTGTGTAGTTTTGTTTTAGTGTTTGATATTTTCAGGAAAATGGTATAAGTCATTAGTTTTGAAATGGAGAAAATGTCATCACTATATAAATATTCCACGTAGGAAACAACAAAGACAATTATATAGTGCATAATATCCCCCCCCCCTACTATAATTTAAAAGGATATTGAAATTAGGTTTCCAGTGGTGTGAAGGTCTCTGCATGTATAGGGGACTATACACGGGCAAATTAAAGCTGCAGTTATCGGTCCTTTAGACTGATTCGGCAGCTTATCTGCCCTTATCAGGCCAAAAATCGACCAGATATAAATTGGGCAAGTTTGTTTTTTTACTCGATCCAGGACTGCATCGGCTAGTTTATGCGGTTCTATAACCGGCGAGGCCCATTCGCATACTACGTTCAGATTAACCAGATATCGCCCTGCTGTTAGTGGGCATATCGGGTTAAGATCCCCTCGTTTGGTGACCTTGCCAAAACACATACATATACTTAGGGTATCACCACACAATTACCCCCTGACTGGCAGGATTAATGGCAAATAATGTTACAGCTGCTGTGCTGATCACACGTTTTCTATAAAGGTGTGCAACTATGTTATTTATAGTTAACTAACATGGATAATAAATCAGCTGTAATAAACATCTGATGGAATTGCATCTACCGCTGCCATTTACCAAAATGTTTGTGCCCTTGGCAGGTGCCTCCACTTCCTACCCTTAGTTTCAGGTCGGCAATCAGATGACATGCTTTTCTTGTGTATCAATTAGACACCACAACTGGTAAAGAAACACGCATATAAAAATGAACAGTATAGTAGTTGTTAATGCTAGTCACTGTTTTTTTCAATTAGGCCACATTGTGGAGTTTGTTTGAGCTACTCCTGTTTGAATACATGTTCTCTAGGTTAATTGGACTCTGATGAGATTTAACTATGCATTGAATGACTGCACCGCTAACGTATTCAGGGTCAAATTAGTTCTCACCTTGCACATAGCTACATTAATATGCAACCTACCAGGTCAAACTGTGTTGATGTATCTCACAGTCAAAACCTTTACTGAAATATCTCTTAGATTATGATTTCATTGAGGTCTATTAATACCCTTGCTGATATCTCAAGGTGGAACACCAGCCATCAGACTCTAAAGACTAACTAAATTAGAGCAGAAGGTGTTAAATAGAATAAAACTGCAGAATCACCAATACAGTAGTTATGAGCACATTTCTTTGGCAGCCATCGATTCAAAAAATCGCCATAAGGAAAACACACATTGAGTTTAATGCATTTGGAAAAAAAAAGTCACCATAAGCAAAAACACCCATTGACTTTAATGCATTTGGACAAAAAAGTCGCAAACAAAAAAAGTTGCCACAAGAATAACTTTAATGAAAAAATGTTGACGTCCATTGGCTTCAATTAATTTTTGCTCATCACTAATTGCGACATATTGTATCTTTGAATGTTTGAATACCTGCACTAGCCTGTAAAACATTGACAGCTAAGTGGTATGACCTTTCTGCCTGCAAAAATGTGGATTTTTAAAATGTACGCATAATATCAATGTATGTGAAAGAATTACGTCTGTGCTTGTTTTTCAGCATGAAAGCACTAGATGGCATACTACATCCTTTTTATTTATATTTAACAGGATTTTTAAGTGCATGATATCATGTAATTCCAACATTCCACAGTTTTTTGTCTTCATTAGCATTAACACCTTCTATATGAGTGTGTTTCCCTAATTATGCTAAAAATATTTATGCGAAATTTGAGTTCACAGTGTGACTGCAATGCCAACCTGGGCTTTCCAGCTTTAACATGATTACAACTTCTAGCATCCTCAATAGCTAAATGTTTTCATCCAGGCAATGATGATGTGATGATGTGGGTTGTAATTCTACAGAATCCATAGAGCTACATGGTACACTTGTTGAACATGTAGTGCTTAAAGGAATTGTTCAGTATAAAAATAAAAACAGGGCAAATAGCTAGGCTATGCAAAATAAAAAATGTTTTTAATATAGTCAGTTAGCCAAAAATGTAATGTATAAAGACTGGAGTGACTGGATGTCTAACATAACGGCCAGAACACTACTTCCTGCTTTTCAGCTCTCTTGGTTTCCACTGATTGGTTATTAGAAAGTAACTTGAGTGATTTGAGGGGGGCCACATGGGTCAAAACTGTTTGCTTTTGAATCTGAGCTGCATGCTAAGGATCAATTGCAAACAAATTGAACAGTTATGTCCCATGTGTCCCCCCATTACCAACTTTTATTAAATTCCCCCAATAGAGAGCTGCTGCATGTTTTATCTGTATACTATCTGTATACTATTTATGTAGAGCTATTGTAAATCTGATAAAACCATAGCAAAAGCAATTAGATTCAAACCATATTCAACTTTTAGGGCGAGGTCACACTGGGCGTTTGTATGTTGCTTTTTAAAACCACTTATTCTAGAATAAATATGCACAAAGTGAAGCCCTAAAATAATGGAATGTGTACTATTGCAATTCCCATGGGGCGCTTACAAGCCAACATCCACCACGAGTATTTACATTTTTAACAGAAATGCCAACACACCAAGGAAACACCACATTATCGAACTCTATGAGGCAAATTTACTAAAGGGCGAAGTGGCTAACACTATCGAAAATTCGCCAGCGTGACGTCATTTTGGCACTTTGCATATTTACTAACGGTCCCTGACGTAAATTCGCTAGCAAAGTAAATCAATTATAAATAGGCTGTAGCTCACCTTTAGTATATGTAGGTGGATTCTCCTGCAAGGTGTCCTGTGTCCACACCCAAATTGATACAGTCAGTATTATAATAGAAAGCAGGACAAATCCAAGGCAGTAGCTATGACTGCAAAGTGCTTTTATTGGGGAAAAATGCTCGCTAGCAAAGTAGACATACTCTAGCGCTTCTACGCACCCTTATGCCAGGCGAAGTTGCGCTCTGGTGAAGGGACGTAACTACGCTAATTCACTAACTTGCGGATTTTACTGAACATTACCTCTTGCGCCAGACTTGCCTTTGCCACCTCAGACCAGACGAAGTGCAATAGAGTAGATAGGGATTGCTTCAAAAAAAGTTGACATTTTTTCTAAGTCCCAAAAAACGCTGGCATCTTTTACTTTTTTAAGGGTGATTGGCTGAAAAAGATCGTAAATTTTTTTGGGGGAACCCTCCTTCCCCCTACATTTCCTAACATATGGCACCTAAACTATACAGTGGGCACATGTATAGGGCAAAATAACAACTCTATTTTATTTTATGCTTTCCCAGGCTTACGTAGTGTAATGTATTTACTGCTACATATACGTCCATTGTACTTTAACTTGGCGCCGTATGCAAATTAGGCACCGCTAGCGTAACTTCACTTTCCTTGACGAATTATAACGCTAGCGCAACTTCGCTACCTTTCACCTCCCTGTGCACAACTTCGGATTTTAATGAATTTGAGCAGCCCAGGCGAAACTATGCCTGGTGAAGTGTGGCAAAGTGCGGCAAAGCAGTCGCTAGCGCATTTTCGGCGCTTATTGAATTTGCCCCTATGGGAGCTGCAGGTATAGAGATACACACTGCTGAAATACACCATGTATGTTCAATATGGCGGCCAAACTCTCACGAGATGGATTGTGTATATACAAATTTGTATTCTGATGATTATGTTGTGTAGTGACAATCAGTCTGGCTACATTTTGCATGTAAATTGTTTTTCTGCTTGGCTTTCTTCACAAAAGTTTACTAAAATTCTTCCGAGTGGGAATTTGTGGGCAAGGAAAAAAAACAGAAAAATCAGGAATGCATGATGGCAAAGGAAAAACTCATATTATCATGCATGTGTGGTGCACTGACGTATTTACGCTTGACTGTGCATTTTTCACAATGTAATGTAAAAATGTCCCATATGACCTCGCCCTTAGGTTAATAAAAAACCTCTGTATTGGAATACTGCTTTCAACATATGTAGGGAGTTAATAAGATTAGATGACATTGATTAATAAGACAAACTATATATATATATATATATATATATATATACTTTATGTACAGTGCGTGCACTCTTACCGGGTCAGGAATGATTTTTGGGTGCAATGGTCAAAATTTGTAGTACAGCTTAGTAAGAGGACCAGCACTCCATTTCATTGTGAAATTAATGTGTTTTTATTTTCAATGCATACCCAACGTTTCAGCCCACATTAGGGCCTTTCTCGAGGATCCTTGAGGAAGGCCCAAATGTGGGTTGAAACAGTGGATATGCATTGAAAATAAAACACACACACACACACACACACACACACACACATATATATATATATATATATATATATATATATATATATATATATATATATATATATATATATATATATATATAAAAACATGTTTTGAGGTTAAAGTAAGAGGAGCACAGGTTTGCAGACTCAACAACCAGCGTTCATTGGTATTCTGTTATTTTTGTTCAAGGCTGTTTAGGATTTAACACCTGTAATAAAGCATCCAACCTGACAGCCCCTAGTGATACAGCTCGGAGTAAATACATAAATAATAATCCCAGGTCCCAACACTAATCTGTCTTCAAAAGCCAAAGCATAAACTTTTTTTCTCTGTTGAATCTATAAGGAATAACGTCATTTCAGCACTGGTTATGGAGCAATTTTTATTAAAAAACCTATATATGATTTACACCCACAATCCATACTTAATCTATTATCTGAAGTGTAAATGAATAGGATAAGGTTTGTGAACTACCCATTCATAAATAATTGTTCATATTAACTAACAATAATGCCTTAAGGATGAATTGATCCAGTGCTGGTGAAGGTCAGAGAATAGCACTATCCTTACATATAATAATATTACACTGATACCAATTAAAACCATCACTATTATTATTATACAAACTCTACACACTCACACTCACTCAAAGATAAATTCAATATCGTGGGATTACTATTCACTCAGTATACATAAAAATCAGTCTGTTCAAAATGTCCATCTCCAAACAAGTGTAATTTATCTGTGAGAAATGCTGACAAATACCATATACTAGGTGGAATTTTTCCTGCTACAAGTATTGGACCTGTTATCCAGAATTCTTGGGACTAGGCATTTTCCAGATAAGGGATCTTGCTGTAATGTGGATCCCCATACCTTAAGTCTACTAAAAATCATTTAAATATTAAATAAACCCGATAGCTTTGGTTTATATCTTAGTTAAGATCAAGTACAAGCTACTGTTTTATTATTACAGAGAAAAAGGAAATCATTGGCACACAACTTTCTAAAATAGTCCACTTGGGGAGTTGGGAGCATACTATTTTATTTCTCATAATTTTTTGGATATAATTGTTAGATTCAGACCTGCAGGGAGATGTTTTTATATATATATATATATATATATATATATATATATATATATATATATATATATATATATTTGTCTCCAATGTCAGAGATCATTAAAACACCACCTAAACATGCAATCTTGTTACCTTATTCAACATTTTTACTGTCTATGTGTGCTAATGTAGTGTATCATGCAGGTAAAGAATTATAAGAATTTTTAGCTTCCAGTCCCATTGTAAAGTGCACCATATACTGTATAGTAGCTACAAATGCTGTTTGATAGATAATGACAAAGTGCAAAGGCATCTATCATTTCTGAATATGTAGTGCATCCCTCTGAATCTTTATTTATCTTTGTGACTGTTGCTAACAAGAGCAGCTGCTGATGGAAAGGGAGAGCTGACTGGTTGTTACTTTTTACATGAAAGATAATGATCAAAATAGACCATGTCCCAGTGTTCATATGTAACCATCTCAGCTTTTTTCCTGGCTATGACAATAATACCTTACAAGGTACAATGCTAATGAAACACCATTCATCCTGTAGCACCATAGTGATTCTTACAAAACTTATAATAGACTTGTTCATTGTAAAGTATATCCATGAAGAGCCTTATTATGTTATGCAGCAGATGGCAGCTCCACACAAATCATATGTCTGTGTGTTGTTATACAAGCAAATGCTGCTGCAAACCTTTAAAAGGCTAGCCGTTATTAACATCAGAAAACGGGGCTTTAGTAAAACCTTGTCATTGTAGCAAATGCACTTTTTCAGAAAGAATATTATTTAAAAATAGCACACATTTTGTGTAATGTACTACAATACACTAATAAACTGTTGGTTAGCTCCATTCTTACATTTGCAAGGAATGCTTTTGCATTTATGAAGCTTTAAGTCTTTTTAGAAGGTTCTAGCTAGGGCTCCTGTCCAGAATGTGGCCAGGACTACAGTTTACATTTACTAATGTAGGTCTGAGGACTCTGTCAGTGCTTGCAGTCCTTTTTCATCATATTGACCCTTTTTCATCATATGCCATAACATTATCAGGAAGGTTAATGGGTAGGATATGTGGGTATTAGGCAAGCAATGCGTGTGCTATGAGACCCTTCCAATCCACCGGACACTGGGTGATACTGGGAAGTGTTCCATGTATTTATTGCTGAACATTGGAATTAAAGCATTTTCAACTGATATTGGATTCTGAATACTACAGTTATAAATAAAACATCGGCCTCCTCACTACTCTTGAGGGAACTCTGATAATAACTGTGCCTTATGCAGTTTTCCTAGCTCTGGTGACTGGGCTGCTATTAACAAAGCTGGTGTTAAGGTTTAGTAAGTGCCTCACAAAAGTGAAAGCAGACAAAGTAGTACCTTACAAACACTTGCTGCACCCTCTTTGTAAATGAGATTTCTTACTGTATTCTTACTGTATCTTCGAAGCTGCAGCCTAAACTCCCATGTACTCAAAATTTCTTATTTATGCAAAGCATTCTAGCGATGTAAAGTAAAGTCGAAACAGACAACTATACTTTAGAACTAGTAATGGGCGAATTTGCGGCGAATTTGCGCAATTCGCTGCCGGCGAATAAATTCGCAAAACGGCCGAAAAAAATTCACTGGCGTCAAAAAAATGGACTGAGTTGTTTTTTTGGACGAGGGCGCATTTTTGTACGAGGGCGCATTTTTGCCAGAGAAAAAAAACGGACACCGGCATCAAAAACGGACGTTGGCGTTAAAAACTAGACGCCAGCGCCATTTCGCGGGAACGGTGCAAATTTGCCCATCACTATTTAGAACATATACTGCTTCATAAGAACCCCATTGGTGTTTTTGCTAATGAAGAATGGCTACAATATCTGTAGCTGAAATAGTGTTGGGGCTTAAGCAGTATATTTATTGCATATAATAACATATGGGTAGGGAAGATAAATGATTTGTTTGGATATACTTATGCTTAATAATTATACATATAAGTATGAAAAAAAATGTACATGCATATAAAATATCTGAATAAATTAGTTCCCTGGCAATGTATGTTACATGATGATAAAGTTTATAAGAAGCCATTCTATTTGGCACTATATTTAGCCTGAACATGTAAAGAATAGGTTTTCATCTTATACTGCAAAGAATGAATATTCAACACTGAACATTGATATTTCAAAGCATGTTGCATCTTTGAATACTAATTTTCAATAATGAATATAAAGCCCTAGAGAAATCAAAAGCAGTAATTGTATTAGTCATAAATAATTTCTGCCCCAATCTGGTATTGATATGCTAATCAAGGAGTCAGCAATGAAGTGCTTTTCAAATGTTTTGTTCATGTTTTAGAGTAAATTAGGGTCTCAGTTTTCACTATCAATAATCCATTTTATAACAAAAAAATACAATTTAACCTCTCCCTAGTGTGCAGGGTGTATTTGACACTCTTTAAGTGTGTTGGGGATGCTGAAAATTACTGTTAAAAAAAAAAACAGTTGCAATCACCAAGTTAATTTAGCAAAAAGAAGTCCTCAGCTAGAGGTTCTCCACCTGGTCTAGAACATCACTTCACAGCTTTCATATGATAACATATCATATTTCATATGATAATATTTGCCCTCAAACATAGAAATAAATTAGATGTTTGTTTTTACACATTTATATAGGTTGCTTTGGGCTACTAGACATATGGTAAACTTAACACCATTTATTACATAACCCCCTAAGATTCCAAGCAAAATCTCCTGATGCATGATCTCTATGCATTTGCTTCTTCATAAATTATAAGGACCACATTTACCTTTAGTGAATGGTCAAATGTATTCTCACAAATGAAGGGATCAATGCCTTTTGTCCATCCATAAGGTGTTATCTAAATTGTGGGCCTTTGGTGACAGCTCATCTTGATTGAGGAAGAGCAGGGAATGAACCCACAGAAACAATAAGGAAGCAACCTGGTTTTGAATAATATGCTGATATCCTGAGAATACTGACACAACTTTATTGATCTGAGCAATAAAATGGGTTCCTCCAATTACAGTAGCATCGGTAATATGTGTTACATGGAGAGGCAAAGCAATATTTTTATCCATTTAAACATTTGCATTTGTTAAAACTAGCTTTGCATGTGAATCTCTTTTGTCTCTTTTTATGTTAGAAAAAGGCCTACACCTTGTATATGTTTTTCCACAGCTGGCATTCAAAGGTCAGGGTCAATGTATAGTGCTTTGTATCACTCTTTTCTTTTAGAACCACACATGGGCAAGATAGGACTTGCCTTTTTATACATAACCTCATAGTTTTGGTCAGGCCTATTTTAAAAAAAAATCCACCAATGTGATTACATGGTAAGTAGTGATGGGCGAATTGGCGCCATTTAGCTTTGCCGAAAAATTTGCCAGCGAAATTTGCAAAAAGGCGAAAAATTCGCAAAAAATGGCACAGTCGTCTCATTTATGGCGCTGGCATCCGTTTTTTGGATTCTGCCATCCGTTTTTTTGGATGCCGGTGCACGTTCGCCGGCAAAAATGCGCCGGCATCCAAAAAGCGGATGCTGGCGTCCATTTTGTTTACGCTGCGCATTTTCGCCAGCGAATTTTCACGCCCGTTTTGCGAATTTATTAGGTTGGTGAATAAATTTGCCCATCACTAATGGTAAGGTTTTTTGTTTTTTTTAAAAAAAAATTAAACATATAACATGGGTAGGAGGGTGGGTGCTGCTTCTCTGCTGGTCCATGCCCATGGCCCAGATCAAAAATGTACACAGATATTTCTACTCCGACTATCCTACTACCTGACACTCCTACCAAAGTTAATCTTTTTAAATTAACCACACCCAAATTGGGCCAAATTTTGGATAATTCCAGGCTCAGTATAGTGAATTTGTCACAATTATGTGCATGTATTTAGCAAGTGTGAGTGAGAAATGTTTTTGAATAAATGTATGATTATTATTTTCTGCATAATGTGTGGACTAATGGTTCAGGTGATGACAGTTAATTTGCTCACTGCTCATGCTGAAACCCCCTTCTTATAACCCCCAACATCTATTATCAAAAGCTGGTGCATAAATACTGCTGATACTGTATTTCTAAGAATTCACTTTTAAAGGGTACACATACTGTAGGGATAAGGAACAACTGTTTAGGATTTTCTCTTAAAAGAGGAATGAAACATTTGTATTTAACAAATGTTCCTAGTGAATATCACACATTTCTGGAATAGCTTGGCTAGCTTTCTTTTAGTTCACACTTCACCTCCCAACCAAATACCATGCTTGAAGCAGGCTATTTATTTCACCCCAACCTCCGGCTACTTATCAGCAATTAGCAATTTGATGGGTCAGCTCCAATACAATAAGCAAGATAGAAGCAAAAGTCTGGTATGTTTTATAGGTTATTCTTGTTTTAGGAATGATTGGGCCTTTGTTGAGAAAACTCTGATATGGTAACAGTTTAAGCTTCCATTTTATTTGTAATTATAGTTGATAAATAAGGTATTTTTTCTCTACAGATTTAGGAGTGGGATGCATTGAAGTGATAATAAAATAATTGTTTGGCGTTTGGAAAAGATGTCAGGGATACAGTTAAGCTATTTTGAACATGGAGGATAAGGTCACATTTTAATTAAGTCTATCCATCCTTCAGATAGGAAGTGAATTAGCAGCTTAGATGGACCAACAGGTCACAATCTAGGGCCCAGATCTGATATTAAATGAAACAACAAATGTACTTTCTAGTTTATCTGTTTTATTATCCTACTATGTGATCCTAAACATACCACTGCCTTCCAGCCTTATGATGGCAAAATTGAATTTGAGCTTGACCTTAATTCACCCAAGTGTAGCCTTAATGCAGTTATTACTTCCTGTATCTTATTTATTGTACTAGCACTTCTGACGAAAAACTGTATCTACAGTTCTGATTACTAAAATCCCAGTAGGCTTACAAATAACAAAATAAAGGAAAAATAGATATTTATGAAAAATAAATATTTGAATTACATTACACCTGTTGTAATGTTAACATATTAAAGAACCTGATAGTACAGATGGTATATTAATTGTGCCTTAGCATTCATGAGCCTTAGAACACATAAGAATATCCCCTACTTATTACAGCATATCCACAGGGGGTATAACAGGTGGGTGCATAGGTTAGAATTAGTCAGGTTAATACACCCCTCCCAAATAAAATAGGGAATGGATGGACAGAAAGAGTGACCAGCTCTCATCATTCCCAACATTTGTTTAGCTGATCCTCCTGTGCCTAAACCATGGAAAGGCAAGTTGCAATTAAAACGTAGCCCCTAAAATATCCATAATCAAACATTACAATTCCTAATGAATCATCTACAAGAACTGGCCAGGCCACAAATGACTTTGACCTACAGTATATTGCCAGTATATAGCCAGTTTAGATATATTGCAATATATGGACAAACAAGCCCTGTTTTGTTTAAAGAGTACAGCATTTTTTAGTGGCATTTTTCAAAAATGCCCCACTGCCTTAGTTATATAAATGAAAGCACAGTATCTATTTCTGTCTGCATGAATCATGTACCGTATATACTCGAGTATAAGCAGAGTTTTTCAGCATCCAAAATGTGCTGAAAAAGTCTACATCGGCTTATACTCCGGTTAGCGGGCAGTAGCTGAGATTGCAGTCACTTTTAATCATTCCTATACCAACAGTTCACTTGGGAGAGACTGCAATATCACCCAACACCCTCTGTTGGTTATATGAAAGCATAACAGTGACTGCAATATCACACAGCGCCATCTGTTGGTTATATCAAAGAATAACAGCGACTGCAATATCACACAGCACCCTCTGTTGGTTATATGAAAGAATAACAGTGCGCCCTCTGTTGGTTATATGAAAGAATAACAGAGACTGCAATATCACATAGCACCCTCTGTTGGTTATACGAAAGATTAACAGTGACTGCAATATCACACAGCACCCTCTGTTGGTTATATGAAAGAATAACAGTGCGCCCTCTGTTGGTTATATGAAAGAATAACAGTGACTGCAAAATCACACAGCGCCATCTGTTGGTTGTATGAAAGAATAACAGTGACTGCAAAATCACACAGCGCCATCTGTTGGTTATATGAAAGAATAACAGTGCGCCCTCTAGTAAACTGATCTTGGTTAGTTTGCAGGATAAAAACAATATTTTTAAGACTATTCTATTCATTAATCATTCATATCAAATGCAGCTGTAGTATTTCATGGTTAGTCATCCTTCCCAATTTTCCCATTCTGCTTTGTAACAATTTAATGTGTTATAATTAATAAACTAATGATTTACAATATATATAAAAGATTTTAAAAATCTGAGTATTCTAGTTGTATTGAATTCTATTTTGAGAGTCATTGCAGCTTTGTATTTTTTTTTTTTTATAAAGCATTGAAAAGTGTTCCTTAAAATCAGAGTAAAGACAGAATTATTTGAATAGAAATCATTAATTATTATTGTAGTGAAATTTTTTTCATTATTAAGAACATTTACATTTTTCGTGCTCTCCACCACCACCCAGCCACTGAAGGGACCACCTCCCAGCCATCACCGCTCTGCCCCAGCAAAAACACTACTTACACCACAGTTAGTTAAAAGTAAAGATTGCTGTGTGGCTGGGGGTGGCTGGCTTGCAGGCAGATGGCAAGATTTTTCCTGGTGTCCTGGTGTGCCAGTCCAACCCTGATCTTCTCTCTGCAAAATCAGATCTTTTGTCTTTATCAATTTGTCTCCCTCTCCTAAGATACAAAAGATTTAAAAAAGAGATTACAAAATGCCATTTTGCAAGCTCATACTTTTAAGTAGAGTCTATCGTTTTCTCAGGTCCTTGTCTCCTGCATTCTCTTTATAAACTCATCTTATTCACCATCAATCTAACAAATTTACTGACATGCTGGAAAAATTTATTGGGGCTCCGGTTAAAATTGAAGAGACTGTCCCTGCATTAAATTTTGGTATATCTCAACCATAGATTGTCTATTGATGGAAGCTGCATTTGAACATTTGAGTTGGGTTCCCTAACCAAATGCTGCTGGGGATACAAAACTGTCCACTGCATCATTACAATTCCAGCCAATAAGGTGTCTGCAACATGACACGAGACCATATGCTTTTCTGCTTGTAAAAAATAGATTCCTATTCCTATCCATTTTTTCACTGGCTAAAAAGTGTGTTGTATAATATCCATCTCCCCATTACTTCTACTTCAAACCTATGCAGAGAAGCATTTTTCATGAACAACTGAGTACCTTTAACCTACATAAAATTGTATTTGTCCTATATATGTTGTAGTAATATTTTTTTAAAAAATAGTACAGTTAAAAAACAAAACATGCTGTTTTTTCTTTGAAAGTGAAGGCAGCTTGGCTCGATATACTTTAACATCATGAACTGTGTAAACTTCTTATCACTTTATAAAAATATTCTTGCCATTTATTAAATTAATTACAGTTTACTGAATTTGGAGTCATTATTATTTATGTCCTGGTCTTCATTTGCAATTTCATTGTTCTAATTAGATATATTAACAGGAATTTTTCTCTAATGGAAGATTAAGACATTTTAAAAAGAAGTACTCACCACCCATGCAATCTTATATCTAATTTATAACACTGGACAAAAAGAGCATAACACCCAGCTATTATTTGGAGATCCCCCAAAGGTTTTTTTTTATAATGGTTTATTTTCTGAATAAATAATAAGCTAGCACAATCTGCCCAATTTATTTCTCCTTGTTCCTGAAAACTTCATACACTATCAATTTATTTGTAAAGTCATTCAAAATATATTCTTTAGCATGACCTGTGGCTACATTATTCTCTACTAGGATACAGTTCCTGTCACATAGTGTTCTAGTGCATGCCCAATTACAGTACTGTAAAAAGAAGCCTTCTGGCCCATTCACATTTTAGTTATTGTGCCTTAAATTCCATTTTACTTGAATGCTTTTGTATATTTTCACTGCATTTAGAGTTTTCCTTTAAAATGGATATGGTTAAAAACTGATTGATTTTTTATTAAGTTTCAAATTAACTTCATTTGTGTCACACAAATGAGGTGATTTGTTTCAATGTGCTCATGTGCAATAGATTGATGCTTTTAATATATCAAACAGTAATATTGTGATGTCCCCCACTTAGTGCATAGACCAGTGTAAATCAATAAGAACCTTGCATTTGCTTAAAATAGAAAACCTTTGATGAAGTTAAATGTATGTTTCATACATCACAAATAAAACAACTGATGAACCCTGACTCTTTCTTTAATCACTTTCTAACTCAGTACTTTACATTAGCCGTGTCCTTTTCCTGCAGTATCAGTTATGGCTTTGTCACCTGACGACTCATTGCTTTTATACCAAGATTTGTCCATTTCTGTTATATCTGTAAATATTTGATTAGCAGTCCATCTAAATAATTAATTCCAAAATGGTCCCTTCATTGAAAAATCAATTGCAACTTCATGTCCAAACAGTTCCATGCTATGACGCAAATGACTCACTTTGTATGAATTAATGACTTAATAATCCAGTAAATCCAAAGCTTTTATTAAAATGTTACCAGCACTGCTGTAGTAAATAGTAATTTATCACACTCTAGGTGCTTTGTCTTTCTGTTACCTCAAGTACTCCATACATAATGTTATGTTAATTGGTTTCTGATGAAAATGACCTTAATGCATGTGAATGCATAGTGGGGACGTTAGACTCAAAGCTCCGCTGGGACATTTATGTGAATGATGAACCATCTCTGGGTATTACCACTTTGCAAGGAAACATATTCAGTCGTTTGGACTTCAGTACCACCTTTATGCTGATGACACCCAACTCTACATGTCTATTGACCTCTCGCCTCCTCCCAAATTACAAATTACAGGCTTTCTACTGTTTCCTCCTGGATGTCACAGTGCCACCTGAAACTAAATATTTCTAAAACAAAAATCATTATATTTCCTCCCAGATCTTCCCCTGTCCCTCAGATGTCACTCACAGTTAACAACATTACCTTTCAATCAACCACACAGGCACACTACCTAGGAGTTATGCAAAAACTTGCCAAATCTTATTGCATTCAGCTGCTCAACTTTGCCCAAATGCGACCGTATCTCAGTTCAAATACAACCAAAACATTTATCCAGTCTCTTATTATCTTCCGCCTTGATTACTGCAACTTACTCCTTGCAGGTATTACAACAAGTCACATTTCACAACTCCAATCTGCCCTAAATGCTGCTGCTAGACTCATTAATCTAACTCACCACTCAACATCAGCTGCTCATATCCCTTCACTGGCTCCCCATATCCACTAGAATGAAATTCAAATTACTAACACCCCCATTCAAGGCCCTTAATAATGAAGTTCCTCCCTATATTTCAGCTGTGATCTCAAAATACATTCACGCAACCTTTGCTCTGTTTCTGACCTTCACCTTTTTTGTCCTTTCATCACTTCAGCCAATTCCCATCTACAAGACCTCTCTTGGACTTTTGCTTTTCTCTGGAACTCTCTGCCTCAATCTGTGAGACTTTTTCCTTCCTAAACGGTCCCTAAAGCTAATTTAATGCTTACAAATGAATCAGATATACATGTATTATAAATCACCAAATTGTTTCTATAATACTTATGCCTCAATTGTTCCCTTATCCTTTAGTATACATACTCTTGCGAGTAGGCTCCTTTAATCCTACCATACTCTGTAAACCCATGCTTGTTATTTGTTCCCTGTTCATTATAAACGAAAGCGTAATTTGTTGGAAATATATAAAAAATGATGATGACCAGATGTCTTAGTCACTTACACCACAATTTTCCTATCACTGTACTGGTACCATTTAATCACCAGATGACTTATATACAACATTGTTTCATGCACTGCTACAAGTTAGTTTATAACCATCGGAAAATGCAGTGGTTAAAAAAGATCTGTTTTTTTCCCTAAATATACAATATATATAACAGGCCTTCTTGACCCATAAGCCATAATATGGAGGTTAGGGTTAGGATTTTATACTAGTAATTTTAATCAGTAATCAGCACAAGATTTTGGTGCCATTTTTAACAAAGGTTCCTAACAGTTAGCACCACCAACTGGCAGGATTTACCTAGAGTGACCCACAGATCATGTGTAGCCGATGCATAGACCGATGGGGATGATGTTTTGAGTATAAAGGAGGGATGTTAGTTTCTGGGCCTCCCTTCATTTGTGAACTGCTGTTCCTCCTCTCATCTCCATGTGCTTCACAGCTCATTGTGCCTGTTGTTTCCTAGTCTTCTGTCTTCAAGAGAACACAGACACACACACCCCTCTTTAACTTTCATCTACCCTCCCCAGCAGCAGCATTCCTCTGCTCTAATGGGCTACTGTTTGGGCTTAAAGAGTTAAGTTTATTGCTAAGCTGAAAGAATTGTACAGTTTGTCTACAGAAACTAATGTGGACAAATTTGGGTAAACCAAATTGTTAAAGTTGGATTCCACCCAGATTTTTAACAATTGAGGCAAGTGCCAATAAAGTGCCAATCTCTTGTGCTGGCGGCAGTGTTATCTGCTAAGCAATACATCAAGTACAGCCTCAGCAGCAACATGTGGCTGTTGCTGAGGTTGGATGGACATGAACCCCAAGATCTTTTGAAGAAAATTCACAATTTTTCACAAGTGCAAATATAAATAAGCTAAGTGGGATGCAGTATCCCAATAAGTAATAAAGGCAGTATGTTTGCCTAGGTGCAGTCACTTACAGTAACCAATAAGATGTTTGCTTTTAAACAGTAAATGCAGTGTAATGATTTATTCATATGGGTTACTGCACCTGGGCAATTTACTGCCTTTTATTACATGAACTGGTATGTGTAAAAAAAAATTAAAAACTTCCCACACACAAGTAAATCTGCTAGTTATAGCACTGTTTTAATTAAAAACCTCCATAATACCTAAGAGAATAACTTAGGTGAGTGCAAGAACAATATACATATGTTAGGGTCATACATAAGTACAAGAAGGGATTTCAGATACAGGATGATTGCATGCAAGAGAACAGACGCAGACCAGGAGTCGTATTTGTTCTGTTCTACCATATTGGTGGACAGACCGTTTATTTATAGGTCGAGTACATACAGAATTAGTTAATGATTATGCTTTAAGGTGGGTTAGGGTGGTTTTCCACCATAACCAATTAGAAAAGAGTATTCAGATTCAGAAATAACAAGTATTGAATGACCGTTCACCTAGTCCTGTGTAATGGGACCAACCTTGAAGAGAGGCATAAGTTGTTTGTTTAATCTGATAGAAAAGGATGGTGCTTCGTGTCATGCTGACATACAATGTGGTTTCTGGTAATAGAGAAAAGACTTAGCTTAAAGTGGTATACAACCATGTATTAGATATGATATATGTGATTATAATAAAGGCCACCTTAACACGTATGTACTTTCAAAGTTGACAAAATACAAATAGACGGACACCTTTAATCGAAACAAGTTATTAAAAGAGTAAATGCTAAACGTTGTATTTGGAATTTCCAAAATATTATTGAAAAGTTTGTCGTAGACCTGTACAGGGGTTTGTGATTTAAAGTTCAATCCTCAATAATAATTATAATTATTCATCTTTCCAACTCATCAGGTTTGTAATGAGTAATTAAACACATGAATGAACTTTCAAGTTTCATCTTTGTCAGAATAATTTTGGCTATGTGATCTTTATCACAAACCTATAACTGTAACAAACCGCAATTGATCAAGCTACATATGTCTATTGTTTTCCCATTTTCTATATTTCCATGTAATAATATTAGGCTGTCCAACCAACAAGACCTTTTTCATGATTTTTAACTGTTTAAACAATGCAAAAGAATATAAAAATAATTTCTCCAGCAGGGAACAATTTGAAAGAAATCAAAATAATTATGCAATTTTCAATTTGTTAAGATGTCAATTGCTTGTTGATGGATGGGTCAATTTAATGATTATCATTTTTTTCCGACACCAATAGATTTAATTCTTTTCAAATCAATCTACTTTTATGCAATAAATGCTCCTAAACCAGAAATGTTCTGACACCTGCATATACTTAAATCAGAAAGAAACATTTAAAACATTTAAATTACAGTTTTATATTTCGCAACTACTTCACATTCAAGGTGAGCATGACCCATGCACCTTTTAACTGCAATTATAGAGTATTTATTAATACAATATTTTAAAATTCCTTATACTCAGGGTCGTACTGGGCCAGGGGACAACGGGAAAAAACCCGGTGGGCCCTGGCCCTCATGGGCTCCACCAGCCCAGACCTGCTCCTTTGATCAGCTACCCCCTAAAATGAAAGATCCCAATGCTGCAGTCTGACCCTGCTTATACTATTAGCTGAAAATATACACTCTGCCATAGACATAAAGATGTGTATAGTGAAACAAAAAATCTTGGGTTGAGATTTTGTTACATTAACCCTGCATAAGCAGAATAACTATGTTATGTTTTTAGTGCCTTGTTTGTACAAGCATATGCCATGCCCCTTGTGATCCCCAATCAGTGGTTCATGAGCAACATGTTCCTCTCCACTGCTCTCAGTGGCATCATAGTAAGTAAACACTTGAAATTCCTGACTTAGATTCAAGTTTTGAAAGCATGAAGGCAGAGCTGTATTTAGGTCCAATGCCACCATAGGCATCGGAACTAAACACATCCCTACGTTGTGTGCACCGACGTCATGCGTCATGCCGCTGCCGTCACGCGACACGTTCAGTGGAAGTCCCTTCTGCAGCCTTTCTCAGACCCCCCTACCCCTCACCCCCTCAGCTCCATAACTGGATTTCCTATGGAAATCCATGGCAGAGGGTGAGGAGGTTTTTTTTAAAGATAACAAACCCGAAAAAAATAGGCATCCCCCACCCGTGCCACCCTAGGCACAGGTCCTCGGGGGCCTATAAATAAATAGGGCCCTGCATAAAGACAAATTGGCACATGCAGTCCACCTACCTCCCTCAACAAACTGGGCCTTTCAGAG